>NC_086454.1:209875814-210217373 GCF_028390025.1 Pseudophryne corroboree
CTCAGCCAGTCCAGAGGCACCACACCTCACACCTCCATTACCCCAATCTGGGTCTAAGATTAACCAGCAAGGAGCCACATGATAATGGCTCCTTACTACAATGTAACGAAGATTTCTGAATTCTATTATCATGTGGAATTTATATCTGGTTACGGTTATCATTCAGGGTGCTGGGGGGAAAAATGCCTTTTTTTCTTGCATAGGAATAACCCTACAGGCAAAGTTCAAAAGTCCCAAAAGAGATTGGGCCTGCCGCAAGGTTACCTTACGCCGCGCCAAACACTCCGCTATCGACTCCCTGAGCTTCTTGACCTTGTCTTGTGGAAGCCGGCAAGCACCAGCAATGGTATCGATTTCGATACCCAGGAATGACAAACAAGAGAGAGGCCCCTCTGTTTTGTCCTCAGCCACAGGTACCCGAAAATGACTAAACAATGCTCGCAATGAGAACAGGTTACTACAACGCAAAGAATCCGGGGGCTCCACACACAGTAAGTCATTAAGATAGTGTGCCATCCCACAACCCCCCGCAAGAAAACTCCACACACCAATGTAAAAAGGTACTAAACCTTTCAAAAAACGAGCATGAAATGGAACACCCCATAGGCAAGCACTTGTCTATGAAGTACTCCTCACCGATTCGGAAACCCATGAATCTGAACTACTCCGGGTGTAAAGGAAGTAAACGGAAGTCCGATTCAACATCAATCTTAACCATGAGAGCCCCGGGGCCACATCCCCGCACCATACCAAGGGCATCATCAAAAGACTGATAAACTACTGAACAATACTCCGGCGGAATAGCATCGTTAACAGATGACCCCGATGGTTAAGACAAATGTTGAATGACCCGGAACTTCCCCGAGGCTTTCTTGGGCACAACATCCACCGGGGACATGATTAAGTTCCCCACTGGTGGCCGCGCAAAGGGGCCCACCATTATTCCTAGCTGCACCTCCAGCTCGACCTTTCCCCGAAGGACCTCAGGAAAATCTCAAGCTGATTGCAGGTTCCTGGGAGCACGAACCACAACATTGCCCTCAACCGGCAACCGAAAACCAAACTTAAAACCGTAATAAAGAAATTCAGCGTCTTCCCTATTTGGATACCACCCCAACCATTTGGACATGGCCTCCAAATGTATTGGGGTGGGTGCCCTAGTTAGCGGCGGCACCACTGGCTACCTTACCGGCTACCTTACCGGCTGCGCCACGGCTGTCTTAGCTCCTTGCCGTCCAAATCGAAAACAATTGGATGCGAGGTGGTATCCATTACAGTGCATGCAGAGGTGTCGAAAACAACACAGCTGACCAAGAGAGCATGCAGAATTGTTGAATGCAAAGCATTTCCCTTTTGATGGAGCTTGCCACGCTGATCGTCCTGCTCCCCAAAAATGCAGCACAGCAGATGCCTCAGAACCAGCCCGCGCAGAACTAGCCCCCACAGGCTGAGCATCTGACCCTCGCTTCGCATCCTGCGCTCTCGTGACCCTCAGCCGCACCTCCACATTCTTGCATTCGAAGTCAATGATGTGCAGGCAATCATGCTTCTGTCTGAACTGCTTGTCATAAACCAACCACGCAGTGTATTTTGACTGACGCTGCATGTCGTGAACCAGGTGTATGTACCTGATCACATTCATATGCTCCTCCGGTCGATCCTCTAAATAACATGCTGTGAACACGCCAAACCCCGCCAAACAACTGTCGTAAGATCGGAAGGCCTCAACACCTATGCCGCCCTTTGCCTGTGCTTCCTTATATTCCTTCTTAGCATCATCCGTCAGTGTAAAAATATCAACGTACTCCCCCCGCTGAATTTTCTTCCTGCAACTCTCCCACAGCCCTCACAAGACAGCTGTGTAATCGCAATGAACCACGCCAGGCAAATTACAACGCCTTCTGGCCCTACGCGAACTACTAGAAACCCTACTTCGCTTGCTCCGCCCATCACGCCTCCGCGCCTCGCACTGCGCATATTTATAAGCTCTTTTCTTCGACTTCATCGCGCTACTAACCACCGATTGCACAGAAGAGGAGGAAGACCTACTAGAACCCCTGGATGAAAAGGAAGATGACCTCACGACCCTCACGTCTGAATCTCCTCCAACTCACCTGAGGTCCCAGGCTGAGATGATTATTCTTCCCCTGCAACCGGCACTTCATCAAAGTCATCCTCCTGCGCCTAGTCTGAAAAAGGTGGTAGAGCCGCCCCTGGATCCGGAGCCCCACTGGCGGGAATTGAAACGGACACCCCTGCGGGGTCTCTATCACCTTCTGTCGGTGTATTGTCACCTATTAATGCTGCGACAGACCCTAAATTATGGTACGCTTGCAAAAACTGCACCATGGCGGGGCCGGAAGCACTAGGGAGAGTAACCCTGCCCACCACTGCAGGCACAGCAAAACCACTCCCCGGGGACAAAGCCGTCATGAAAGGTGCAAACGCAGTGGCCATAGCAGACACCGCAGATGCAATGGCAGAGGGATCAAATACCTCAGCTGACACTACTCCAGCCCCTACATTCACTTCTCCTCCCTGCTCAGAAGCAGCAACAGCCCCTCTGCCCACAGCACGCTGCCCTGTCTGCTTTCTAATGGATCTTGAGCCAGCTGCAACCTGATCCCTTACTCTGTCTCCTGATGCAGCTTGCTCCACCCCTCCTCTAGCTGCAGAGACAAGCAAATGGCTGCCCCAACACAGCTCAGCCCCGACAGCTCAGCCACATGAGCCTGGTCCACATTCCTAATGCTAACCTGGGAGCTTCTCCTGCTAGACTGATGAGAGCTCCCATGTAAAAACGCTGTATTGCTGGCTCTCTGGTGCATATGCGCATGTCCCCGCGAAGCCGCATTATTAGGGGAATGGTGGCTACCAGACTCCTCCTGGTCCCACCATTTTCCACAGCCAAGGATGCTTCAGCACCCTGTCCGGAGCTACCTCGCTTGTACACCCGCGGCCGGAGGGGGATTCCCGCCAGCAGGCTTCCCTGCTGTCTTTCCCCGCGAACACCTGCTGCTCATCGCCCCTCCGCTCACCGCTGCACCGGATTGATCATCCGGCACCCGCAGGAGCAGCGGGGGAGAGAAGCCGCTGCATGCCCTCATACACGGACACCCGCAGCAGAGCCACCAGCAGACCCAGCGCCCAAATGCTGCGAGCTCTGGCCAGAGGGGGAGAAAACACTGGGACCCGCTGAGTCTAGGTACCGGGCGAGGTCCGGGGCAGACGCTGCGGTCAGGGCATGGCGGCCAAACACTATGCAACAAAAATCCCCCAGTGACACTCACTACAACTCCCTACCTACAACTCCTACACTACAGGGGTACAATAAGCTATGAGAGAAATGGAAAGTAAAACCTCTTTTAAGAGGACTGGTACAGCACTTACCAGACCCAAGATTAAAACAAAGAGGCTGACCCAGCCCCCTCACCAGACTCAAAATACCCCTGACCACCCCCACCCTCTATTCCCATAAGACACAAAACCACAACCCATAATGCCTCTTACTGGCCTGCCCCCACCCTATGAGGTTTAACCCAGTCCTTTGCTATTCAGTCAATTTGTTTTCTAAATATCCTAAAATTCAGTTGTATAGATGCAGCAGAATCTATACAAAAATTAGTGCATAAGAAAAACGTTTTCATACAGGCTATGCCAATGCCATTAATAAAACATTCAAACATATTTCAAAAGCAGGGCACATAACAAAGCATTAATAAGCAAAGTAAAAGAGCAAATAAGGGTAATAATTCAAGAGCATTGTGGCAGAGTGGCTGTCTCCCACATTCTGAGGAAGGATCCACACCCTTTCCTTAATTAGGACCAGCTAAGGTATAAAAACCAAGCCAGATGAGTTAGTAGTGGGGAATGTGTGGGAGAGGCTGCACCTTTGGCAGCTCTCTCTGTCCTGGAGAAATCTGCACCCAGAAACTGCTGTGAATACTCTACCTGTTTATACTACTGTCTTCAAGTAAGCTGAATTGTTATTTCTACTGCGAGGTACACTGGGCTCCACAAGGAATGGACAATGGGATGTAGAGAAGGATCTTGATCCGAGACACCAACCGGTTCAAAGCTTTGACTGTTCCCAGAATCGATAGTGCTGCCTCCTATATCACCCCGCCACCCTGCACAGGATCTCAGTTTTGTAGTTAGTTCTGCAGTACCAGGCACTTAACAGAGGGGCTGCTCCTGGCAACCCTAAGAATAGCTTTTTTTTTTCTGAGAAAAAAAGTGAAGACTTCAAGGGCAGCAGCAGTGTTTCATGTCAGTGGACATTCACTGCTGCAGCGCTGGCTTTCCCCAGCGGCGCTGTACACTCCCGATCCCTGGTTGCCGGGTAACTACAGCAGGGGGCTCCGGTTTTCTTCTTGTCAGGCACACACGACGGGGGCTCTCCGGGATCGTGTGGCCATGCTTCGGGAGGTGGTAAGTGGGTCCCGCTTGTGGGACCCGGTCTTTATCGCGATCCAGCGCGGTCAGTGGGAGGTGGGCTGCGCACGCTGGCGGTGGACAATGTGGCAGTACAGGCGATCCCACTAGATCACCAGGGCATGGGACAGGTCAGGTTTTCTCTATAAACCGTTTTATTAGAGCCCACAGTACCCGGTGGTTTTGCCAGCAGGGGGATAAGGCTTAGACCTGAAGCCCCTTCCCCAGGCCCAGGGCACCATTTCCTGCAAATTTTCCCACCCTGGAGCTGCATATCTGACTCTCCCTCACTCCCTGGCAGTGTCTGCAGCACCATTATCCCTCAGCTCACTTTTCCTGGGAATGCTTGGGCAAATCCTCCTATGTATAGCCGCCTGGTTGTCAGTGTTTTGACTTTACAAGACACTTAAGTATTCTACCTGCCTTTTTTAGTCAGTGTTAGTTAAGAAAGAGTGCACTTAGTCAGGGTTTCCTAGTACAATTACCCTGTGATATACATCCAGTTCTTACTGTGTACTGTTATATCTATTGTTATATAGCTGTGTAAGCTAGTCCAGTCAAGTATTATTGTTAGTAATAACCTCTGCATTGTACAGACTGTGACTATTTGTGTGTGCATTTGATAGCTGAGTAGTGTCCATTTCGTGCCTTTCACTCAACCTGCTATCCCTATATTCTATAACCTGAGGGGGCTTGGTGTGTCAGGTTTTATCTAATATAGGATTTTCACAAAGATATACTGTATTACGTATTTTTCTCTGTGATTTAGTCACCATATCTCTCCTTTATCTCTGGTGCTGACTACACTGCGCAGGGGGTTGGGCTAGAGATATTGTGCTGCTGACAAATTGTACTGTGTTACCTGATACTGCAAGTTATATCATGTCTGCTTCTGAGGGTAACGGTTCTGGGCTGAACACACTGCCGGTATTGCTGAAGTCGCAGATACCTATGAAGAGAATATAGCAGCTTTGGGCTCTGGTTCTAGGGGCTCCTTGCCTCCCAGTGGGACGGTGGCAACGGGGGCAAATAATGACCCCCCCGTGGGCTGCTTTTTCCACGCTTCTGCATATGTTAGTTCATAAACTAACACCCCCTATGGGACCCCCAATGCCGGTGCAACCGTTTGTGGTCCCTGCAGCTAACCCGCCGTGGGCGCACAATTTATCTGCTCAATTGAAGAAGTTGAACCAGTCCCTGACTACTAAAAAGTCTGACCGTCGCTCGCCTACATCCAAGGGGTCCTCTAAGCGAGTGCTTGTCTCCTCACAATCCACTGCTGTCACTGACACCTTGTCAGATGAAGACTGCACTTACACTGACCCCACAGGTTCTGACTCAGATATGGCTGATGGGGAGGGTGGTTCACATGTGGATGTTCCTGATCTTTTGGAGGCTATTAAGTTAATTTTACAGATTACGGATGATCCCGAGCCATCCGTTCCTCCTAAGAAACCAGATAGGTTCAGGCATCAGAAGGTGATTAAACAAGTTTTACCTCACTCTGACCACCTAATTGATATAGGTCAGGAACCCTGGGAAAACCCGGGTACAAAGTTTCTGCCTCAAAAGAAGATGCTGGCTCGCTATCCCCTCGCGCCGGAGCTGTCTAAAAATTGGGAAACGCCTCCTCCAGTGGACTCGCATGTGGCTAGAATGGTGGTTTCCTCAGCTCTACCGGTCACCGTCACGTCTCTAAAAGAGCCTACAGATAAACATGTGGAGGGTTGTCTGAAAGCGAATTACACCCTCACGGGTGCTGCACAAAGGCCCACTATTGCAGTTACTTGGGCTGCAGAGGCCATTGAAGCATGGGCCTTAGAGTTAGATGCTGAAATCTCCTCTGACCATGCTAGACAATGCTTGTCTTATATTGTCACAGCTTCTCGTTATATTAAAGAGGCGGCTTCTGATGCCGGTATCCTGGCAGCCAAGGCCTCTACTACGTCAGTTCTGTCTCGCCGGATATTGTGGCCGAGATCCTGGTCTGTGGATCTGGACTCTAGAAAAACCCTGGAGGTACTCCCTTTTAAGGGAGATATTCTGTTTGGGGAGGATTTAAATAAGATTGTGGCTGACTTGGCTACTGCCAACACTGCCTGTCTGCCAAGTACTGCTCCTTCTGTGTCGAAGGCTAGAGGTACTTCCTTTCGCCCCTTTCGTCCTTCAGGTAAAGCAAAAGGTCAGGCGTACAACAAGCAGGCCCGCACTTCCAAACCTGGTAAGCCTAAGCCCAAAAGAGCATGGGCGGCCCGTCAGCCAGCTTCCAAGACAGATAAGCCTGCCGCATGACTGGGCAGGCCTCCCTATGGGGGATCCCAGGGTGGGTGGCCGGCTTCTAGGGTATACCCAGGAATGGTTGAAGACCACTTCAGATGCCTGGGTACGGGAAGTCGTCACTCGAGGTTACGCCATAGCCGTTAAAAATCGACTCCCTCATCGATTTTGCCAGACAGATGTCCCGTTGGACAAGATAAAGGCAAACACTATACATTCGGTGGTACAGACCCTCCTGGATACAGGAGTCGTAGTTCAGGTGCCTCTTGTGCAGAGGGGCCAGGGGGTACTATTCTCCGCTGTTTCTAGTCCCGAAACCGAATGGGTCCTCCCGGCCCATTCTCAACCTCAAGGCATTGAACAGGTTTGTGAAGGTTTCCAAATTCCAGATGGAAACCCTTCGCTCTATAGTTCTGGCCTTGGAACCTGGGGACTTCATGGTCTCCCTGGATATACAGGATGCTTACCTGCATATTCCTATAGCAGTGCCTTATCAGCAATACCTGAGATTTGCGATTGGCAACTGCCATTACCAGTTTTGGGCGTTACCTTTTGGTTTAGCAATGGCTCCGCGAGTCTTTTCAAAAGTCATGGCGGTGATGACGGTGGTACTCCGCCGTCAAGGGGTCTGGATACTGCCGTATTTGGACGACTTGTTAATCCTGGCAAATTCCCTAGAACTTCTCCTGTATCACCTAGATGTGACGGTCCGGTTTCTGCATGCCCACGGGTGGCTCATCAACTGGAAGAAGTCATCCCTGAACCCTGCTCAGAGCATGGTGCATCTGGGAGCACTATTGGACACTCACAACCAGCGGTTGTTCCTGTCTCAGGAGAAAGTCCTGAAACTTCAGGACAGGATTCGTTGCTTCCTATCTCGTCCGCAAGTGTCGATACATTCGGCGATGCAGGTGCTTGGCCTCATGGTGTCAGCATTCGACATGGTGGAGTACGCTCAATTTCACTCTCGCCCTCTCCAGAGGCAGATTTTAGACAAATGGGACAGCCTGCCTCACTGGATCAGGTCTCAAATGATCTCATTGACCCAGGAGGTCCGTTTGTCGCTGCTCTGGTTGCTCCGGGACCAACAACTGTGCAGAGGTCGTCCGTTCTGGATATCCAACTGGGTCCTGTTGACGACAGATGCCAGTCTAAGAGGTTGGGGCGTGGTGCTGGAGCAACACTCCCTTCATGGGCGGTGGACCAATGAGGAGTCCCTCCTATAAATCAAAATTCTGGAGTTGCGGTTGGTCTTCAATGCCTTGAACCTAGCCCAGCATTTAATTCAGAACCGTCCTGTTCAAGTACAGTCAGACAACGCCACCACAGTGGCTTACATAAATCATCAAGGCGGCACTCGAAGCCGCCTAGCAATGAAGGAAGTCTCACGGATTCTACAGTGGGCAAAACGCCATCTACCGGCCATATCGGCAATATTCATTCTGGGAGTCCTGAATTGGGAACCGGACTTTCTCAGTCGTCAGGACGTGCATGCCGGCAAGTGGGGCCTCCATCCAGAAGTGTTTCAACTCCTAGTGGAAAGGTGGGGCCTTCCAGACGTGGATCTGATGGCGTCTCGACACAATCACAAGGTTCCGGTCTTCGGAGCAAGGACAAGAGATCCTCAAGCAGCATTCGTGGATGCACTGGCGGTACCGTGTGTCAGGCGCCGCGGTCCGTGGCGCCGCTCGGTCCGTTTCCGAGCGACTGCCGCTACACCTTCCTCCTTTCCCGCCCGGCGCCTAGCAACTAGGGACGTCGTGCGTGCTGAGCCGCCGGGTCCCTAGCAACTAGGGACGGCATGCGCGCTCAGCCGCCGGGTCCCTAGCAACGCTAGGACGCCGTGCGCGCCAAGCCGCCGGGTCCATAGCAACGGGGACGCCACAGGCGGACCGCGTTCCCCGTTGCAGGTATTGATTAAGTGTTCACACATGTTTCTCTGGTCGTGCAGCAAGGCAGCTGCACGACATTTTTTGTAATTGGGCTCTGTGCTCTTATTGGAGGGTTCCCTGTTAAATGCCTCCTCAGTGCCTCACACAGACGCCGGTGATAGCTTCCTGCATGCTGCTCATGTTTGGTGAACGTCTGTTCCTGGTCTGCTGTGCCCGGTCCCTCCAGTTCTCTGAGTTCCTGAATCTTGGAGTTCTTTACCCGGTCCCAAGGAGTTCTGGTCCTCATTTACTTGTGGCAGTCGATCGAGGTTCTCACTTGGTTTCGTGAGTGGCGGCCCTGCCGCGTGTTGCGGCCTAGGCCGCATTAGTATTGTTTTCTTGTACTGGAGCATTTGCGGAGGTTTCCGCTTCCATAGTCCTCTCCGGAACTCAGCGGTGCCGTGTAGGAGAGTGGACAAGTGGAATATTTTGGTTGTTGTTTTCCCTGGCGGTAAGTCGCGCATACTTTTAGTTTCAGGTTAGCCAGTAGCCCCCGGCCTAGTTGTTTCAGTTGGAGGGCCCCTTGTTATCACCCTGTCTAAGTTCACTCTGTCTCTCATTAAGACCTGAGGGGGCATCGGAGTTGGGCAGACGTAATCCGCCCTTCAAACGCGGCTGCCATGGGCCCAAGAAACCATAGTCTCGCAAGAGTGAACTGACAGCACGGGTAAGACAACGGAGATAGGGTGCCAGGGGTTATTCCCATTCCGTTTCCCTTTCCCAGCATTACGTCCTGGTACTCTGGTCCCACCGTATAAGACCTCCCCTGAGTATCCGGATCATAACACCGTGGAGGTTTCGGCTGCCGTACGTGTTCCCTCCAGTATCACTTCTTCCCAGGGTAATTTGTAAGTTCAAGCAAGAAAAAGGAATTCTGCTTCTCATAGCTCCAACGTGGCCCAGACGGCACTGGTTCTCAGACCTGCAATGCCTATTGTCAGAGCATCCAATTCTACTTCCACATTGCCCAGACCTCCTCGTTCAGGACTCCTGTGTCTACCAGGACCTAGCCAGGCTGTCTTTGACGGTGTGGCTCTTGAAGCTTCCGTCCTAAGGGCTAAAGGGCTTTCTGAGGCATTCATTCAAACTATGTTGCGGGCCCGGAAACCGGCTTCTGCTCGGCTTTATTGTAGGGTCTGCCATTCTTACTTTGTTTTGGTTCGCATCTAACGATTATGATGCTTCCAAGTTTTTAGTATAGCCAAGTCGTTGGCTTTTCTTTAGCAGGGCCTGGACTTAGGTCTGCGTCTGGCCTCCCTCAAGTTTCAAATATCTGCCTTCTCGGTGTCGTTTCAGAGAAAAATTGCGACCTTACCTGATGTGCATACCTTTACTCAGGGCGTGTTGCATATCCAACCTCCCTATGTCCCGCCTGTGGCTCCTTGGGACTTGTCGGTCGTTTTAGAGGCGTTACAAGAGTCTCCGTTTGATCTCTTGGTTCAGCTGACCTTAAGTGGCTTTCCCTTAAGGTGGTGTTTCTGCTGGCTATTGCTTCAGCTAGAAGAGTGTCGGATTTGGGTGCCTTGTCCTGTAGTTCCCCATATCTGATATTTCACCTTGACCGCGTGGTTCTTCGGACTCGTCCCGGCTATCTACCTAAGGTGGTCTCTTTGTTCAACCTTAATCAGGAGATTGTGGTTCCGGCACTTGTTTCTCCTGATCTGTCTCCCAAAGAGCGGTCTTTGGATGTGGTACGGGCTCTCCATATCTATGTGAAGAGAACTGCTCCTATTAGGAAATCTGATTCTCTTTTTGTTCTGTTTGGGTTTCACAAACGGGGCTGGCCTGCTCACAAGCAAACTCTGGCCAGATGGATTAGAATGGTGATTGCACATGTTTATGTGAAGGCTGGTCTCTCTGCTCCTGATCACATTAAGGCCCATTCTACTCGGTCTGTTGGACCTTCTTGGGCTGCCCAACGTGGTGCGACCCTTGAACAATTGGGCAAGGCGGCTACGTGGTCCTCTGTGAACATATTCATAAGGTTCTATGCCTTCGATACTGCCGCTTCCCAGGATGCTACCTTTGGACGCCGAGTTCTTGTGCCCGCTACAGTGCATCCCCTCCCATAAGGAACTGCTTTTAGGACATCCCCATTGTCCATTCCTTGTTGTGCCCAGTGTACCTCGCAGCAGAAAACAAGTTTTATGGTAAGAACTTACCTTTGTTAAAACTCTTTCTGCGAGGTACACTGGGCTCCACAAGGCGCCCACCCTGACGCACTTGGCTTCTTTGGGTTCGTATGGCATTAGCCGCTGACACGTCTCCTGTCGTGAGAATGCGGTGTTGTGGCTACTAACCGATGTCGTCTCTTTTCCTGCTACTGCATTGGACTGGTTAACTAAAAACTGAGATCCTGTGCAGGGAGGCGGGGTGATATAGGAGGCGGCGCTATGCATTCTTGGAACAGTCAAAGCTTTGAGCCTGTTGGTGCCTCGGATTAAGATCCTTCTCTACACCCCATTGTCCATTCCTTGTGGAGCCCAGTGTACCTCGCAGAAAGAGTTTTAACAACGGTAAGTTCTTACCATAAAACTCATTTTTTGACTGTTGCTGGTACCATTTAAGAAGCTATTACAGTGGCTATGTCTGACAGACAGAATGAAAGCTTACTTGTTTGCAATACCTCTGCCTCTCATTGGTCGTTTGGAACTTACCCACTACAAGCATTTAAATCAGTCAAGAAGGGTCATCTTGCCCTTTGGTCGATAAATGAAAACATGGTGAGTTAGATACAAAGGATATAACAGTAATAAAAACATCTTAGTTCTGATAGTGCAAAGTCATACAGTAGTAATAAATGTCCATGGGGAAACTCCCAGCAATGGTGGTCATATTGTAT
Source organism: Pseudophryne corroboree (assembly GCF_028390025.1). Classification (NCBI taxonomy): domain Eukaryota; kingdom Metazoa; phylum Chordata; class Amphibia; order Anura; family Myobatrachidae; genus Pseudophryne; species Pseudophryne corroboree. Next base: position 209,887,299 of record NC_086454.1, read on the forward strand.
ATGGCAAACAGGAGTAAAGTCGTCTCAGCTAAAAGCAGTCGTCAATTAAGATTCCAGGAACTGCTCAAGATTATCACCCTCTGCTGTCTCAGGCAATCCAACTAGGTGAATACTATCACAATGAGGGCAACCTGTATCATACATAAGCTTGGATAGGTATGCCACCAACTGAGATTTCAAAGAGGCCAGTTGGTCAGGAACAAAAGCACTGCATCCTCTACGGTGGAAAAATGGTGCTCACTCTCCTGCTTATCTTGATGGACATAGGCGTGCGCACGGGGGGTGCCTAGTGCGCACAGGCACCCCCTAATGTCCGGCACCCCTTCGTATGTCACGTCTGCGATCCGATCATCGCTGTCTGTGTGCTGCTGTAGTAGCAGTGCTACTACAGCAGCACACTGATAGCGATGATTGGATCACCTCCTGCATCGCTGCCCAGGCTATTACAGTCATCCCCTCCTGCTGTGCCACTGGTCAGACTCACAGCTGAGCTCGTGGACTGTCAGCCAATCAGGAGTGGCTGCAGCAGGAGGAGCTCCTTATTGACTGATGGTCCGCGAGCTCCTGTTGGCTCGCGGTCCGGCAAAACATTTAAAATGCAGTCAGTGCAGTCACTATCTCAAATTATCCAGCCCCGCACTCCCGCTTTGCTCCAGTTCACAGGCTCATGTCTATGCATGGATGCAGTAGCCTGAGTGTCTGCCGATACTGAAATCCCCGGGTGCCGATACCCACTCCCGGAGAGTCAGTGAGTGTGAGCTACTCCCCCTCCAGCTTATCATATAGGAAGCTCTGGCCGCTGGACACTACTTTCAAGCCACTTCACTGTAAGGAAGTGAGCCTGTCGGACGATTGCCATAATGTTTATGCAGTCTGTGAAGAGAGCAGGCTGTGGGGGTATTAGCAGAGTACAGAATAAACGATATCCCCAGGGACTGAGGCCAGCGCTGCAATGTTGGGAAACTTGCTGTTTTATGTTAGGAGGTTGTGCTATGCAGTAAGTACTGTACATGTACCATTGTTCCACTGTCAGGTGTATACCTTATCCTCTATCCATGAACACGTCAGTTAGGGAGAAGTTCTGGCTGTGATGAGTTGTCTGGGCTCCTTTCACTACAGCTATCACTGTGTGTGCCAGGCTGATGTGCATGGCACTTGGCACTTGTTACCATACTGGTTTGGTTGTCTATATAATGTACATGTGTTATCATATAAAAAAATCACATATTACAGAAATGAAATGGATAGTAGTTGGGCTATCACTTGATTGTAGTGTGGTACAGTAGTTGCCTGGCCCCAGTTTCATAACATATCCTCAGCAGCAGACACTCGTATATAGACCACATCTGCTGTATCTGCCTATTTCATCTTATACTCAGGTGTAGAATGTATGTACTGCATGTCACTGCTGTAGAATATAATTTTGCTATTGAAGAGAACTGTACAATATGTATATGGGCAGACTAGATGGGCCAAGTGGTTCTTATCTGCCATCAATTTCTTTATTTCTATGTTTCTATCTACTTTCTACATAAGCACACTGGTTTATGTAGGAACAGGAATTAACCACTGCTGTTTGGGCCAATCATAGCTGCTGCTGTGCAGTTAGCTGGCAGCAGGAGATATAAAATCAGATGAGGGGAGAAGAGAGACCGTAATGGAGGACGGCGCAGGGAATTAGCTGTGGCAGAAGATGGATGACTAAAGAGAAAATTAGAAATGACTAAGGGTGGGGGAAAGAACAGTTATGGGGTGAAGGGGAGTCAAGCAAATAAAAAACTGGAAAAGGTACAGTAGAGAACAGAAAAGGGAATGAAGGAATAAAAAAAAAAGCACATGCAAGAAAAGATACACCCAAGCAGAAAAAGGAGAGCTTAGTGGAAAATGCTGTGTGGCTGAGTAAGGGGGACAACTCCGTAGTAGAGAAAAGCCCTTCCATTGGTGATAGATCACAGCATGAGCAGACCTACATTTTTTTTTATATTTATGTGTATCAGTGAAAGGCTGCAGCACTCACAGGTCCTGTAATCCGTATGCAGGTTATATACTTGTCCACCTCATCTTGCTAATATATGGTGCTAGGCATGCCCAGTAGGCGGTGCTAGGCACGCCACTCCAGTTGTGCACCCCCTAATAAAATGTGCTGCGCACGCCTATGTTGATGAAGAAGGTATAAAGTCAGAGACAATAATTTTATTTTTTTTCCTACATTTTTAATTTGAAGAAACTGTTTCATTGATCCAACTAAGGGATTAAAGGACTGTTTAGATTCGGAGGCCATTGGACCCTGCACCACAGCTGGAACAAAGTAATGTGTGGATCAAATCAGGAAAACGTATTCATCTCGGAGACCAAAGCAATGGTCATCAGGTCAACTGCAGAGAAGATACAATAGCAACATTTAACAGAATAGCTGTGTAGAGAAATCATGTACACTCTTACAGCTCCTAATCTTTCACTTATAATTAACTTTTTGACAAATATATGCAGTTTATACTGCCAGTGTCTGTCTTTGTGTGTATTATCTGCTTTTGGCATTCAAATACTATATTTATGTCTACCAAAGATATTCTCCATCTGTGTAGTATTATTATTATTATTATTATTATTATTATTTTAAAATTCATGAAAGTAAGATAACAAAATGTCCAAAGATATTACCTACATTAATGACTTCTCTGTTTTGTTTAATAGATACAAAATTGTCTCCTGAGGAACAATTACCTTGAGCGCAATGTGGATGAAAAAGCTAAAGATTTACAAAATGATACAACACATATTTTATCCCAAGAGGTAATAAAAAAAATCATTCTTTTTTTTTTTTTTTTTTTTTTGTTATGTTAGATTATCCAGAAATATTAGGAAAATGTGGAACAACTTAACTCTGAACTAGTTTTCAAGGTAATTTCAGCTCATGAGGTATTGATGAGGATGTGGGGGTTATGGTTTAATCTGTTATCATGTCAGCTGACTCCATTGCCTGGGGTCGGCTTTGTTTGTCACCTGACGCAACCCGTACAATTGTATGTAAGGACTAAGAGAAGGAAGTATTCCCTATTGTGGGCACGCTCGGACTTTGTGACAATATTCTTAAAGTCAGATATCAACGGTGATATCTGACCACTAATATTAAAATATAGCTTTTATTTGTTATCTTAAAACATCTGCGAAAATATTGTGCAAGTGTAAAAATAATAAACAAATGTGAAGTAAAAATTCAGTCACTGCAACCTTTAAATTCTTCACTCTCTCAAGTGTTCAGAATGTATCCATATTTGTGGCAATATTCTTTTCCTTAGTGTCCTAATGAAGACAATCATATCCTTTTAATGTAACTCTGTGAGGTAGCTAATTCTAGTTGAGGACTAGATTGTCTTTCTTAATTGACAGTCTCTCTATATCTTGGCAGTGTGCGCACCACTGTCTCCAAGAATATATTCTATATACAATGATGAGACCATATCATGTCCTGTCTGGTACATGTCATTTGTCCTTCTTATCGTGGATGTCTATCTCACAATGTTGTCCTTTGTAGCCCCCCTATATAAATAGAGAATGGTTAGTGGGGATTCTTAATGTCAATTGTCCTTCTACTTTATTGTCAACTTTCATTTGGGATCACCCAATCCAATTATTTTTCTACAAATGATGTCATGCAAATCATATGGTGATGCTAATATTAGCCACATAAGACACAACTTTACCACCAGGATTGGAAGAACATGCTATTTTTGCATGCTTATATTCATAAGCTTAGTTCATATCAAATATGTTCTGAGGTAACAAGTGTTCCCTGTCAATTTTTCAGAAATCTTGCAGGTTTGAAATATACACTGTATGACGGCAAGATGCTGTTTAATATGTATGTTAAATAACTCTCTGGGCATACTAGTAATATGAAGTCCTTCAACCTCACCAGAGCGACATCGGGGTAGATCAGGACACAAAGGAGATACGGTTTGTCCGGAGTCCTTATTACCTTGAGCACTAACTCTGTCCCACTCCCCGCACTGCCAGTGGTCACCTAGGGGTACCCCACACCTCAGATCATGGATTCCATCATTAAGAGGACATTCAACTTATCATCATTGTCATTATATTGGCTCTGGACTATCCACATATCAATCTAGGACACTATTTCACTACCTAGGTGGGACGCCACCTATAGGAGTGGAGCATTAGCACACCCATCTGAGGGTGTTATTTTACAATTGAAGGTACTGCCTTATCCATAGCAGTATATAATTTTTTTCCATCCCCTTCCCAGCCCCCCCCCCTCTCTGCTTACAGCAGATGAAGACCTTGTCACTGCAGAAAATAAAACACACATTTTTTTTCTAATATATACTGCTTATTGGTATTGATTATACATTGCCAGCATCACATTATAAAACATCATTTGTTCATAGTGCAGTGATTACCAGTTACTAACCATACACTTTTAGCAGGCGCACTTGTGAAATTTCTTGTATCACTTCAACCTTGTATCCCAGCTTGTGCCTACTGGTCGTGGCTCATATTCCCACATCCACGCTTTATCTGAATAGTTTAACAGAAATATCTTATTAGGGGGTGTGTCCACAATCGCACCTTATTCTCGCCAATTAGAAAAATATGGCGACAGTGTATTGCTGCGGTGCGTTTTATCAATGTATAGTGAGGAGAGCAATATACTGTCCTTCTACCACGTGTCCCAGCTAATACCTGCTGGGCGTGGTTTATATCTACACACCCACACATATAATTGGAGGTCTAAATATCATTCCTATTCGAGATGGTAAACGTGTATCTCACAAAATAACTGGTATTTGACAATCGAGCTAAGCTCTTGCAATTAATAGAATGCTGACAGTACAGAGAGGTGGCGGCTACATATATGTGACACTTATACACTATCCTTGTTAGTACTTTTCATAATGTTTGTGCCATTCCTGGTAAGGATGGATAGGTATGTGTTGGTATAAGGATGCAGTGCATCTCAGCATGCACCCATCTCCCGTGGCTCCCAGGTTATGTACAGTGGTTAGTGTATTGCTGCAGTGTGTTTTATCAATATATAGTGAGGAGAGCAAAGATAATATACTGTCCTTCTGCCACGTGTCCCAGCTTATACCTGCTATTCGTTGCTTATATCTACATACCCACACATTTAATCAGGGGTCTAAAATATCATTCCTATTCAGTATAGTACACGTGTATCTTGCACAGTAACTGATATTTAACAAACGTTAATTCAAACCCTGTGTTGCTGAAGTCCTCCAATCTTCCTCAAACCCGCAGAAATATTAACACAATTAATCTTCAAGAACTTTCCACTTCACTCCAACAACTGCTTTCACCTATTTCAGCATTCATCTCTCCTGAGATGGCTGTATCACACCTTAATGAGACTCTAGAACTAGCCCTTGATGAAGTGGCTCCAGCTACCCATCACACTCCACGTAGGCCTAGATGTCAACCATGGCACTCCAAATTAACAAGACAACTACAAAAACTCACACGAAAACTTGAACGTCAGTGGCGTAAATCTCGGATTTCAAGTGACTTCCTCACATATAAGACTGTCTACCAGTCTTATAAAAATGCCCTGGACACTGCCAAACAAACATATTTCCAAACTCTCATCTCTGCTCAAGCCTCTAACCCCTAACGATTCTTTAATACATTTAAATCACTTCTGAATCCTCCCGCACCTACCCCACCCGCCACTATCAAGGCACAGGATCTTGCTTCTTACTTCAAGGAGAAGATTGATAAGATCCGAAATGAAATGGTATGCTCTTAGGCAGCCAGTGACCTGCTCCGTTCTTTACCTGAACCCTCTGGCACTCTTTCTTCATTTGATCCCACAAATGAAGACAAAGTATCATCATTCTTCTCATCCTGCTTCTCTACTACCTCTCCTCTTGATCCTTTACCCTCACAAATAAGTAAAGCTCTGTCTCTGGTGCTCATCCCTACCTTAACTAACATCTGTAATCTCTCTACTGGTATTTTTCCATCACTCTTCAAGCATGCAGTGATTACTCCCATTTAAAAAAAATTCTGACCCTAATGCTCTCTCAAACTACCGCCCTATCTCTCAGCTCCCTTGTCTCTCTAAGCTACTTGAGAGACTTGCCTACACTCGACTCACACACTCTTAACTCATACACTTTGTTGGACCCACTTCAGTCAGGCTTCCATTCCCAACATTCCACAGAGACAGCACTGACTAAAGTGGTTAATGATTTGGTCACTACGAAGTCTAAAGGCCACTACTCACTACTTAATCTTCTAGATCTATCTGCTGCATTTGACACTGTTGACCACTCTCTTCTCATACAGACACTACAATCCCTAGGTCTTAAAGACACAGCCCTTTCTTGGTTCCTATCGTACCTATCTAATCGCTCCTTCAGTGTTCGCTTCTCTGAATCTACCTCCTCTTCGCTACCTCTATCAGTTGGAGTACCGCAAGGCTCAGTCTTGGGTCCTCTGCTTTTCTCTATCTATACCTCATCTCTTGGTAAACTAATCAGCTCTTTTGGTTTTCAGTATCATCTGTACGCAGATGATACTCAAATCTACCTATCCTCCCCTGACTTGTCCCTATCTGTACTGGACCGTGTCACTGAATGCCTTTCTGCCATTTCATCCTGGATGACATCTCGCCACCTCAAACTGAATATTTCAAAGACAGAGTTAATTATATTTCCACCGGCCAATAGTAGGTACCAACCTGATATCTCTATCACTGTTGAAAACTCGACTATCTACCCTACCCCACAAGCTCGCTGCCTAGGTGTCATCCTTGACTCTGATCTGTCCTTTGTTTCCCACATTCAATCTGTCTCAAGATCATGTTACATGTATCTAAAAAACATATCCAAAATACGACCATACCTTACACAAGACACTGCTAAAACTCTAATCCACGCTCTCATCTCCCGCATTGATTATTGCAAAAGTCTCCTAACTGGTATTCCCAAAATGAGACTCCCACCACTACAATCCATTCTGAATGCAGCGGCGGGGCTTATCTTCCTTGTTAGACGTTCATCGTCTGCAGATCCACTCTGTCAGTCCCTCCATTGGTTACCTGTACTCTACCGCATTCAATATAAAATACTTTTACTCACACACAAGGCCATTAACCAAACTACACCAACGTACATCCCTTCGCTTATCACAAAATATCTCCCAACCCGACCTCTTCGCTCTTCATAAGACCTGCGTCTCTCATCCACACTCATTACTCGCTCCCACTCACGACTGCAGGACTTTCATCGGGCTGCACCCACTCTGTGGAATGCCCTTCCACGCACAATAAGACTCTCCTCTAGTCTCCAAACCTTCAAGCGTTCCCTGAAAACTCACCTCTTTAGGCAAGCGTATCAAATTCCAGAACCGCCCAGGTAACTTTCATAAACCTTTCTATCAAATTGCATCCACTCTGTACAGTCCACACATATTCTCACATGTCTTCTCATTCTATGCAATAGATAGGCATATGTACACAAGGAAAGGTGCTATTTCCCTATAGATTGTAAGCTAGCGAGCAGGGCCTTCCTACCTCTATGACTGTTATCACCCAGTTTGTTATTGTTATTGTTATTTCAAATTGTAAAGCACAACGGAATTTGCTGCGCTATATAAGAAACTGTTAATAAATAAAAAATAAATAAACGAGCTAAGCTCTTGCAATTAATAAGATGTTAACAATACAGAGAGGTGGCGGCTACATGTATGTGACACTTAAACACTCTCCTTGTTAGAACTTTTCCATAATGTTTGCATGACTGCATGCTGAGATGCACTGCATCCTTATACCAACGTATACCTATCCATCCTTACCAGGAATGGCACAAACCTTATGAAAAGTACTAACAAGGATAGTGTATAAGTGTCACATATATGTAGCCGCCACCTCTCTGTATTGTCAGCATTCTATTAATTGCAAGAGCTTAGCTCGATTGTCAAATACCAGTTACTGTGTGAGATACACGTTTACTATCTCGAATAGGAATGATATTTAGACCTCTGATTAAATGTGTGGGTGTGTAGATATAAACCACGACTAGCGGGTATTAGCTGGGACACGTGGTAGGACAGTATATTGCTCTCCTTACTATACATTGATAAAACGCACCGCAGCAATACACTGCCGCCATATTTTTCTAATTGGCGAGATTCAAGAATAAGGTGCGACTGTGGACACACACCCTAATAACATATTTCTGTTAAACTAATACAACTATTCAGATAAAGTGTAGATGTGGGAATATAAGCCACGACCAGTAGGCACAAGCTGGGATACAAGGTTGAAGGACTTCATATTACTAGTGAGCCCAGAGAGTTATTTAACATATATTTCTCTAACGTCCTAGTGGATGCTGGGGACTCCGTAAGGACCATGGGGAATAGACGGGCTCCGCAGGAGACATGGGCACTTTAAGAAAGAATTTAGATTCTGGTGTGCTCTGGCTCCTCCCTCTTTGTCCCTCCTCCAGACCTCAGTTTGAGACTGTGCCCGGACAAGCTGGGTGCTGTTCAGTGAGATCAGCAGAGCTCACTGTGAGAAAGTATTTTGTTAGGTTTTTTTAAGGGAGCTCTGCTGGCAACAGACTCCCTGCATCATGGGACAGAGGGGAGAGAAGCAGCCCTACTCTCTGAAGCTAGGTCCTGCTTCTTAGGCTACTGGACACCATTAGCTCCAGAAGGATCGTACACAGGATCTCACCCTCGTCGTCCGATCCCAGAGCCGCGCCGCCGTCCCCCTTGCAGAGCCGGAAGACAGAAGCCGGTTGAGTATGAGAATCAAGAAGACTTCGAAATCGGCGGCAGAAGACTCCGTTCTTCACTGAGGCCATTGCTCCCACACACCTCACATACTCCGGTCACTGTAAGGATGCAGGGCACAGGAGGGGGGGGGGGGGACCTGGGCAGCATATGCAGAGCCGGCCCTAGGTATAGGCAAACTAGGCAATTGCTTAGGGCATCTGGTATGCCTAGGGGCATCAGCAGCTTCTGCTGATTAAAATGATATGCGGCATGCCTATATTCTGTGTGTAGCATTTCGTACGCAGATACAGCCACAGTCGCACACAGTATATAGGCATGCTGCATATCATTTTAATCAGCAGAAGCTACTTGTGTATCCTAGCCACATAGCAATGCAAATAAGATGCATTTTCATAAAAAATAGGCACCCGACGTTAGCAGAGCTGCCAGTTGGCTCACGCTGGGAACTACATGTGTCATTATGTGTATAAGGGCATTAATAATGTGTAACATATGTGTAAGGGGCACTATGTGTGTCATTATGTGTATAAGGGCACTAATAATGTGCGGCATATGTGTAAGGCCAAATGTGCACACTGTTCTTATTTAAATTACAGGGGATAGGAAAACAAAAAAAAGGACTGCTATGGGTGCTGGGAAAGGGGTGCAGGGTCAGAGGCGGAACTAGCGGTGGTGCTAGGGGGCACCAGCCAAAATCTTGCCTAGGGCATCATATTGGTTAGGGCCGGCTCTGAGCATATGGACCTCTTTTGGCAAAAGTACACATATATACAGTTGGGCACTGTATATATGTATGAGCCCCCGCCAAGAAAATTTATATTTAAGCGGGACAGAAGCCCGCCATTGAGGGGGCGGGGCTTCTTCCTCAGCACTCACCTGCGCCATTTTTTCTCCACAGCTCCGCTGACAGGAAGCTCCCCAGGCACATAATTAGACGCAAAAATCTATGTAAACAGCAGCTACTGGGTTAACATTAAGTTACTGTGTTATTCCTGGGTTTATAGCGCTGGGGTGTGTGCTGGCATACTCTCTCTCTGTCTCTCCAAAGGGCCTTGTGGGGGAATTGTCTTCAGATGAGCATTCCCTGAGTGTGTGGTGTGTCGGTACGTGTGTGTCGACATGTCTGAGGTAAAAGGCTCCCCTAGGAGGAGATGGAGCAAATGTGTGTGTGAGTGGTGTCTCCGTCGACAACGCCGACACCTGTTTGGATATGTGAAATTAAGTGCTAAGGTAAATTTATTGCACAAAAGATTAGAGAAAAGACAGGGAATCTACCCATGTCTGTCCCTATGTCGCAGAGACCTTCAGAGTCTCACAACGCTCACTATCCAAAATAATAGACACAGATATCGACAGGGAGTCTGACTCCAGTGTCGACTACGATAATGCAAAGTTACAGCCAAACTGGCAGGAAAGTTTTCAATATATGATTATTGTAATAAAAAATGTTTTGCATATCACTGATGACTCATCTGTCCCTGACACAAGGGTACACATATTTAAGGGGAAGAAAGCTGAGGTACATTTCCCTCTCATGAAGAAAAAGAGCGGTAATCTCCAGACAAGAGACTGCAGTTTCCCACAAAGAATTCTCAGGGAGTATCCTTTCCCTACTAGGGTCAGGATATGATGGAAATCTTCCCCTAAGGTGTCACGTTTGCCCAAAAGGTAGCGCTGACTTAACAGCTATCCTCAGGGATCCTGCAGATAGCATGCAGTAAAAGTACTTTGAATTCCATGTACACACATTCTGGTACTATACTCAGACCGGCGATTGTGTCGGCATGCGTTTATAGCGCTGTAGCAGAGTGGACAGATTCCTTGTAGGCAGAGATTGAGACCCTAGTATGTGTGTGTGTGTGTGTGTGTGTGTGTGTGTGTGTGTGTGTATATATATATATATATAGATATAGATATAGATAAAAGATGCTGTTATATATATATATATATATACATACATACATGCCCAAAGAGACATTAGTCTACTGGGTTCTAGAGTCACCGCTATGTCGATTTCTGCTTGACGTGTCCTGTGGAACATGCAATGGACAGGTGATGCCGACTTAAGAGGCATATGGAAGGTTTACCTTACAAGGCTGAGGATTTTGTGGAGAAGGGATCTCTGACCTGGTCTCCACAGCTATAGCTGTTAATTCTGATCTTTTGCCTTATATTCTAGCACAGCCAAGGAATGCACGACATTATCAAATGCAGTCCTTTCGATCACAAAGAAACAAGAAAGTCAGAGGTGCGTCCTTTCTTGCCAGAGGCAGGGGCAGGGGCAGAGGAAAGAAGCTGCACAACACAGCTAGTTCCCAGGAACAGAAGTCCTCCCCGGCCTCTACAAAATCATCCGCATGTCGCTGGGGCTCCACAGGCGGAGCTAGTCCCGGTAGGGGCACATCTTCGAAATTTCAGCCACAAGTGGGTTCACTCCCTGTTGGATCCCTGGGCAATAGATATTGTGTCTCAGAGATACAAGCTGGACTTCGAGGAAATGCCCCCTCACCGACGGCCCTGCCTGCTTCCCCCCACAAGAGGGAAATAGTGTTAACTGCAATTCACAAATTGTATCTTCAATAGGTGGTGGTGAAGGTTACCCTCCTTCAACGAGGAGGGGGTTATTATTCGACAATGTCGAATAATATTGCATCAAATATGGATACATTCTGAACACTTGAGAGAGTGAAGAATTTAAAAGTTGCAGTGACTGAATTTTTACTTCACATTTGTTTATTATTTTTACACTTGCACAATATTTTCGCAGATGTTTTAAGATAACAAATAAAGGCTATATTTTAATATTAGTGGTCAGATATCACCGTTGATATCTGACTTCAAGAATATTGTCACAAAGTCCGAGCGTGCCCACAATAGGAAATACTTCCTTCTCTTGGTCCTTACATATATACAATTTATTCCCAGGAGCACCTTCCATATAATAAAACTGATAGATATAACAATGAGATTTAAGTTAATGGAAAAGGATTCTATGTGACTTATTGAAATTATTGACACACTACATATACATGACTGTGCGACCCCCCCCCCCTATTTTCTGCAACCCGTACAATTAGCAGATTCAGAATCATTAAGCAAACAGTTACAACAAGTGCAAGCAGGTTTGATTAAAACACAGCAGACTTAGGAAGTAGTTGCTGTATTTGGTCAACATTAATGCTATCGACAGCATTATGCAGAGTGAGAATGCAATAAAGTTGTACTAATATTTAAAGTATTTTAATCATGTTGGCATTATAACTTTAAACACAATACTTTTGAATCATGTTTTAAAGTTATAATGTTGACACATTTAAAATGCTTTAAATACCAAAACAGTTAAAATGCTTTAAATACTATTACAACCATATCGACATTCTCCTGCTGGCGTAATTCTGTAGACAGATTGACTGTTGACCGCATTATCGGGTGACCACATAATTTGTGATTACAATATTCTATAGACAAAATGCCAGGAGGCTTACCATGCTGCTGCAGAGTCTATAATACTAACTAAAGGAGTTTTTTCACCAAACCTTTATAGAGCTTACCCAACAGTTGGGCCAAGATTTTATGCTCCTCTGCCATCAAGGTAGGTATCCAGTTAAATTTTCCCCACTTTGACCAGGCTCAGAAAGAACAGTCTATGGGGATGTCTACACCAGAGCAGCTGACACAATCCACAAATAGTCTAACAGGAGCCATAAGACCTAGGGGGTCATTCAGACCTGATTGCATGCTAGCTTTTTTTTTTTTTTGCAGCGCTGTGATCAGGTTAGAACTGCGTATGCATTGCAATGCGCAGGCGCATCGCACGGGTACAAAGTGGGTCGTTGCTGTGCGATGGGTTTTATGAAGAATCAATTCGCACAGCCGATCGCAAGGTGATTGACAGGAAGAAGGCATTTGTGGGTGGCAACTGACCGTTTTCTGAGAGTGGCTGGAAAAATGCAGGCGTGTCCATGCATTTGCAGGGCGGGTGTCTGACGTCAATTCCGGCCCCGGACAGGCTGAAGTGATCGCAGTGGCTGAGTAAGTTATGGTCAACTCAGAAACTGCACAAAGTTTAGTTGTATCGCTCGGCTGCGCATGTTATCGCACACTTGCACAGCTAAAGTACACTACCCTGTAGACGGTGACTATCTGATCGCAGCGCTGCAAAAAACTGCTTACGAGCGATCAGGTCTGAATGACCCCCCCCTAGTCAGAACTGTCCATAAATAAGGACCCTTTTGGCAAATCTTCTTTTGATTTTTAACTCAATTCCCATGGTGATGTGACTTCAGCAAAGTTGTTTTTATGATCCCCCTTTGCATGATTTGTATATGCAGATAAGAGGTGATGTCCCCTAGTTTCCCCCTAGTTCTCAGGTGTAAGCTGGAATCCTGCAAAGATCAGCTCTGGACAGTCAACCTGTCAGTGCCATGTGGTCAGGTTGGGTGGTCTTCAGTATGCCGGCGGTCGGGCTCCTGGCAACCAGCGCCGGGAGCCCGTCAGCCGGCATACCGACACTTATTCTCCCTCGTGGGGGTCCACGACCCCCCTGGAGGGAGAATAAAATAGCGTGGCACGCGTAGCGAGCCTGCAAGGGGCTCATTTGCGCTCACCACACTGTCGGTAAGCCAGTGCCGGTATGCTGGTCGCCGGGAGGCCGGACGCCGGCAGATCATAGTGAACCCGTCAGGTTAGGCAGAGCCTCTCCTGTCATACTCCAGTATACCCCAATTTTGACTATAACAATGATATGAAAAATACAAATTAGAGAATATAGATATCTTCTTTGTATTATTCTTATCATTTTTATAGTCAAAACTCTTGAGTATACTGGAGTATGACATGTGAGGCACCTACCTACCTTGTCTGCACATCTCTGATCAAAACTCACAAAATTTCCAGTAGTATATACTGTTTCACCTTTGTATAATGCCTTCATGAACCCTTGGGTTCATATATATGTGTGTAATGGTGCTGAAACTAGCCTCCCTAGCCATTTAACTCACTGCACTTACCTCACTGCGGCATCCCCAGCCATTTACCTCACTGCATGTCACTGCTAGCTATACAGTTGAAATTAAGTTAAAATTAAACAATGAGCATCCACATTACCAGACAAATAGAGCATAAACACAATTAGCCCCGTGGTATCCCATTGTCCAACTCCAATTTAAACTTCTGTAGTCTTTTTTGTGAAATAAACTGGTTTGGACCATCTGAAACGTCTAGCAAAGTCTGAAGCTAGTGGTTTGCATCTCCTTAGTGTTAATCCAGATGTCAGTCAAGTGACACCTGCTCTTTTGTGGGCAAGTTCTTTTCCAGCTTGGCATGCTTTGCTTCTTTACTCAGTCAAATTAATCTTCATTATTGCTGTATAATAGTGTTTAACTACAATGAGTCTTTCTTTGTAACCCACTATCTTCACATGCTGATGATGTTGGATTAGTATAACCTATAAGCATGTACATTGGCTTGTGTTTAAAAAAAAATGTTATGATTAATAAATTAAATTCAATTTAGACACGACACAGCCTAGAGATTTTATTTAAACTATTTAAACTTTATCATTTTAAACTGACAAAAAATGATTTAGGAATCTAAAAATGTACGAAGATTTTGTTTAAATTAAGTTGACATCTTTTATCATTTTCAGTTTTTAAATGTGTTTTTTTTAAAGGCTCATCGACAAAGTGATTGATTTTGAGGTTCAATTGTATAAGTTTCAGAGGCAACATAAACTAAGGGATTTCTTTTAAAAACGTAGCTCTGAGAGTACTTTGTCTACCCCTTTAAGTTAGAAAAGTACCTTTGATCCCCCAACCACTAATTTGTCTATTGATACATTAATATATCTGGTCAAACATGACACTGTCCCTTTTTGTCTTGATTTGCAGAATTCTTCCATCAACCTGTAGTATTGAATACTACTGTAAGACTGTTTGTTTTTAAGGGTACAGCAGATTTCTTGACTAGATTTAAAAATTTGGCCTACCCCCACCTGGATATTTGCTAGTCACTCTTGACATTACCAGCCTATATATTAACATTAATCTTTAGGATGGTCTTTTTGCTATTAGAAAGGCGTTACAGATTTACCAACGGCCAGGATGCCGGCTATCTATATACTGACAGTGGCTTCCCAGCCGCCAGAATGCCAGCATCAGGGCGAGCGCAAAGAGACCATTGTGGGCTCGCTGCACTCACCACTTTGCGGGCTCGGTGGCTTGCTGTGCTCACCACAGGAACTATTCCCACTCTATGGATGTTGTGGACACCCACGAGTGAGATTAGTCCTGTAGCACTGGTATTCCAGCTGGCAGCATTGCAAACTGTTGGGATTCCGGCATTGGTATTCTGACCACCGGCATCCTGACAGCCAGCAAATTAAACAGATCCCTGTCATTACATATCCCCATTATTCAGTTTTTGTTATTTTTGATTTTTATAATTTTACACAGAAACTACTTTTTTATTTGACAATATGTTTTTCCTGCAGCTACAGGAGACAGCAATGGGGTTTAAGATGGCCCCTGTCTATGCTCACCTGTATATGCATCAATATGAAATGACACATACTGTATATCATTAAACATTTCTGTTTTTCAGTATTGCATTTTAAGTTCATTTTATTGATTACATTTTTCTGTTATGGACTAGTAAAGTTTCCAGTGTTGATTTGTTTGTTAACAATCTTAAGTTATTGATGAGCACCATTAGGTATACTCATTCAAGCAGCTCTCATATATATCGATTTATTTTATTATTATTATTTTTTTTTTTTTGATCTTTAAAAACCCATGGATAGGAACACACTTTTCCTTTTGGATAGCTTTCATCCAAATCCACTTAGAAAGGGCTTACTCTTCTTCCAATTGGTCCGATTAGTGAGGATCAGATAGCCCACCTTACCTTTTGCCCTATGAAAAATTGGTGAGGATTTTGTTCAATGAGGTTATAATCCAAGGATGTGGATTCCAAATTGCCTCACCTTGTAATGGGAGACATTATAGTGTACTGATACAAAGACAGAAGACAACAGTCTTCTAGTGTTCCGCAGTACATTTTCTATATCATTTTGACAGATACATAAATCTATGTTGAAACATTGGCATATATTGGAGACTGACCCTGTGTTGGCTCATTACTGTAGCTGGTCCTGGCCATTACTAGGAAAAGATGATGCCGTGTCATGTCAGCCACAGGGGTTGCTGGTCCCGGTGATTACCAAGAAACTGGCTACTCAGCTGGCCAAACTGTTTCCTGGTCACGGCAATTGCCGGGTAACCAGGACGTCCAGGCGGCTGCGGTAAACCTTGGTCCCGGCTGTTGCTTAACAGCCAGGATGCCTGTTAGTTTTTGCAGCTGTGCATTTGGATCAAGTTTGTCATTAAGGGTGATGCTCTGTCTGGTGCTCTCCCATTGGTCCCTCCTCCTGGTAAAAGGCAGCCAGCCCTGCACCTTCCTGCCAGTGATAGCTTTATGCTACTAATCTGTTGCTATGGTTTATGCTCTTTGGCCCTGCTTTGTGTCCTGAAACACTGATCTGCTGCTTGGGTGGAAATTCCAGGACTACTCTCTTGGATTTAACCTGCCTGTGCCTTGTCTCAGTGTAGCAGCCCAGATATAGGAACTTTGATTATTACTGTTTATTCTCCAGTTTCTGTCACCTGGAATTTGAAACTATAGTCCCCTTCGCTACCCTGTTCCTTTCTAGTTGCTGTTGTATTACTATTACAGGGTGACTCCTGTCTCATCCTTGCAGCCTATTTCAGACAAGGTTTGATTTGTGAATCCGGTCTAGGGGTGGCTGCAGAGGAGGAGTGTGGGATCTTAGGCAGGAAGCTCGGTGGCCTAATATAGGACTTCTTTATGCAGTATAACTAGATATAGATGTTTAGAATGCAGCAATCAGGAATAAGGTTGAGTTGCAAGATTTTCTGGAGTGGAGCTGGTTAGCGGAACAGTTGAGACACGGCTACAGGACTTGATTTGAGACTGTGAGTACAGATGGGTCCACGTTTATCTTGACCTTTAATAGGATTAACTGAGACTGGCCAGTCAGACTTAATCCCCTGCTGTATTGTTCTCTGTATTGTATTGCAGCTGAGAACAATAGATGAAGAGTTTATGCTAATAAATCATGTTGTGCCTAGGTGCAGAAAACTAGTCAAGATAACCGTGGACCCATCTGTAGGTCTGGATTGCAGGAAAGCCAAGACATGGCTGCAGTACTTGATTCTAGACTGTGAACAGGTTTGGATTGCAGGAAAGCTGGGATGCGGCTACAGGCCTTGGAGGATAATTCAGATCTGATCACTGGGCTGTGTTTTTTTGCTGCCCTGCGATCAAATAGTCGCTGCCTACAGGGGGAGGGTGAATTTGCTGTGCAAGTGTGCGTTTGGATGTGTAGCAGAGCTGCACAAACTGATTTTGGGCAGTCTCTGCTCAGCCCATGACTTACTCAGCTGCTGCGATTGCTTCTTGGTGATCGGGACCGGAGCTGACGTAAGAAACCCTCCCTTCAAACGCTTGGGCACGCCTGCATTTGTCCGGACACTCCCTGGAAATGGTCAGTTGCCACACACATATGGCCTCTTCCTGTCAATCACTTTGCGAACGCCTATGCGAATGGATCCTTCGCACAATTCCGTCGCTGACTGGCAATCCCCATTGCTGCGGTCCATCACGTCTGCGCATTGTGGCTCAGACGCATGCGCAGTTCAGATCTGATCGCACGATGTGCGAAAATGCACATCAGCGATCAGGTCTGAATTACCCCCTTGGTTCCAGACAGTAAGCATGTCTGGATTTCAGGAAAGCCGGAATGCAGCTACAGACTTGATTCCAGACTGTGAGCTGGTCTGGATTGCAGGAAAGCTGGGATGTAGCTACAGACCTGATTCCAGACAGTGAGCAGGTCTTGATTGCATGATAGCTGGGACGCAGCTATAGAGCCAAAGTCAGTGAATGCCAGGTGGTATTGCACTAAAGTACTTGAGCAGGAACCTGGAACAGGGAGTTACCTCTGGAGCCCTTAGCAGGCTATGGACAACAAAGCACTGACAACAGGAAACACCTTTGCAGGGTTTTAATACCTCTAGATCTCCAGTGGTTGGTCAGGGAAAGCACCTGACTCCTGTCTGACTGCCAATTGGATCCATGGGGGATCAGCTGTTCTGTAAAGTCATTGCTGTATCCAACTGGTGCTTCTTGCTATTTCCCATTGGTGTTCTGTGGACGGGTGGTCTTCAGTTTGCCGGCTGTCGGGATCTTGGTGCACATTATACCGGCTCCGGAATCCAGACAGCCATCATACCAACACTTTTTCTCCCTCTTGGGGGTCCACGACCCCGCTGGAGGGAGAATAGATAACGTGGCGCACGTAGCGAGCCCGCAAGGGGCTCATTTGTGCTTGCCACGCTGTCGGGATGCCGGCGGTCGGGATGCTGGTCTCCGGGCGTCGGCATACCATACTACAACCCTGTGGACATTTGATAAGAAGCCAAGATGGCGGTATCCAGCGCTGACTCCTCCAGAAGGGACACTGTGATAACAGAAACAGCATCACATTACTGCACACAAAAGGGCTTGTGCAAACAAGCACACAAACGGTTACCAACTGGTCTGAGATCACTGCTGCAATCTGGAGACTACACACAATCAGTCTGGGAAAGTGCTGCAGCAGAAACATGGTCTTACACCGTAGGCAAAGGAGCTTGGAAGCTGAAATCTGTAACAAAGCTGAAGAGATCCTGAAAACACTGCATGACAAGAGGTAAGGCATAAGGAATCACATGGTACATGAATAAAATTAAATCCGATTCGTGACAGCCTAGTTCCAATTCCACCTGCTCCTGCTATTTTTTTTTTAGTGATCGCCTGATGATATTTTTAATTTTTTATAAGCCCCTGCAGTTCCTAGTGTAAGACGAGGCAGCATCCTAAATACTGGTGAGTGTGTCATACTCAAAGTTAACAAACTCTAAGGGTCTTATATAATCACTCAGGTGCTTCATAACATTATCACTGTCCCCTACTGGGGTGTCTTGGTGTCAAGATGGATCCAGCAGCACAAAGTGCAGGCCAGATTCTTTATAATTAGTTCCAAAACTGACTCGGGTGGTTCAAGACCTGTCTATGTGCTTGAAGGCTCAGCAGAAAAGCCTTAGGATGGTTTCACCAGAACACGTGACTGTAAATGAGCCTTAGTTGAACCCATCTGTTTTCCAGTAGATCATAAGGATATCTTTAATTCCTAGGAGAGCTGCACATTATATTTCTCTTTCATTCTACTAGGGGACACTGGAGCTTATGCTGGGGTATTGAGGAGTTAGCTAGTGGGAACTGGCACATCTAATTAAATAATGTGTAAGGCTCCTCCCCCTCTACTACCCACCATTCCCTAATTTAGAAAATGTGCCGGAGAGAGCTGGTCACAATGGAGCTTGCTCCTGTAATTCTTTAGGTATTTTTATTTTCTTTTTCATTTACAACTAATGGTGGGTACACACTGGCCGAATATATCGGCCATTCTCTTGAACGGTCGATATATCGCTGGTCCGTCGGCCAGTGTGTACGGGCGATATGTCTGTGAACTCCGTCATTCACAGACGTATCGCGTCGGCCCCGCAGCACAGCTGACGGGCAATATATCTACCGATTTATTGGTGCATCGCTGTGTGTGTACGCATACCTCCCAACATGACCCTCTCCAGGAGGGACACAATGCTCTGCTCCTGGACTTTTCTCTTAATGTATGATTGCCGGCACCTGTTTGAACACGTTAATGGATAAGAAAGGTGTTTCACCACAGTTGCTGGCAATCATAAATTAAGAGGGAAGTCCAGGAGCAGAGCATTCTGTCCCTACTGGAGGGGGTCATGTTGGGAGGTATGGTGTACGGGCTGCGACAGCCGACGGTGATTGACAGCTGAACTGGGTGGGCGTGTGTACACGCCCGCCCAGTTCATGACGTAAGTCCCCGATGGATTGGGCAGTGTGTATGCTCAACACACTGCCCGATCCGTCCATAGATATATCTGCCGATCAATTGATCGCCAGATATATCTACCAGTGTATATCCACCTTATATTGAAGAAGCACCTGGAAGTGTTACTAGGGTTACCAGGGCTCTCCAAAGCCTCTGCTATACCCATATTGCGGCTTGTGGCACCTATCACAAAAGGCACCGACAAAGCTGAAATATATCATATGAAAAACTAAAAATGCAGTCCTCCTTAATGAGCGCTCACAAGCTGCAGCTGTTACCTTCTGTGTACAGCAGCTCAATCTAAAAAGGATCCAAACTTCAATAATATAATCACAGAGAAGGAGTTACAGCGCTGCTGTTACCCTTTTAAATATCCCAGCTATGTATTTCAAATACTCCAATACATATAATCCAAATACAGTAGTTAATCAGCCGTGAATTAAATCTTAAAAATCCTTTATTCTTAAAAACACATTCTTTTTAAAAGTTCATGTGGTGCATTTCGGGTTTATGGGATTTACCGGTATACAATCCTGGATATCAGATGCATAGAGAATCTATAAAACAGAGGTGGAGATGACCTCAAGGATACCAGTCAAAAGAGAAAATAGGGGTGTCTATATTGAATGTGAGCTGTCTCCTGAAAGGAGAGGCAGGTATCGGCGAAGGGAGAGAAATGCGAAGTGGGAGGATGAAAGAAGGCAGCCTAGACTTTGTAGATCAGAATATAAAGGAAGAAATGCACTATCCCCTAAACATTTAAGACATTCCAATGAAGGAGATTTTAGATCACAAAGAGACTTAAGATATCCTAACGAGGGGAGTCCTAGACCACAGAGATATGAGACTCCATTTAATGGCAGTTTTGAACCCTGTTTAGAGAATAGACGAGCTAATAACAATTGGAGGGCAGAGAGGAATTTTAATTTTTTAGGGAATGATTGTCAAACATGAAACAGCCCTGGGTTCCAAAAGAGGTATAGAAGGTGAGGAGATTTGAACAAAGAAAGGCTAGAGGGAAACGGGAAGGTTTAGAGAAGAAAAATTTAGAAGAACAAATAAATTAAAAAAATAAGAAAGAGAGGAAAAAAGATCTTCTAAATATTGGTAGGAGAATAATGAATTAAAGGATACAAAGATTTATAAGCTAAGCACATACAGTATATGTTGTCAGTAGTAGAAGAAGAGTTGTTAAAGAAAGGGTTAAAATTTGCGCCCACCAATACAGCAAAGGAATTTGATTTATTTGTTGATGTGCAAAGGTTTTTATGAAAGCTTTCATTGAAGAAATTATTCTATAAAGAAGGGGGGGAGTGCTCAGGTATTTAGGAAAAGAATCCATGTTTAGGAAAAAATCTGTGTTTAACCCCATGCAAAGTAGAGCTCCAGCTGTGGACACTTTTGGAAAGATGGTCATGAAGGAGTTAGAAAAAAATTTGTAATAAAGGAGGAAATAAGGGGAAGAAGAAATTCAAGGAAAATATGACGAAAAGAGAGAGAGAAGCATTAAAAAACGTACAAAGATATGACCTCATCACCATCAAGCCTGCCGAATAGGGGGCGGGGTGGTGCTGATGGACACAGACAAGTATGAAAGTAAGGTAAAAAGTTTGCTATCCGAAAGTGCTACGTATACCGCAGTAAAGAAGAACCCTATGGAAACAATTAAGAATAACTTGTATACCCTGGTGGACAAATTTTACGATCCGGGAGCTATTACTGAAGGGGAAAGGGAATTTTTTTTGAAAATTGATGACCCAACCCTTCCAGTAATTTATGGTCTACCAAAAGTCCACAAAAGTGTTGAGGATCCCTCTTTGTCAGATTTTGGCAGGAGTGGGGTCTATAACTTCAAATTTATCCCAATTAATTGATTCTTATTTACAGCCTATAGCTTGCATAGGGAAAGCGTATTTAAAGGATACCACAGATATAATTAATAAATTAAAGGATGTACAGTGGCAGCAGAGATATTTTGGTGATCGCAGATGTGGGCTCTTTATATTCTATAATAGAACATGATTGAGGGTAACAAGCTCTGGAAAACACGCTGAAATATGAAAATTTGGCTGTGAATGTGAATAATTTTATATTGGACGGTATAACCATTTTTTCTTTAAGGTTGTCCATTATGTACAGCGCCTCAGGATAGCGATAGGTACGAGATTTTTGCCCCCAGCTTCACAAATATATTCATGAGTTGGTGGGAGGAGCAGTATGTGTGGCGTGAGCTGGGGGCGGGTTTCGTGATCTACTATCGCTATACAGATGATATTATTTTTGTGTGGAGGGGAGGAGAAGAATCCCTGATAAAATTTCAGGATGGTCTGAATTTAAATGATTTCGGTGTGGTTCTGACTTTTGTGAGAAGTGAACAACAAATAAATTATTTGGATTTAAGTCTATATAAATGACCGGCAGATTTGCACCCAAAATTATACAAAGCCGACAGACAGTAATTCCTTTATAAGTAGAACCAGTAGTCATCATCTTAAATGGCAGCGGGGTGTTCCGGGTAGTCCATACCGGCGTTTAAAAAGGAATTGCACCGAAGATAAGATATATAAAGAGCAGTCATTGGTGATGAAAAGACAATTTCTAAAGGCAGCAGGTGATTTTGGTCTTTGTTTGTTCGTGCAGAACAAGAGGAGACACAGTTCGGAAGGTGGAGGTATGGAGAAGCTGGCGGCGCTGCAGCACTGAGAGACTCAGTCAATGGACAGCTAGTGGTGGAGATTTGGCGTCAGCGGGTAAAGCAAATTACCGTGTTTGAAAGTACCGTCTTTTTAACAACAGCGTCCCGAGGATCTGGTGAACTCTGTGTTCTATGCATCTGATATCCAGGATTGTATACCGGTAAATCCCATAAACCCGAACTGCACAACTTTTATAAAGAATGTGTTTTTAAGAATAAAGGATTTTTTTAAATTTAATTCACGGCTGATGATTTATTTGGATTATATGGATTGTGTTGGCAGAAGCTTATCTCTTTGACAGAGTATTTGAGATACATAGCTAGGATATTTAAAAGGGTAACAGCAGCGCTGTGGCTCTTTTTCGGTGATTATATTATTGAAGCCGACAAAGCAATGAAGACGCCAGACTGAGTAAACTCCGCTCCTTTTTAAACCCCTCACAGCGGTAGTGTATATCGCTGACCAGCGGAAGGTCCTGTTGACCGGTGATGGCTGTTACGGCCATCTGGTTTCTCCCGGATGGCAAAAAGCCGGACAAACTTTGTCCGGCTTTTTGCCTTCCGGCAGAGTCTTTCACACAACAGCTTTGAGCCGTGTGTGATGCTGTACGCATGTGCAGCAGCAGACACGGCTTGGAAAAAAACCGTTGTGTGTGAAAGCTCCCCTTCACACACATGGTCCACTGCTTTCAAAGATGGCACGGCCCTGGCCCGGCAGCCGGACCTTCCAGTGGATATTTCCGGCTGCAACCCAGCAGCCGGGCTGGGGCCGTGACGTGTGAAAGGACCCTACCCCTCACACTGTTAATTAAACTACCGGCATGGGAAAACGCCATCCGTCTTTTTTTACCGGCCGGCAAAAGCCGGCGTGTTTTTCAGCCCTTACAGTCAGGAGGGCTGTATATGGTGGATCCCGGCGTTCAGTAACTATATCCCTGCCAGGGTAGCGGGCTATGGATGGCTGTGCGCAGTAGGGAGCCGAGGGTCCGGGCAGCATGAGGCGTGCAGCACAGAGCAGCAGGAGGTGAACGCTGCTCTACTTATATGCGCCTTCGTTCACCCACGCGGTGATACTACAGCCGCACACATATTAAATGTCTGTGCTGTAGGCGGCCATTTTTTGGAATCTGTTACATGCTGCAGAGGGAAAGCATAAAATGGAAGTGGAGCTTACACTGTGGTGCTCCTTTTTTTTTCTCTAAGCAGAGACAAGGGAGTTGACTGTTGTTAACATAAGGATAACATACAGTAGCAGTCCTTTCACTTCTGTACCTCTTCTTACAAAGGTTGAGCTCAGAGTACCACAAGATAACAGAGACTTTCACTGCATGGCTGTGCAACACACATCTCCTACTGAAAAGTACTGTTAAGGGCCCATACTGCTTCTGCAGCTGTGGTTGCCTCAATGTCTCCTACCAACAGAATTCCCTCATCAAGGTTGTGAGTATGCTGGGGTGTTGGGTTAGTTGGTGAAGACAGGGGAATTAAGGGAGGGTTGTGTTACTCCCCCTCTGCTTCCTTATTATCTGGTCTTTAAGCTTGCTAATATATATTACTTTTCTGAAGTGACTGTTTCTACCTATGTGGGTGTATTAAACATGATTGGCAGGTCAAACACAAAAGCTTAACAGAAGCTATTTTCATGTTTACAATGCAAAGAAAAGTTTGTTTTTGCCAATTCCCACAGTAGTTCCACGTTGTGTGAACAATGTAACACAGAGGTGGCAGATAAGGTGGATGATGCTACTGATACCCCAGCCTGGGCATCAGCACTGGCTGGATCTGTTGCAGCTTTATCAGCAGAGTTGGCTAAGTCCCGTAAAACGGAGCAAACCTGGGCCAAGAATTTAACAAACGTTACCAAGAAAAGAGAAAATGTGTAAGTGTGCAACCAACAGCAGCAGGTATGAGGAAGGTCAAATCCTCAAAATGTAAACTGGAGTGAAAGAAGGTGTATACCAGCGCTGGCTGACAAATTGGTAAGAGATGGTTTGCTTTGTATGTAAAATTATAAACAATTTATTGACATTACATATAAAAACAATTAAAAAAGGAATATATCCCTATTACCACTAATTGGTAGAGTTCATTCGTCTTATCTGGATACGTAGGCATCCTGAGGAAGCTGGATTATACTTGTGCCAGTGAAACGCGTTGAGATTTTCCTACATCTATCTGGACTCCACTTTCCTAACAGACTCACGGGACCTTTGTCGTCATCATCTGACAAAAATTGGACTCTCCCTCCCATCACTGGATGAATTATAATCTAACCGGTTGGCCCACACCTAACAGCTGTAAATGGACTTGTCCTAATGCTGATGCCTACATTTCTGTGGATCCGGTAATTATCTGCATACTACAGTGTATATATCTGGGGAGATCGTCCTAGTCATAAGGATTCGACTATTGGTCATATAAGAAAGTGGCACACTGCACAAATAAGCTTATCCAGATAAGACGAATGAACTCTACCAATTAGTGGTAATAGGGATATATTCCTTTTTTAATTGTTTTTATATGTAATGTCAATAAATTGTTTATAATTTTACATACAAAGCAAACCATCTCTTACTAATTTGTCAGCCAGCGCTGGTATACACCTTCTTTCACTCCAATTTAACAAACGTGATGGAGGGTCTTGTGACTGTTATAGGTTCTTCTAACAGACCCACCCAGGAACCCTCTCCGTCTTTTTCCCAAAGATAGAAACAACCTCTTCTGGCTGTTCTTCAGTCTGATGACTCAGACAATGAACAATTACAGGAAGAAGTGGAGGAGGGTGAATGGGAGGAACTTCTGGTAGAGCTGGTCCAGGATACCGACGACAGTGGTCAGGGTGTAGACTGATAAAGCTAAATATTTATCTTATTTAAAACCCTTTAAGAGGCCTAAGAACACTGTACGCTATTTATGTATGGAGTACCGTAAGGGTACGCACGTTGCGTAGCGATCGCTTAGCCGAGGTCGAGACGCTCAAGCGTCACGTTCGCTCACGGCCAAGAGATCACAGGCAGGCACGCTATTGGCTGCCGACTAACATAATGGTTCGCTATAGCGTAGCGGACGCTCGGGACCACGAGGAGATCACCAGCGGCGCAGACGCTCACAATGTTAAACCTTTAAATCTAAACCATAAACAATGTAATATGCAGTAAAACCTTAGTGTAGAGATAGGGTGTAGATGCAACACAGTATAACCTTATTAACTTAAAAGCTGTTTGAGCGTCACCGACGCTCTGTGAATACTTAACACTATAAGAAATGCACAGATACCGTGCTTAGGGTCTAACGCCTTATATGAATGTTATACTTGCAAAAAGAAATAATACAGTACAAGTCACACACTACAATATAACATAGACTAACTAACCAGGTAACTACACAGTAAATACAATACAATACTATTACGTTTAAGAGAATACGAGAGAAAGAAGAGAAGAGAGAGAGAGAGATATGGCCCATAATAACAAGAAAGACAATATGATTGTGGAGAAAACTTACGCACAAGGGGAACGATCGCATGCGCCTCTGGACATCCAGCTCCCGATTTTCAGCAATGAGAACCGTTGAAGAGTGAGCTGGATGTGATCGGCTTGTCTATTTATGCCCCACACACAATACAATTCAATGGTCCCTACAATCTCATTGTTCATTGGACACAGGAATTCCTCCTCGCATTATAACAGAAGGTCATAGGTTGATTCATACAGGTGGGCTGTGACGATTTCCAACTGCTCAGGTGGGTGGGAAACTAGGTTTCCCGCCGCATGGATAAGTAAGTGCAAATAATAGTAAATGGACATAAACTTCTTATGTCCATAACTATTCGCACGAGCGATTAATTCGCTTCAAACCAACACCGGAATATTGCTAATTAAATATTCTTCCGATGGATACTAAACACCACTGTATTACTCCTGTCTGACCCTTCGTATCAAACAAAGAGGGATTTCTCTGTCCATGAACATGCTACATTAACTAAACTTTCAGATTCTATCAAAGGGACCATGATCTACAAAATACATTATATAGTGAAAATATGTAACGATTGAGTCGCACGCTACGATCACATGAACTCTACCGTAAATGCACATACCGCGCGCCCGCGGGTGACCGCAACAGCGAGTATGCGCACGCACGGGAGAGCGCACGCATGCGCAGCGCGGACCTGTATGAGGTGCAAATATGGCAGTGTGCATCGTGATATTTTTCTGACTTTGACAGTCCACCCTTTGGCAGTCAACAATAACTGCCACTTCCTAAAACATTTCAAAAAGAGAAAAATATATGTCAGGGGTTAATACATTTACATGGTTGGGTAGGGGAAGAGAGGAGAAGGTAGGAAAAGGGTATGACCTAGTGAGATAGCAGAAGCATGTGTGTATGAATCCGTGTTTGGGGGTCATGTATCATCGTGCCGTACGTGTTTTAAATCAAGCTTCGAGGCATTGCGAAGTATACATTTGAATTCCTTCTTATCCCGTGGTACGGGTCTGTGGATGGGCTGTCAAACTTTACCGAGCTCTTTTCGGCTGTGGTTGTAACAAAATGGGGAGCACATCTTAGTTGATGATACATGAATGGGGGAATATGTGATTGCTGATATCTGTGCCTGTATTCCCTATCGACTATGTGTGTAATTACCTGAAGCTTGTAGAGATGAAGAAAATACATAATTACGGTAAATGCAGTGGTATTCTATGTCAGGTAAATGAACATTTGTCGGTTGAAGTCTTGTTCGGTGTCTGTTGAATGCAGTCTTCTTTGTGCTTTTGCCAAAAGGCGTGTGGGCAAAAAGCTTTGTCAATGTCCATAGACTTACAAAAGTGTTGGGCTAGCGTAATTTTAAAATTTCTAGGGAAACTGGGGGTCTATGGAAAAGTTCATCAAATATCTGTGTATAAGGTTGTCAAAACTTCTTCTTTAATCCATCAGTTGTCTGTATACAGGATCATCAAATTCCTCATCCAAGTGGGTCTTTTTACCTTGGAGAAAACGGAAAAACAGGTGAAAGAAACGGACCGTAGAAATCGCATTTTCATCACATCATTGTTTCTACATTTGGGTCATAAATCAAATCCATTGGAATTACAATTTCCTCACTCCTTAAACTCATCACCCTGGTACTTCGTTTACACTTCGTTAAAGCCTGACCGCATCTAAATATCAAGCCAATCGTTATGATAACACCTAAGATACATAGGAGAAACTTCCCAACATCCATTATGACTCCTTGAGCCCATTCTCCTAAACCAGCGAACCAATTTCGCGGGTTCAACCATGACACCCAACTAGTCAGCTCATTACCTACAGCAGCAAGAGTGAGATTGTGTCTCCTGCGAAATTCCCACTTCAATTGGAGAATATCGTCCATCTTTTGGTCTATGACCTCGACCGGGTCCTCGGTACTATTCGTCCGTACTGCGTTGCCAGTGTGACACAATATCCACCTGTCACTGCCGTGAGATAATTGAGAATCATTCTATGCTGAACTAGTTCTGTTTTATAAGCTTGAAGTTCTCTTCCAGTATACCTAAACGTGTCATCATACATTTCTGTGATATTGTCTAACAAATTTGCGAGCGCAGATATGTATTTATAATTCAACACTCCTCTGGCGGTGCGAGTGATGTCTGACGCGATTAGAAACTGAATCCCGGTGGATTCATGGATCATGTCAGAGGCCGGATGCTCTGTTCTTTCTATCAGGTGCCGTTTAACTACGTGCTCGTAATGGGTGTCAGTATAAGGAGCTTGGGCAACACGGTGTATATCTTTCATTTTGGCATGTGATACAGTCATTACTTCAGGCAATACTTTTCCAATATAACACAATCCTTCAGAGTTTGGGGCAAGCCACTTATACGCCTTCCTCCCGCATATGAAATATGCATCATCGGGGAGAACATATGGGACGGAGTAGGACATAACCATATTACACATCTTCCATGTGAAATCTCCTAACCCTAATTCTCCCATCTGTCTAGTACACGTATCAGCTTGTACGATATGTGCACAGTATCCTGGTGATACCTCTCCAACTCTCGTAATCCTATTTCCTAGGGTATACCTATATCGGAAATATTTTCCACTACCAGCTATGTGGCGTATAAGTTCTGTATCTGTCGGCATTCTATCTGCTCTATATGAAAAGGTCATGGTTTGGTTACTCCATGACACTTCCCAATTTCCTGGCTTTCGGGGATTGGAAATGTTAAAACATATGAGGGATCTATCCACATGATATTGGTGGAGCTTCAAACTAGGAGGACTGGAGATATTAAACCTCCTGTCCACCGGTCTCCCCTCCTTTAGCTCAAGTACCTCCCCTACCGTTAAAGGAAATGGTACTAGCCCTGATTTGCTATGACCTTGAGGTACTTGAGAGCATACCCAACAATCTGTCTTATTTAACACACTACCCACTAAGGAGTGATAATCACTCAAGGGATGCCGGTCCATGTGGATATTAAAACTGGATTGGCATTTCTTGATGCACCCATCCTCAACCACATTGTCACAGAGCCTACAGATACAGTTTTCTTCAGCTAACAATCCTTCACAATGTTTACAAATAACATGGCTGCTAGATCGTTTCCGGTACTCGCCTTTTGCTTGGTGGTTGTGTTGCTATTGGAAATTTACACCTCTGTCTCAGTCATCGGAACCTTTCTGGATCCTTTCTCGACCTCACTGGTACTCTCGCCGGAACAGACTGCTCTGGTCAACATCATGGTCAACAGGAAAATCCATATCACAGTCTCTTGGGGCAAGTCCATCTTACAGGAGGAGAAAAGAAGAAATTTGTAATGGGGGTACAGAAAAACAGTTTGAGGGGGAGAGAAACTTGTTACGATAATTAAGTTCTCTAGTCTTGTTGTTCTTCTTGTTCTGCTGTCATCTCAAAGGTGCTGTCTCTCAGTCTTCCAAACGAACATTCCGGTGATGCAATATTCCTTCCAAACCAGCGATCTTTCTGTAAGGAGCAAAAAATCTTGCATTACCATTTGCATAACTGAGGTGTGACATACCATCTTTAAAACATAAAAACATGAGTGAGAAGAGGGAGAGGAAAAAAAAAAAAAAAACAACAAGAGAGAGAACCGTTCACGTATGTATGTATGTATGTATGTATGTATGTATGTATGTATATATATATATATATATCATAACACATCAATAAACAACAACAAAAAACATTTTTTTTTTTTTTTTTTTTTCAAACATTGTCAGCAGAGATGGGGAGAGAAAAAGAAACATTTCACAGATACATATACAACGTTTCACCCGGTCATTCCTGTGTCTTCAGGGAATGGCCTCCCAATTTATTAACTATTACCTCAGGCTTACCATCAGTCCTAATGATCACCTTTCCTGATTGCACATTATGGGTGTGGCTCAAAATTCTTCCTATATGATCCCTGTTTATAATTTGGTGTGTCATAACCCTGCTCATATCTTTGTCTAGGGGGTTTATGTGAATTTGGTCTACTTCCTGATCTACAATCTCTTGCAAAATGACCTTCCTTCTGGCAGTTATAACACCTGGTCACCTTTGGCTTAACCACAGGGATCTGAGGCTTCTTTGTTTCCCTGTGCTTGATGCTGGATTGCTCATGCCCAACAGCAGAGTCCCTTAATGCAGTTACTGATTTATCTCTCCAGTATGGATTGGTGATCTGTATCTTTGCTCTCAACACTTCATTTAAACCATCCATTAGCACAGATACTGCTACTTCTCTGTACGGTGCACTTGTTTCGATGTTTTCTATACCCGTATACCTAGTCATGTCCTGCAATGCCCGGTGGAAATAATTAGAAGTACTTTCCCCTTTGTTTTGTCTTATGGAGAAGATTTTGTTCCACTCGACAATGGCTGGGAAATATACTTCTAACTGTCGGTTGATCTGCTTAATACATTCCTGATTGTGTTCCTCCGTACAAGGTACCTCTGTGTCTAATTTACAATCAGCAATAAATTTCGCAGGGTCAACACTGGAGGGCAAACATGCCCTCAGCACTGTCCGCCACTCTTTGTTGGTGGGTTCTGTGAAGTTTCCTAGTTCTTTAACAAACCTTTGACATGCTACTAGATTTTTCCTGGGATCAGGAAATTCAGACATAATTGATCTCAATTCCATCCGGGACCAGGGACAGCGCATTGCACTGTCCTTGACGGGAAGGATTCCCTGATCGTCAGTCTTCCCATCGGGGACTGTGATCACCCTGACAGGACTAAACTCAATTACATCACCTTGTTTTGGTCTTACAATATGGGGTACATTTGTTTGTGCGTGATATAAAACATTGTACGTACCTGTGGACACGACCTCACCTGACCCTCCGTTAGGGGGTTTGATTATTGCCTTTACCGATTTGGTCACGTCCACCTGGATGTCTTGTGTGATGGCTGCTGGAAGAGGTGCCGACATCGGGCTGGGTTCACTTTCTTGCTCGTATTCCTGAGGGAAGTTTGACATGGGGTGCAACTTGCACGGGTTAATAGTTGTACATTTAACAGCATTACAATTATCATTGTTATGTTTATTACACTTATTCTTATCATCTATACTACAGCTGCTAAGTGCGTTTTTATTGTTCAACATTGTGCCTTTCTCCGCAACCATAATTCTCTCCATTGCCATGTCTCTCCTCCCAAGATAAGAGTCAGATATGTCAGTTAACTCTCTTTGCAATTCACTTTCCTGTTGCCATAACTGTAAACAATCAAAATGTTTAACTCTCCTCTTTGCTGATTTAATGAGACTTATCCTTCTCCTTAGATTCAGTAACACATCTGGGCTGAAGCTACCTACTCTTGGGAATTTCTTCCCGTCATGCATTGTCATTCTCTCCCATTTATCACATAAAACTTCTGTGTGTGAGCCGTATTTTTCACACATTACGTACCTTGCCGACCCGATTGGTCGGTTTATAGAATCAACCCGAACCGAGGTTGATCGCCCCCTTCCTGAACAACTGGCCCCCATAATTTGCAGGTGTTGCTTGCAGCGAACCCTTACAAAAAACCAAAATATTCACGATAGGTTGACGGTGGTGGTTTACCGAGCACCCCACTCACTCGCCCACGCCGACCAATACGCCCACACACTGATATAGTGCTGGCGTACTCGACCCAGGGCCCCTATGAACCTTCGTTTACTGGAACATGTGGGTGTGATCCGCAGAGCATTAACCCTTTCCAGTAACTGTGGGGTTGTTGGATAATTCCTGAGTGACCAGAGAACTTCCCTTTTAAAAATAAAAAATTACACAAATCACGTCAGAATGTACAAATAGTGTTTATGACCGGGTTCGTACACAAATGGTACTGTTCAGACTAACTAATGCACACAATTACGTGCGGTACAATCGTTCAGTACATAAGCAACTAATCTTATGTACAGAGCAACCAGTGGAATCGACATTCAGCAGCTGCGAATTCCTTCAGCCTGAGCTTTATGGCCTATATGGGTGTTGCACCAACCCTTCTTGGTGTTGTGCCTTGTCTCTATAGCGGACTTCCTTGTCTGCTGTACCTGGACCTCCTGGTCTGTTATGCGACCTCCTGGTCTGACCTCCTGGTCTGTTACAGTATGACCTCCTGGTCTGCTACACTCTAATGCTCTTTATATATGTTTAACAAGGGATGCCTCCCTAGCCACCGTGCATGTCACTTACACGTATGTAATTTCACGAGAACTCTGTGATTTCTGTGGTTCAATCCCCAAAATTGTAAAACTTAAAAACACTCACTCATCACATGTACACTTTTGTTTCTATTTCTATTTCTGCGCAGAAATTTTTCTTTAGACCAGATGTGTTGTAAATTTGGAGAAGGATCTGTTAATTTAAATTTCGGATTTAAAATAGATTTGCGCTATTTATCGCCTGTTGCGCTATTTATCGCCTGTTGCGCTATTTATCGCCTGTTGCGCTATTTATCGTCTGTTGAAAATCAACACTATCGTGTGACTTGAGTTACGTGGGCGTACCCAGACGCTCCGTTGCGTAATTTACGCTGCGTGCGTCGGCCTCTGCGTACGCGAGTCTCAGCCCTTTGTTAGAGACACGTGTACACAAAACCAATGTCCACCGTAACACAACTAACACGTTTATCAATGTAGATGATCCTCGATCCTCTACTGAACCCCACACCAATCTCTCCTTGTACCTTTTAGGTAGAGCTGCGTGTGCTTTACACTTTATCCCTTAACGCATTACTTTTACACTTTATACTATGAAATAGCGACAAATCTCTCTTAGCACGTTTTATCAATTATAGAATGGCAAACAGGAGAGTGATATGAAAATACACGAATGAAAAAGAAATGCAGATATGTGCGTGCGTACGCAAGATAGAAATAAACAGTTTTAAAAGACACTAGTGTGTTGTTCTTACCTCCGGTTCCGGATTCCTTCAGCACCCTTTTACTAAGCGAAGCAGACGCTTATCCCGTCAGCACTGCGAAGAATATGATCTCCCGCCCTTTGCTGATGGATAATGTCTGCTGAAATTACCTAGCAGAGATATGTGAAGGACAGGACGAGCCGCCAATTGATAAAGCTAAATATTTATCTTATTTAAAACCCTTTAAGAGGCCTAAGAACACTGTACGCTATTTATGTATGGAGTACCGTAAGGGTACGCACGTTGCGTAGCGATCGCTTAGCCGAGGTCGAGACGCTCAAGCGTCACGTTCGCTCACGGCCAAGAGATCACAGGCAGGCACGCTATTGGCTGCCGACTAACATAATGGTTCGCTATAGCGTAGCGGACGCTCGGGACCACGAGGAGATCACCAGCGGCGCAGACGCTCACAATGTTAAACCTTTAAATCTAAACCATAAACAATGTAATATGCAGTAAAACCTTAGTGTAGAGATAGGGTGTAGATGCAACACAGTATAACCTTATTAACTTAAAAGCTGTTTGAGCGTCACCGACGCTCTGTGAATACTTAACACTATAAGAAATACACAGATACCGTGCTTAGGGTCTAACGCCTTATATGAATGTTATACTTGCAAAAAGAAATAATACAGTACAAGTCACACACTACAATATAACATAGACTAACTAACCAGGTAACTACACAGTAAATACAATACAATACTATTACGTTTAAGAGAATACGAGAGAAAGAGGAGAAGAGAGAGAGAGAGAGATATGGCCCATAATAACAAGAAAGACAATATGATTGTGGAGAAAACTTACGCACAAGGGGAACGATCGCATGCGCCTCTGGACATCCAGCTCCCGATTTTCAGCAATGAGAACCGTTGAAGAGTGAGCTGGATGTGATCGGCTTGTCTATTTATGCCCCACACACAATACAATTCAATGGTCCCTACAATCTCATTGTTCATTGGACACAGGAATTCCTCCTCGCATTATAACAAAAGGTCATAGGTTGATTCATACAGGTGGGCTGTGACGATTTCCAACTGCTCAGGTGGGTGGGAAACTAGGTTTCCCGCCGCATGGATAAGTAAGTGCAAATAATAGTAAATGGACATAAACTTCTTATGTCCATAACTATTCGCACGAGCGATTAATTCGCTTCAAACCAACACCGGAATATTGCTAATTAAATATTCTTCCGATGGATACTAAACACCACTGTATTACTCCTGTCTGACCCTTCGTATCAAACAAAGAGGGATTTCTCTGTCCATGAACATGCTACATTAACTTAACTTTCAGATTCTATCAAAGGGACCATGATCTACAAAATACATTATATAGTGAAAATATGTAACGATTGAGTCGCACGCTACGAACACATGAACTCTACCGTAAATGCACTTACCGCGCGCCCGCGGGTGCCCGCAACAGCGAGTATGCGCACGCACGGGAGAGCGCACGCATGCGCAGCGCGGACCTGTATGAGGTGCAAATATGGCAGTGTGCATCGTGATATTTTTCTGACTTTGACAAGACGGTCTGATCCTAGTGGTTAAACTGGTTCTCAATTTTCCAGAGGTACCTATACTGGAGGTGAAGGAGTTTCAGCTGTTTGGAGAACAACAGGTTACCCCGGTGTTCTATCCATTTTCTCAGCAGCTTTATGATCACCTGGCTACTGCATGGAAACATCCATACAAACGTTTCCAAAGGCCAAAGAAATTCCTTTCTCACTATCCGTTCCAGCCTACTATGACAAGTGGGAAACTCCTCCAACTGTCGATGATTCTGTATCAAGTTTATCAAAGAAGACTACGCTTATCGTACCAGGGGCCACGTCTCTCAAGTATGCTTCAGACCGTAGAATTGAGTCCACTTTAAAGTGCATATACACGGCAGAAGGAGCCCAACTTAGGCCTACTCAGGTAAGCACATGGGTCAACTCCGCCATTGTCAAATGGGCAGAAGAATTAAGTAGTGTCTTGGAGTCCAGGGTATCTGGAGAGGAGCTTAAGATTACCGCGGAGCACATATGTGAATCGGTCAATTACTTGGCATCTGCCAATAAGGACACAAGTCTTATTAGTTTCAGAATTTCTGCGTCTACGGTTTTGGCTCGCAGAGCACTTTGGCTAAGGTCTTGACATTCGGATACTAAATCCAAGAAGGAGGCTGAAGCCATTCCTTTTACAGGTGAGACTTTATTTGGACCTGAGTTAGACAAATGGATTTCTCAAGCCACGGGAGGAAAATCCATGTTTTTGCCATCTGCACCTTCACTGGCCAGATGGCCTTCTTTCAATCCTTTAATTCTCAACAGTCCTCTCGTGGCAGAGGTAGAGGATCTTCCTCTCAGACAAGAGGAGGCAGAAGTCATGCTCAGATGGCAGTCCGTCATCCAGAAGCCAAGACAACTGAGAAACAGGTGGCATGATGGTCTTCCAACCCAACTGGGAGCTCCACAGGTGGGTGTCATAGTAGGCTCATGGCATTTCGGCAGGTTTGGGAACAAACTTCTTCAAATCCTTAGATTCACCGTTTTGATTTTGTCAGGTTACAAAATAGATTTTGAAGCATCTCCCCCGCATCAGTTCTTCTCAACCAGTCTTACTTTGTCACCAGACAGAGCCATTGTGTTGCAGGAAGCTATTCGAAATCTTCTGGTATCACTGGTGTAGGTACCAGTTCCATGGAATCATAGGAGTCTGGTTTTCTACTGAAATCTTTTTGTGGTCCCCAAACCAGACAGATTTTTCAGGCCGATCCTGAATCTGAAGTCTCTAAATGATTATGAATATATTGATTCCAGATGGAGTCCATTCAATCGATCATAGCGAACTTATAACCAGCGGAGTTTCTACTATCCATAGATATAAAGAACGCGTACCTGCACATTCCAATTTACAAACCAGATCAGGCTTACCTGCATTTTGCCATTTTGAAGGAACATTATCCATTTCATGCTCTGCCGTTCGGATTCTCATCGGCCCCCAGAATTTTCAGCAAGGTCATGTCGGTGATGGTCGCTCATCTGAGGTCATTGGTCATTACCTTTGTCTCGTATCTGGATAACTTGTTAACCAAAGCACCACTTGAGACAACACTGTTAGAGCATGCACGTTTACCATACCAG
Organism: Pseudophryne corroboree; assembly: GCF_028390025.1. Classification (NCBI taxonomy): domain Eukaryota; kingdom Metazoa; phylum Chordata; class Amphibia; order Anura; family Myobatrachidae; genus Pseudophryne; species Pseudophryne corroboree. Next base: position 209,923,306 of record NC_086454.1, read on the forward strand.
ACTCTCATCATGGCTGGATTATGAATTTCGCCAAGTCACAACTGGTACCATCCCAGTGTCTTCGATTTCTAGGTCTAATTCTTGACACACAGCAACAGAAGGTGTTTCTTTCAGTGACAAGGCGCAGGACATTTGCCATATGGTCCAGTTAGTCCTAAAACCAAAATGGGTATCCTTACACCTCTGTATCCACCTGCTTGGGAAGATGGTGGCAGCCTTAGAGACCCTACAACTAGATCGTTACCACTCAAGAATGTTTCAATTATTCCTTCTGTCACAGTGTTCAGGTTCCCATATACAACTGCACTGACAGGTCCACTTATCTCCCCAGACGTGGATGTCACTTCTCTGGTGGCTCCAGCTGTAAAATCTTATGGTGGATCACCCGCTGGTTCAGAATTTGAGACTAGATTGCTCTGACAACAGAAGTATCAGAGGACTGGAGGCAGTAGTGTTGGATTCTCCCTTTCAGGTGCTTACCAATAAATGCTCTGGAACTAAGAGCGATTTTCAATGCGCTGAGGGAGGCATCTCACCTTCTCTGGTTCCATCATGTTCGAGTTCAATCATACAATGAAACAGCGGTGGCGTATATCAACAGGGAGGGCGTAGAGTTGCAGTTGCATGGCAATGCGAGTGGTCTCTAGAATACTGCAGTGGTCAGAGAGAAATCAGGTGATTCTGTCTGCAGTATTTATCCCAGGAGTAGAAAATTGGGAGGCAGACTACCTCAGTCGCCAAGATATTCACCTGGGGGAATGGGCACTTCACCAGGAGGTGTTCCAGGCCCTAATTCACAGATGGATTTGTCCACAGATAAATCTCATGGCTTCAAGACTAAATCACAAGTTGCCAAGATACATGTCAAGAACAAGGGATCCATCAGCAGAGGCAGTGGATGATCTCACAACTCCCTGGAATTACGATCTTGTATACCTATTTCCACTACTGCCTCGGGTCTTAAAGAGGGTAAAGCGAGAGTCGTCCGCAGTGATTCTCGTAGCGCCAAACTGGCCTCGAAGAAGTTGGTTCTCGGACCTTCATCTTCTTCTAACGGACGAACCTTGGACTCTACCTCTTCGACCAGATCTTCTTCAACAAAGTCCGTTCCTCCACCCCAATTTGGCACCGCTGCGTTTGATGGGGTGGCTGTTGAGACCGCTATCTTAAAAGATAAGGGGGTTCTGGATTCAGTCATACTTACATTGTTGAGAGCTAGGAAACCGGTGACATTGGCCCACTATCACCATATCTGGCGCTCCTATGTGACTTGGTGTCAGGGGTGTCAAATTCCTTCCAAGTCTTTTCATCTCTCCATATTTCCTACTATTTCTGCAAGAGGGTTTAAATGCAAGTTTGCGGGTAGCGTCTTTAAAAGTTTAAATTTCGGCGCTCTCCATCTTTTTTCCAAAAACATTTGGCCATGTTACTAGAAATACAGACTATCCTTCAGGGTGCCCTTAAACTTTTGCCTCCCTTTATTCCACCTACAGCTCCCATGGGACTTACATTTGGTGTTGTCCTTTCTTCAATCTTAAGCATTTGAACCATTAGAAGATACCAACATCAGACTTCTTACATGGAAAATGGTCCTTCTGTTGGCTCTAGCATCTTCTCAGTGAGTTTCTGATTTAGGGGCTCTTTCGTGTAAACCACCATATCTGATCTTCCATGATGACAACCGTCTTTCCATCCAAAGGTGGTATCTGTGTTTCATATAAATCAACAGATTGTTGTTCCAGCCTTTCGGGATCCATCCGGATGTTCATCTACTCTGGACGTAGTAAGGGCCTTACGTATCTATGTCGACAGGACAGCTTCAGTGACTAAATCAGACACGTTGTTTGGCTTGTGTGATGCTAACCGCAGAAGATATCCGGCCTCAAGGCAGACTCTGGCTCGTTGGATTCGTCTAACCATTCGACAAGCTTATATCCATAAGCTGCAGCAGCCTCCAGCTTCTCTTGGAGCGCATTCCACTAGGTTGGTGAGTACATCCTGGGCAGCGTGCAGAAGTGCTTCCATATCACAACTTTGCTGGGCTGCCACTTGGTCATCGGCAAGCACTTTTAAGTTCTTTCATTTTGATACATTTGCGACTTCAGCCTCCAGTTTTGGTAAGTTGGTCTTGCAGGTACCTCAGAGCTCTCTCGCCCAGGGAGGAAACTTTGGGATGTCCCGAACGTAAACTCCAGTGTCCCCTAATGGAATGAAAGAGAAAATAAGATTTTGGTACCTACTGGTAAATCAATTTCTCTGATTCTACAGGGGACACTGGACGCCCACCTCCGCTCTGGTTGCCTGCTTTTGATAATAGTTTTTTTGGGTTTGACCTGTTGGTTATGTTCTATGTGGATTTTATCTATCTTTTGTATCTCCTCTGTTTCATCTCCTCTTGGCCTACATTTTCCAAACTGGGGAATGGTGGGTAGTAGAGGGGGAGGAGCCTTACACATTTTTAAATTAGATGTACCAGTTCCCATTAGCTAACCTCTCAATATCCCAGTGTAAGTTCCAGTGTCCCCTGTGGAATCAGAGAAACGGATTTGCCGCTAGGTACCAAAATCCTATTTTCCAGTTTATGCCACACTCCTTCAGTTCAGAATCACAGTGGCTGGGAATCATAATTTCTTTGCCACGAGAAGACCCTGAGACCTGGGCCTTTGGGTTTAAACCCAACAAGCTACCTTGCATTCTGTAGATGCTTTCTTCAAAGCTCTGTGCCTCTTGAATAACTATCCGGACAAGGTTGCTTCCACAGAATCAAACCTTTTGAGCTCTGAGACAGGGTCAAAACACTGCAGAAGTTTACTGTACTAAGTTCTGATGGTGGGCTACTGACACTGGTTGGAATGACCTGGCTCTGTGCGGTTAGTTCCACCTTGGACAGTCAGAACAGATTAAAGATTGCCTCATACAATACCAAGTTCTTGACTCCTTAGATATGCTTATGCATCTCATAAACAGATTATACTCAGCGTCTGATATAGCAGAGGGTTAAGGTCACAGCTTCAGTAGTAGTAAAGGGGCTATTGCCCGCTACACAATACATACAACACACAAGAACAAAACTGCTCTGCCGTGTCCTACTGGGGTGATAAAATCAAAATTTTCAACCCTTAAATAGTATTTATTCATAACAAATAAAAGACTTAATATAAGCAAACTATAAATATGGTAACTTATCAATAAAAGAAACTTAAAATAGTCATACAAAAACAGTATGAAGTAGTTTCTTTTCAGCAACAATACAATTCAAATATATTGTTTTAGTCACTGAATATAGCTATACAAAGTTCCAATCAGTTAGAGAATAGTCTTTCCAAAAAATATATAACATGTATCATATACGGTACCAGGTCAAATGTAATAAAATCCTACAGAAATATCATAGGCATGACCCACTAGTATAAAGTTCTTGCATAAATTCAGCCATACAACCAGAGGCGTCACTTATATGTTTGACACCCGGTGCGGCTCCTGTTCAAAAAGGGGCGTGGCTTCACGGGTGCAGTCAGAAGGAGCTTGGCTTTGCGAGGTTGGGGCGTGGTTGCGCTGCACATGGGCGTGGCTACGCTTCCCGACCCCCGTTTCTGTGACTAAGGGGGTGCGGAAGGTGCTGGCAGACCCCAGAGACTGCAGTGTCGGCTTCTTCTCAGTGCAGTACCCGGCTCCTGTCACTGAGCAGGAGCCGACACTTTGGTGACACCCTTCGGTGGGTGACACCTGGGTGCGGGCCGCACCCCGGTTTTGACGCCACTGCATAGATAAATCCTTAGTTAGTATATTATATCAGTAAATGGCTGTAACAATCAGACCTTTGTGCACACCTTTTCATATAGTTCAGGCACCTGATGAATCATGTCTCCTTTCAAATGGATGGGAGTTTTATATGCTGCTGTTTCATAAGCTACTTTTGCCTGTCTTGATCTGAATCTGACAGTCACAGCTGGCAGCTCCCAGCACAAAGTTGTCAGCTAACACAAGGATCCTGTAGCCACAACTAGTCACAGTTCCTACAATGGTGAAGTAATCTGCAGGTGCAGCAGACGTGCACAAAGGGGGTAATTCCAAGTTGATCACAGCAGGATTTTTTTTAGCAGTTGGGCAAAACTATGTGCACTGCAGGGGAGGCAGATATAACATGTGCAGAAAGAGTTAGATTTGGGTGGGTTATTTTGTTTCTGTGCAGGGTAAATACTGTCTGCTTTATTTTTACACTGCAAATTAGATTGCAGATTGAACATACCACACCCAAATCTAACTCTCTCTGCACATGTTAAATCTGCCTCTCCTGCAGTGCACATGGTTTTGCCCAACAGCTAAAAAAAATTCCTGCTGCGATCAACTTGGAATTACCCCCAAAGTTCCTGCAGCAAGATTCAACTGTAGGCAAGTGCGGTGAGCCAATAAAAGGTCTCTGCAGCAATACTTAGTTGCAGGCAGGTATAACAAACTTGGCCTGTGGTCTATTACCCCCAGGGAACAGTGGGACATAGAGCAGGGAGCAGCAACATGTTTCGGCCACATTTTTCTATTTGATGCCCTACTTTATATGATACATATTTTTGGAGTGACTTCTCTAAATGATTGGATCATTGTATAGCTATATTCAGTGACTAAAATATAGTATTTGAATTATGTTATTGCTGAAAAGAAACTACTTGATACTGTTTTTGTATGACTATTATAAGTTTATTTTATTGATAAGTTACAATTTTTATTGTTTATGTTTATATTAAGTCTTTTATTTGTTATGAATACATATTATTTTAAGTGCTGAAAAACATGATTTTGTTAGCCCCAATAGTGTACGGCAGAGCGATTTTTTTTTTTTTTTTATTGTAAGCTTATGCAGCTAGCCATAAAAATTGATATAAGAATCAAGGAGCAGAAGCTAGAAAAGAGTTGCCATCTTCCCAGAAAGTAATTCCATCTCCGGAAGTGGGTCTGGAAGAGCCTATGCAGCTCAGTGCTTATAGTCTGTCTGCTGAAGAGAAACCAGGAAGCAAATCTTAACCTGTATTGCAGTACTAAGGGTACCTTTGCTCGAGAATGTCCTAGTAATCTGGGAAATGGCAAAGCCAAATTAATTTGGAGGAGGTTCATTTTGGCTTTCATCTAGTCTCTTCCAAAAATGCAGTACTTGTCCCAGCTTGGATTTCTTTTAATGGACAGACTGCCAAAGTGTCAGCATTCCAGGACAGTGGTGCAGCTGGGAACTCTCTGCATAAATACTTTACGAACTCAAAGCAGCAATTTCAATTTGTGGCCTTGATGGCTATCCTCTGCCTAATGGTAAATTTAATCTACAAATCCCTCTTGTTCATTTAGCCATATGTGTTTTGCACACAAAGTTAAAACATTGTTTTTTTTATCTTACTCATTGTCCCATGGTTCCTCTCATATTGGGTCTTTCCTGGCTGAGGTGTCACAATCCTTTGATCAGCTAGGATACAGGAGAAATTACCCAATAGGGGACAAAGTGTGCTGTAGGATGTTTGTCCTTGCTGGCCCAGACTTTGCAATTAAATCCTGAGGTCTGCCTCCTCAGTATCATGAGCTCACTGATGTATCTTCCAAGTAAAATACAGATACCACCTCATCATAATTATGATTGTGCCATCGATTTAGTGCTACACTATATATATATATATATATATATATATATATATATATATATATATATATATATATATATTCCAGAAACCAAGGCCATAGATGAGTACATAAAGGAGAACCTCAGTAAGGGATTTTTAAGTCCATCTAAGCGTCTAGTAGGTGTGGGATTCTTTGTATCCAAAAAGATGGCAGTCTTAGGCATTGCATTGATTACAGGGCCCTGAACAAGATCACAATCAAGAATACATGCCTTCTGCCACTGATCTCTGTTCTACTTGACCATCTGTGTGAAGCCACCATCTTCTCCAAAATTGATTTGCGCTGTGCATACAACTTCATTCATATCAGAGAGGGTGACGAATGAAAGATACCATTCAATACCCAGTTCTGGCATTATGAGTATTTGATTTTGCCCTTTGGTCTCTCCAAAGAACCAGCAGTCTTCCAAGATTTTATCAACTATTTCCTGTGAGAGTGTTTTGAGAAGTTCATTGTGTTCTACCTGACAGACATTTTAATCTACTCTCAGTCTTTAATGCAACACTGGAGTCATGTCAAACAAGTTCTTTTAAAGCTTAGAGAACAGCATTTATATGCAAAGTTGGAGAAATTTGAGTTTGAGGTCAAGGAGGTGTCCTTCCTGGGTTACATTATTACCCCAAAGCGATTATCTATGGTCACAAAACCTCAGTCCATCCTCAACTGTGTACAGCCTACTTACCTGAAAGCTGTCTTTTTGAGTTTCGCAAATTACTATAGATAATTTATTCGCTCATTATCAGTGTTCGTTGCTCCGATCACCACTTTGACCAAAATAGAAGCTTACTCATCAAACAGGTCCTCTCAAGCCATCCAAGCCTTTGAAGCTCGAAAACAAGCTTTCGTCTCAGCTACAGACCTCCGACCTCTGAACCCAGAATTATAATTTGTCATTAAGGTTTATGCCTCGGAAGCAGGATCAGACTGGTCCACAGGGGTACAGAGGAAACCCTCGGTGGGCCCCACTACCTGTGGGCCCCCTCCTTCCTTATGGTATCAGGTTCCAGATTGTGCAATTGAATTATACATTATGCATATGTAACATTATACTGTACTTTTCAACAAAGCATTGCTGTTATTAGTATGGTACAATATCATGCACTCACTAGCAGTATTTACTATACATATTTATCAAAGGGCACAGGCCATGCACGAATGGTTAGCCAAACCTCTAAGCATGGGCCCCTACCACTGAATATCCCTGGTGGGCCCTTCATGCCCCAGTCCGACACTGCCTGGAAGTAGGAATTGGACTAATCCTGTCTCAGATGGACCCTATGCATAATAAGTTACACCCCTTTGTCTTCTTTTACCAGATAGTTTTGGCTGCAGAAGGAAACTACAATGTTGGGAATCATGAGCTCTTAGCAATCAAATGGGCCTTTGAGGACTGGAGGCATTGGTTGGAGGAAGCCACGCACACCATCACAGTCATTCGAGACCACAAAAATGTGCTCTATATCGAATTAGCTAAGTGGTTTAATTCCAGACAGGCATGTTGGGCTTTATTCATTACCATATTTCATTTTGTGGTTACTTACAGACCGGGGTCAGAACATATCAAAGAAACATAAAATCACTGGCACTAAACTTTCCATCATCTCTGCAAATATCATTCATGCTGGGTTAGCATTAACCTAGCAGTTAACAGTTCCTCAAGCACTGCCAACTGAACAAATTCTTCCTCTGACCATTCCCACCAAATCATGGTCACATATTTCAATGTATTTCATTGTGGATTTGCCAGTTTTCTCTGGTTGTGATACTATCTGGGTAGAGGTGGATCACTTCAGCAAAATGGCTGACTTTATTCCATTGTCTAAACTCCCTAGAGCTAAAGATCTTGCCTCTCTGTTTATACAGCATGTCTTCAGACTAAACGGATTACCTTCAGATATTGTGTCGGAAAGAGGTACGCAGTTTATTGTCGAAGTCTGTAAAGCCTTCTGCTCTTTGTTGAAAATCGATATTAACCTATCATCTGGTTATCACCCGCAATATAATGGCCAATTATTATAAGAAAATTCTGCGAGAGGGAGATACTCCACCCATTAATTATGTAGCTAGAAAATGTAGCACCACAAATACTGGGCCTAATTCAGACCTGATTGCAACAGCAAACATTTTCTCTAATGGGCAAAACCAAGGGGGTAATTCAGATCTGATTGCTGCTGTGCGTTTTCAAACAGCGGGCGATCAGGCCTGAACTGCGTATGCAGTTGACTGCATCGGGCATCAGTGCATAGCGACGGGATGGTGCGAAAAAAGCGAAAGAACAGGCGATCGCAAGGTGATTGACAGGAAGAGGCCGTTTATGGGTGGCAACTGACCGTTTTAAAGGAGTGTCCGTAAAAATGCAGGCGGACTCAGGCGTTTGGAGGAAGGGTGTCTGACATCAGCTCCGGCCCCAATCACCAGCAAACATTGCAGCGTCAGAGTAAGTCCTGGGCTGAGTAGAGACTGCACAAACTGATGTTTGTGCAGCTCTGCTACAAATGCGATTGCACACCTGCATAAAACATTTCCCCTCCCCCTGTAGGCAGCGAATACCTGATCGCAGGGCTGCAAAAATTGCAACTCTAGCGATCAGGTCTGAATTACCCCCCATGTGCTGTGTAGTTGGGACAGATATAACGTGCTGAGAGAGTTAGATTTAGGTGGAGTGTGTTCAAACTGTAATCTAAATTGCAGTGTAAATGTAAAAATAATGCAGCCAGTATTTACCCTGCACAGAAACAGTATAACCCACCCAAATCTAACTCTGCACATGTTATATCTGCCCCATCTGCAGTGCACATAGTTTTGCCCATTATAGAAAGATTTTGCTGCTGCGATCAGGTCTGAATTAGGTCCACTGTTCTAGTGATTAATTTGTGTTGCTACATTTCCAAGCTACATAATCATTGGGAGAAGTATCTGCCTCTGACAGAGTTCACGTATAATAACGCCTGTGACTCCTGTACCAGTGTTTCTCCTCTCGTTTGTGTGTTCAGATACCATCCCAGAGTTAATTCTTTTTCTCCTTTGATGCCCAGAAAGGTGCCATCAACTCAGACTCTCAGGACTGTTTGGAAGAAGGTGCATGCTGCCCTCAGTAAAGGATCTTTGCAAACAAAGAGTTTGGTGACAAAGTGTGGTTATCCACAAACATTAAATGTCAACAGCCATCACAGTAGTTGGTTCCTAAATATATTGGGCCCTTCCTGATTATCGAGCAGTGGCATTCTGCCTCATGTTGCCAAAGTTTTTGAGAATCCCTTTTCAAACCAGTTGCATTTTCCAGAAAATTCAGTTCACTTAGCCCCAGAAGACCTTTTCCAGTTTTAATTCAAGATAATCCGTTATACAGTATGTTGTGGAGAAAATACTGGACTCCAAGTTTGTTCAAGGTCAGCTCCACTTTTTAGTAATTGGAAAGACTATGGGCCTGCAGAAAGATCTCGGGCATGTGCACGCACGGCAGAATAAGCACGCGCACGGAGGCCATCTGTGTGGTGTTTGCCCTTGCCGTGTATGGCTGAAATATTTTTGACTTCAACAGTCCACCCTTTGGCAGTCATCAATAAATGCCACACCTAACTACTAAACAGAAAATATTACGTATACAATATATAAAGTTTAGATGATCGGGGGAGAGTTGTAGGTGGGAAATGTATAGCCTAGTGGGATAGTAAAAAGCATGTATGTATGAATCAATGTCTGAGGGGCATGTATCATCGTGCCGTATATGTTCTAAGTAAGCTTCGAGGTATTGTGAAGTATACATTAAATCCTTCTTATCCCGTATTAAGGGTCTGTACTTGGGCAAGCAAACACAACAGAGTCCATTCAGGCAAGGGCTTTTGACCATCACCTTTTCGACTTCTAATACCAATAAATGGGGAGCACATTTATCTGATACATGGAGGGGGATCATATGTGAGTGCTACTATATGTGGATAACACCTGTCATCTATGTGTGTCATTAACTGAGGGTTGCAGTGATGAAGGTAAGACACATTTATAAAAATACATTCACATAACATTGGGTATGGATGACGTCTTTTCCTGTTGGATGTTTCTGGGTAGAGGGGGGAAACAAAGAGAAATGGTGAAAGAAACAGGCCATGAAATTCATTTGCAATCCTAGTATAACACTGTCTCTATGGATGGATCATAAATCAAATCTGCTGCTGTAACAATGCCTTCGTTCCTTAGACTCATCAAATTTGTGCTGTGCTTGTGCTGCGTCAAGATTTGAACACACCTGAATATCAGACCAATAATTATGACGACACCCAGGATACAAAGGAGAAACTTTCCCACACTCATAATAACATTATGTGCCCATTCTCCTAACCCTGAGAACCACTTGTGTGGGTTCAACCATGAGACCCAGCCGTTCAGTTCATTACCCACAGGTGTCAAGGTAAGGTTGTGTTTCCTCCTGAACTCCCACTTCAACTGCAAGATCTCATCCATCTTTTGATCGATGATCTCCATGGGGTCGTCCGTGCTATTCGTAATATACGTACAGCACTTCACGCCATATTGAGTTGCCAGGGTAACACAGTACCCACCTGTCACAGCCGTAACGTAATTAAAGACCATTCCATGCTGGATCAATTCCTTATAGGTTTGTAACTCCTTTCATGTATACCTGAAGGTGTCATCATACATCTCAGTGATATTATCTATCAAGTTTCCCAGCGCATGGATCTACCTATAATTTAAAGTTCCTCTGGCAGTATGGGTGATATCTAATGCGAGAAGGAACTGAATCCCGGTGGATTCATGGATCAAATCAGATGCTGCGTGCTCTTCCCTCTCTATAAGGTGTCTCTTGATGATGTGTTCATAATGGGTATGAGTATAAGGAGTCTGAGCGTTGCGGTGAACGTCTTTCATTTTGTTGTGGATTATGGTCATGACTTCTGGTAGTACTCTCCCAATATAACAACCCCTCAGAGCTCGGAGTAAGCCACTTGTACGCTTTCCTCCCACATATGAAATAGGCATCATCTGGGAGAACATAAGGGACAAAATGTAACAACACCATATCACAAATCTTCCTGATAAAGAAACCAATCCCTAGTTCTCTCATTTGTTCAGTACAAGTATCGGGCTGGATGATGTGGCCACAATACCCCTGCAACACTTTTCCAACCCACATGGTTTTGATCCCACGTGTATACCTATACCGAAAATACTTCCTACTGGTGGCTATCTTGCGTACAAGTTCAGAGTTGATGGGAACATTATCAGCTCTGTGTGAAAAGGTCATTGTCTGGTTATTCCAAGTCACTTCCCAATTTCCTGGTTTTCGGAAATTGGAAACATTAAAACACAACAGGGACCTATCTACGTTGTACTGGTGGAGCTTCAAGCTAGGGGGCCTAGACATATTGAATTTCTTGTCAAGCAGTCTCCCACCCCGTAATTCGAGTACCTCATCTATTGTTAAAGGGTATGGTACTAATCCTGACTTACTCTGTCCTTGAAGTACCTGTGAGCACACCCAACATTCGGTTTGGTTTAAGACCTTACCCACTAATGAGTGGTAATCACTCAATGGATGTCTGCCCATATCGGCATTAATGTTGGACTGACATCTTTGAATGCACCCATTTTCGACTATGTTCTCGCAATTTCTACATATACAGTATTCGTCAGACAATAACCCTTCACAGTGCCTCCGAGCTCCATGACTACCAGAGTGCTTACTGATACCAGCCTTTACTAGAGTGAGGTGCTGCTCCTGAGATCCTACAAATCTGTACTCTCCATCAGAACCCATTCCAGATCCTTGCTCGATGTCTCTGGGACCCTCACCAAATCAGATTGTCCCGATCAAAAACAGAATTACCAGAAAAACCCAAAACGCAGTCTCTTGAGGTAGATCCATTTTGTTAAGGAGCAAGAAGAAAGAAATAAGAGGGGAAATAAAAAGAAATATGCAGTGGGGGGTAAAAAAAGAAAATGATACGACATCCGTCCTTGATCTTGTTGTTCTCCGCGCTCAGGTTCCGTTCAACAGTCCTGCCTCTCAACTTTCCCAAAATAGACTCTAGTGATTCGAGGTTCTCTTCACATTTATCTTTGTCACAAGTTTTCTCCGGGTCAGCGACCTTCTAGCAGTGGGACGAGTGGACCCAAGTCTCTCTCTTGGCAACCTTTAGTGCTGTTGTGCTGGTCAACAAAACTTGATACGGTCCTTCCCACCTGTCTATGAGGCAACCTGAGCGTGAAAATTTTTGAATCATCACATAATCCCCAAGCTCAATGTCATGACAATTACTAGAGACAAAAGATAGATTGAAAAAGTAACTTGCGCCCTAGCTTCAGCTCGGCAGATCCCCAAAAAGGAGCACCACTCCTCTATAGATACAATATAAACAGAAAGAGGCGATCTCCCAGCGATGTTATGTGTAACTTCCTGATCCGTATGTGTTCCTGTTCCTCAGAAAATGAACACAATGTGCAATATGTCCATTAGCATGTACTAGTGTTTCCACAGACTTCCAAAGTCACTCCTCTTAGTGACTGACCTGGGTTAAATGAGATGCATTCACATAACGGTTTCTTTAATACTGCATGCAATCGACCTTCATCAGCTTATCTACACCAGGCTTACCTTTATTATAAGCCCTATATGCGTTAAAAGGTATCTTTTCCGGTCTCTATGTCTGGACCTTTGTTGTCTCCACTCAAATGGATCCCAATGACAGCGAATAGTAAAAAATATGTATTTATTAAAAAACAAAAATACCCACCAACATTGTGGGAAATATAAAAAGACTTGAACAATAAAAACAAAACACTATACAAGGTACCCAATATATAAGACCAAAAAAACACTTCCAATGATACCGGTAGGATGGATGGGGGTAAGTATTCTTAATTTTTGAGGATGAAGAAAAAGTTACCCACAAAATGCCGCCAACCACCGTGGAAGGGTCTGGTCCAGGGTCCCCTTGTGGAAAACCTGACATAGAGACCGGAAAAGATACCTTTTAACGCATATAGGGCTTATAATAAAGGTAAGCCTGGTGTAGATAAGCTGATGAAGGTCGATTGCATGCAGTATTAAAGAAACCGTTATGTGAATGCATCTCATTTAACCCAGGTCAGTCACTAAGAGGAGTGACTTTGGAAGTCTGTGGAAACACTAGTACATGCTAATGGACATATTGCACATTGTGTTCTTTTTCTGAGGAACAGGAACACATACGGATCAGGAAGTTACACATAGCATCGCTGGGAGATCGCCTCTTTCTGTTTATCATGACAATTACTGTTCGGTAGGTCAGGAATCACCAGCTTTAGATTTCTTTGTTGATTTCTCAGCTGCTGGCTCATCCTAATCAAGTATTTCACAGTTATTTCATTATTGCATTTCAAATCATCCTGGGGGTCTATCATTACATGCGGTTGTCGACCAAAAAGAACTTCAAACGGTGATAAGTTAAGCGGTGACCTCGGAGTGGTTCTGATGCTGTACAACACTAGTGGCAAAGCTTCTGGCCACAACAATCCAGTCTCAGCCATCACTTTGCTCAACTTATTCTTAATAGTTCTGTTCATTCTTTCCACCTTTGCACTTGCCTGTGGCCGGTAGGGAGTGTGCAGCTTGCTATTAATACCCATCAGTTTGCACATGACCTGAAAGACTTCACCTGTAAAATGGGTACCCCTATCACTTTCAATCATTCTAGGGATACCATATCTGCACACAAATTCCTGCACAATTTTCTTTGTAGTGAACACAGCAGTATTTGTGGCAGCGGGAAATGATTTTACCCAGTTTGAAAAGACATTGGTACAAACTGTATGAAGTTGATTTGTTTTACCTGAAAGGTCCATCTGTAGGAGGGATATGGGATGGCTCTGTTGGTTATGCCTTACTAATATTCTTCCTCAAGCAAGTAAGACATGTCATTGCTTTCTTACCTGCATGAGAAGAGAACCCTTGTGCACTCCAGTAGGCTCTTACCAGCTTGCACATACCCTCCTTGCACAGATGAGTCAGACTGTGTCCCGCCTCAGCTAGACTTGGAAGATATGCTCTGGGGGCCACTGGTTTACTGTGTCCATCTGTCCAAAGTCCTGAGGACTCCTGACCATATCCCTTCGCCTTCCAGACTGCCTTTTCCTGTGGGGAACACAAATTTTGCATTTTAATTAACTGTTGTGTGTTAACCGTGTTAAATGTCATCAGTGATGTGATGTTAGTTCGTATGGTTGTGCTTGCTGCTGATTTTGCAGCTTCCTCTGCCCGGCTGTTACCAAGTGAGATTGGGTCTTGGTTGTGTGTGCTTTACACTTGATAACAGCCACTCTGTCCGGTTCCTGTATTGGTGTCAGAAGCCTTTTGATGTGGGACGCATGCGCTACTGGTGTGCCAGCTGCCATCATGAAATTTCTGAGGCTCCACAGGGCCCCAAAATCATACACCACTCCAAAGGCGTACCTAGAGTCCGTGTATATATTAGCTGACTTACCCTTTGCCAACTCACATGTTCTGGTCAGTGTGACCAGTTCAGCGACTTGTGCTGAGTGCAGTGGGCCAAGGGGTTCAGCTTCTATGATACCATCGTCATCTACAACTGCATATCCGTATCTGGTGCACAGGTCTCCCGATCCGTCTGTCTGTGGCAACTACCATCAGTGTAGAAGGTAAAGTCTACTCCTTCCAGTGGGTTGTCACTGATGTCAGGTCTCGCAGTGAAAGTTTGGTTCAGGTATTCCATACAGACATGCGTATCAGTATCTGCACTAAATCCTCCTTCACCATCGTTTTCATCCTCCACCCTTTGTGCATGACCAGGCACACTTGGCAAGTAGGTTGCAGGATTTAGTGCGTTGCATCTCTTAATGGTGATGTTTACAGGGGCCATCAATGATAATTCCCACTTTGTAAACCGAGCAGATGAGACATGTCTGATTTGGGCGGAGTTTAGCAAGGCTGATACTGCATAAGGTGTATGGATAGTCAAGTCGTGTCCTAACACTACGTCCTCACCTTTACTTACCAGCAAAGCTGCAACACTTCACAAGCAAGTGGGGAGAGACCCTGCTACAGTGTCCAACTGTGCACTGTAGTTGGCTACCAGTCTGCTGGCATCACCATGTCTCTGTGTTAAGACTCCTGCCGCGCACCCAGCACTTTCAGTGCCGTACAATTCAAAGGGCTTCTCATAATCTGGCATACCCAATGCAGGTGCTTGTGATAAACACTGTTTTAGTCTCTCAAATGCCAGTTCGGATTCATCTATGTGAGAGATCCGTTCCGGTTTGTTCGAAGAGACCATTTCTTGCAAAGGTAGTGCCAGTATGGAGAACCCTGGAATCCAGTTCCAACAATACCCACACATTCCGAGGAAAGTGCGGACCTGTTGTTGAGTTTGTGTCATGTCACGAATCGCCTGGATTCTATCAGCGGTCAGGTGCCTAAGTCCTTGTGTCAAGCAGTGTCCCAAGTATTTAACCCTGGTCCAGCACAACTGCAACTTATCCTTTGAAACCTTGTGTCCTGTCTGGTAGAGGTGAAACAGAAGTTGTTTAGTATCTGCCAAGGATGACTCAAATGAGTCAGAGCACAACAAGTCATCAACATATTGTATTAGCACTGACCCACTCTCATGTTAAAAAGATTGCAAACAGTCATGTAAGGCCTGGGAGAAAATACTCGGGCTGTCAATGAAACCTTGGGGAAGACGAGTCCAGGTGTACTGTACTCCCCTGTAAGTGGAGGCAAAGAGATATTGGCTGTCAGGGTGGAGAGGGACAGAAAAGAAGGCAGAACAGAGATCAATGACAGTGAAGAATTTTGAGGTAGAGGGAATTTGCCTGAGGATGACAGCTGGATTGGGCACTATGGGGAATTGGCTCTCAACTTTCTTGTTTATCCCCCTTAGATCCTGAACTAGCCTGTAACCCCTCCCCCCACTCTTTTTCACAGGGAAGATGGGACTATTGGCGGTGCTGGACGTCCTGACTAGGATGCCCTGCTGTAGCAGCCTCTCTATGACGGGGTATACGCCTAATTCTACCTCTGGCTTCAGAGGGTACTGGGGAATTTTTGGAGCTATCCTGCCATCTTTTACTTGTACTGCTACTGGGGCTACATTCGCCATCAATCAAGTGTTCTGTCCATCTTTGGTCCAAAGGGACCAGGTATTTGTGAGGTCATTTCCCCTACCTGCGATGGACATGTGTCTATAACAGTAGAGTGTAACAGTAGCCTTTGAGGGGTGTCTAATATATCTTGCACTTCTTGTGCATGGTTCTCAGGTATATCTAGGAACACACCCTCAGGGGTACAATATATGACACACCGCATTTTACACAACAGATCTCTGCCAAGTAGATTAGTCGGAGCCAATACAGCCAGCAGAAAGGAATGTTTAGTCTGCAAGGGCCCTATCATAATCTCTGCAGTCCTACTCAAAGGGTATTGTTGCACCGTTCCTGTTACTCTCATTGCCGAAATCATTTTACCCGTGGTTTTTACACATGTTGTGGAATTCAACACTGACCTGGCTGCCCCTGTATCTACAAGAAAAGGTAGTGGTACACCAGCTACATAAACCATGGCCTCAGGTTCATTACCAAGTCTAGCAATCAAGCTCACTGGCTGTAGACTGCAGGTGTGGCCTAACCTCTATTGTGTAGTGGTACCCTCCCGGAGCACAGTGGCAGCTACAATATGTGAGGAGGATAACTGAGTTTTCGGAGGCCTGCCAGTCTCTTCGGGGTGGATATCTCCTTGTTTCCCCTCTATGCGGCTCGTAATACCTCCTATGTGGTCACTGGTCCCAACTATGTGTATTGTAGCGTGGTTCGTATTCAGGTCTAGGGGGTCTGTTTACGTTATGTGTCCCTTTACTCCTACAATCCCTTGCGTAATACCCTTCCTTCTTGCAATTGAAACATACTATCGACCATGACTTACCACCAGGGGTCTGGGGTTGGGCTGATGGGGCTTTCCTGTAAGAGCTTGTATACTTACTGTCATCCGCTTCTCCCCTTGCGACTCCCTGTGTTTAGTGATATTACGATTGTGCTCGATAGCAGACTCTCTCAGTGCAGCCACCGAAATACCTCTCCAATTTGGCAGAGGTTTGCACCCTTGTCCTCAGTGCCTCCTTCAATCCATCCATTAGCACAGAGACAGCTACCTAACTGTGGTTGGCATTCTCCTTAATAACCTCGATCTAGCCATTTCCTGCAGTGCTCTATGGAAATACTTGGATGCCATTACACCTTCTTTTTGTTTTATGGAGAAAATATTGTTCCATTTAACAACAGTAGGGAAATACACTCCTAATTGCAGGTGGATTTGCCTTACATTCTCCTGATTGTACTCATCAGTGAGAGGCACTTCTGCATCTAATTTACAATCCATTATGAATTTTGAGATGTCAATATTTGAGGGTAAACACACTTGTAGCACTGTTCACCAATCTTTATTTGTGGGCTCATGGGCGTTACCTAATTCTTTAATGAATTTCTGGCATCCGACTAGATCTTTTCTGGGATCGGGGAATTCTGACATAATTGATCTTAACTCTGCTCGGGACCAAGGACAATGCATGGCAATGTTCCTGATGGGAGTTACTCCCTGACTCTTCATAGTGTATGGTGCCATACTTACCGGTGGACACAACCTCACTCACCCCTCCGCTGGGGGGGTATCGCTACTACTCTTGGTGGTTGGGCCGTGCCCACCTGGGTATTCTGTATGGTGGCTGCTAGAGAGAGTGCCGATATCGTGCTGGGCTCAGCCTCCTCCTCACAATCCTAGGGAAAATTTAGAATGGGATACAACTGGCAAGGGTTAGCGTTAACACATTGATTAATCACTTTCTTATCCTTTACCAATGCACCACTGTTTATAGCCAATTTCTCCTCATCAACATATGGTGGTGGTGGTGCGCTCGCAATCGCTTCCCAATAGGTTTGGAACTTGCTGTGCAAGCCAGTTCCCTTTGCACATCTCCCTCCTGTTGCCACACGTTTAAACAGTCTGTATGTCTGATCTTTTGTTTTCTAGATTTGATCAGACATATTCTAATCCTTTATGTTCGGTAATACCTCTGATTCAAAACTACCCATCCTATGGAATGATGCCATATCTTCAGCAGTCATACGCACACATTCATTGCAAAAAGCCTCTGTGTGTGGACCATATTTCTCACACATAATAAAACTTGCTGACCCCTTGGGCCGCGGCTCTTCAGCCTGAACCCTGGCTACCAAACGCCCACCGCTTGTGCAATTGGATCCCATCACAGACTTTTTGCTTGCTAACACAATCCCCAATCCCCAAAGTTCTCTGAGTGCTTTCACCCACTCCTTCTCCGCTGACGTACCACGACTCACTCCAATAGTGACCACTGCGTACCCAGTGAGGACCCTACCTGGCTTCTATTCACTGGAAGTTTTAGGAATAACTTAACTTTTCCAGTGAATATCTACCGTTGAAGATTTTCCTGAGAGAGACCAGCAAAAACTTAACTTTTTGACATACACAAATCACGCTTGCGTATGCTCTACACAGCACTAATGATACCGCGGTTTATACGTACAAACGCGCTGTCCAATCGCACAGTGTATAGATACTTGTTATCTATACGCCCTGCGATCAATGGAGTCGAATACACAAGCTGCGCTGCTCAGCCGGAGCGTAACACAAAACCTTTACTTCAATGTACAATTCTATATCACGCTCCTCTGCAAATCTCCTCACGATTTGCGTATTTCTCTTTGTATTAACGTAAGTTAGCCATCTCACGCAACCAAGCCTCCGCTTAATTAGTGTCACCTATGGGATCCCGAATTCCAGGGTTCGACTACCGCTCAATCCTACTTTCGCTCACTCAAATACACAATTGTTTTTCTTTTCTGTACAGAAAATATCACTCCCTCTGACCGGTTACTTTACCCCAGAGTTAGTACAGTTTAAACAAAATCTTACGCTAATCTTTGAAATCGGATAGTTATGTGCTATTTGTATTAAATGTATACTATCCTGCCTTCAATTGAACAACTATCGTGTGATTTGTACTTTGCGTCCGCAATCCTACGAAACCTTGCGTAAACACGCGACCGTGCATGCCTTTATGCCATGTGTGCGACCCTGCACCACGTGCAAGCTACTTTGTCCGTAACACGTGTACAAATGTGCGTCCACAACTCAATAAACCTCACAATCTCTATAAATGAGAGCAATACAAGCTACTATCGCTCACAAACACAACAAACACTTTTTCCGTATAAACCTTAGCGACCAGGCCGGAACTGCATTTTGTGTTTTACAATTACACCCTTACACACTATCTCAAATATTTATATAGCAATCAAATGTATCTGATTTCACACAGATCTATAATGACTGTAATAAGCTATGACAACAATATGGCAGCAGTATGTGAGAGAGTATTCAAAGTATTGGTACGCTTTGTGTACGCTTTTGGCGCCAAAAATTTTACACACAGATTTTAAATAGCTTTTTTCCTGTTTCCTCCGGATTCCATCAGCACCTCTGTAGACTAGGCAGAGCAGACGTGATCTAGTCAGCACAAAAGAGGGTTTTAAAACAATCAAACAACCAGAAAAAGCTTTTAATTTAATATGTGTCTCCACCCTTTGCTGATAGATCAAAGTCTGCTATGGTCTGCAAGTATGAATGTGTGAAAAACCGGACTGAGCCCCCAATTGTTAAAGCTGATTTACTTTCAGGAATAAAAGCAATACCTTTTTAACTTTATATTTGTGCAGGCCGCTGCAACTGCTAAGCGTATGTGTGTGTGAAACCCCTAACAAATGCGTACACGTTGCATGCGCACGCCGTCACGCTGTAAGCACAGAGTAGCTACACGTGAGGTGGAATACACTCTATAACCCCTAGCAGGAAAGGAACATGACACCAATTGTATTTAAAATATGTTGGGATCCAACCCACCAACAGTTATTTACTAACAGACGGTTACAATAGTAATATAATTCACAATAAGAGATACAGGCTACAATCAATGATACATATGTTTTTTCGCAAGCGCCACCCGGTCCCGGTCCTCGGTCAATCAAGATAGATTTCAGAGAATGTGTGACTGGCCAGGCAGCTTGGCTTTTTATACATTTGTCCAGTTCATGATACAATAGAAACTGTAATCTCCTCACCTATAGGTCACACGGATGGTCATTTACAGTACAGGAGGGGTCATAGGTCGGTTTGAATAGGTGGGCGATGCCTGGTCCCCAGGTGCACTTGCAGTTGGTCTCCACTGGGTTCTCGCCGAATATCCGGAGTACAGTAAATACAGTTAATATTAATATTCTGATCCTGCGCATATCTATGGTATTTTTTTTCTTATGTTAATAATTGATGGCAGTTATTGTTTACTGCCAAAAAGTGGACTGTGGAAGCCCAAAAATATTACATAAAAAGAACATACAAACTGCACACATTATGAGTCGCTATACTTGCAAATACGCGCAGCGAGCACAGCAAAATATGGTAACACGCATTTACACGGACATCCCACAGAGATGGATTCAACACTTATTTCATACAGTACATAATAATAATAATAATATCAAGCGCCAGACATCATGATGATTTAAAATTATATAATGAAGTAATGTCATGTATGTGTATTATTTGAACGAAGCAAGATATACCTGTCATATTTGGTATTTAAACAACCAGATTAATGTGTAGATTCATTTGATACTTGTTATTACATTGTAGGACATTGCAACAAATAGTTATGATTAAATGTATGAAAGCTAAAAATCACTCTTATTAGTACAATGGACAGGAAACTCAGCCAGCCCCTTTGGATGTCTTCAAGGCTGAACCTGTGGAGCATATACAAATAGACTAGTGACTCATCATGAATGAGAAAGTCCCCTCCCCCAAAAACTAGATAACACATTGCTGATCACACAGGAGGCAGTTGCTGTTTTGTCTCAGAGGAGTTGCTTCTAGACCAGTTCCTGCATGATGTTACAGAGCGAGAGAGAGAGTGATACGGAGAGACGAATTTATATGAGAAAGATAATGTTATTGTATTCTGGCCTGTAACTGTATGTATCAACTGCTTACTGTATAAATTGTAATTATGTGTATACTGTACATAGTAATATATTGAATCCATATCCTTTTAATAACAAATATATACATCAAGTAGCTTTGGAACTCAGATAATGTGTGGGTGTATTGTTTTCTCTTATGGGATGCAGTGTTTTGCTATGTATAGCGCACATTCATGGCACATGGTAATAAGAGGTGCAGGCGTTTACAATATATATTAGAGCGGGCATTTTAAATATTTTTAAGGAAACAATTTGGCATTCACAGATGGGGGCGGGTCCGCGATATCATGGTCTTAATGATGCACTGTACATTATAAACGCGACGCTGTGGTCGATCAGCTTGTAGTGGACGCATCGTAAAGCTGAGAAAATCATATGTGTGTATTGAGATATCAATAAGCCAATGATATCAAATTTCAAGGGACAATGCGTTTCTCATAATATTTAAAATGCTAAAATGTCTTTTTATTGTTGCAAAACAAAGTTCAAATAAGTTATATTGTGTTTGTTTCAGATTGGATTGTTTATCTGTTAAGTAGGTTTAAAAGTACATTTAAAAGTTGCTGCATAGCCTTGATATAGTTTTTTTTTTTTTAACTCCGGCCTAAAATAACTTCTGGTGCTTGTATAATGTGTGATTTCTTTGTGACAAAGGAAGCCGCAGGTCTGTCCTCCATTTTGGACTAACCACATGGCCTGTCCACCATTTTGTGTAAACCTCATGGATGTGGAAGGGGGAGGAGCAGTGGCCATTTTAGGAAGGTCATTTTCTAAATAGCTGATTTTCAGTCTGCTCAGAACAATCAGTTTCCTTGGTCACATCAAGCACCATTTATGAGTTACTAATGCATTTATTTAACCCATGCCATAGTCAATTACAAATAGTTTCAATTGGGCCTAGTGAGAGTAAATGGTGAGATAAATGCTTGGCTTGGTGTAAGAAATTGCACACAAATAAAGAAAATAAAAAATACTTTTAATTTTTCTTCTTCTTTCCCAGGATTTAGTTAACTCTGTTTGCTATAGTATAGCCATTGAAATGCAAATTAATCTGTGTAACTGCTTTTTCTTAGCAGTGAAAAGCAAATAGCTTTGATATGCAAATTAGAAGCACTAAATGGGTAAATGAGTCACATAGAAGGCTAGTGAATGATACATATATATAATATTATAATTATGTGTATATTTATTTCAGTGTATGTTCTGCAAGATAGCTATCCAATCTGAATCATATCATTTAAAGTATAGATTATTGCAGTCATTATAGATCTGTGTGAAATTGGATACATTTGTTGTTATATAGGTACATTTGAAATAACAGTATTTTAAGGAAGTAAGTGTAAAGACACAAACGCAGGTCTGCATAAAAGTTTATACAGAACAAGTTGTGTCTAGTGGGCAATAGTAATTGGTATTGTTCACATTTATATAGCTGTGTGATTTGTTTTATTGTGGACGCAGGGTTTTGTACACGTGTCTCGGACAAAGTACAGGACTGCGCACGCAGCATAAGAGACACGCACGGTCGCATATTTACGCAAAGTGCGTAAGAGTGTGGGCGCTAAGTACAAATTACACAATAGTGTTGTTTAGTTCAAAGGTGGGACAGTAGCCAGGCTACATAAGCACAAAACTACCCGGCTTCTAAAGCAGGTTAGTATAAAACTTTTGTTTAAACTGTATTGCCTCTGGGGGAAAAGCTGCCAATCTGAATGAATTAAAATTTTCTGTACAGAAAAAAACCAAAGTGTATTTGAGTTAGCAAACGTAGGAATGAGTGGATTCGAACCCCGAAATTCGGGATTCCGTCGTTCGGTACACCAAGTGAGTGGAGGCTTGGTGGTGTGAGGCGGCTGACTCACGTTAGTATAGGATTTGAAATACGTAAGTCGTGAGGAGACTTGCACAGGAGCATGGTAGGGAATTGTGAATTGTGAACTGTGTGACCCATGTAGTTTTTTTTTAATACGCTCCGGCTGAGGTTTCGCAGCTTGTGATTCGATTCCAGTGGTCGTACGGCGGATAGGTAACAAGTACCTATACGCTGTGCGATTGGACCACGCGTTTGTGGGTGCGATATATAGCGCAACTTGATACAGCAATTTTACGCAAAAGCTCGTAAAAGGGGTATCATTAGCGCTGTATACAGCATAAGCAATCGTGATTTGTGTATAAAAAGTAAAAATCTCCAACGACAGATACTTTACTGGAAAGGGTAAGTTATTCCTAAAAGCTTCCTGTAAATATAGGTCAATAGGGGCCCTAAGTTGGGTACATTGCCTTCACTAGCAACAGTGTATGATAGTACTAGCCAAAGTGGGCAAGAGTGGGTGAAAGCGCTCGGAGATCTTTCACCGTCACCTTATATTGAGTATTTTGGTGTTTGTGGAAAACGGCCCACAATTATGAGAGCCAGTTGCTCAACTAAGGGACGTTTAGCCAGGGTTCAGGGGGAAGAGCCGCTGCCCAAGGGGTCAGCGAGGTTTATTATGTGTGGGAAATATGGTCCACACTTTGAAGTTTATTGTGACGATGGGTACATATGACTGACATAGATAGGGTACCATTTCCTAAGGTGGGCAGCTTTGAACCAGAGGTACTGCAGAATGTAAGCAGTAAAACATGTCTGATAAAATCCAGAAAACAAAGGGTCAGACTTACAAAGTGTTTAAACCTGTGGCAGCAAGAGGGGTTGGTGAGTTTGATCCTAAGGTATTGCAGGTGGTATGTCTAACCAAAGTCATATAAGACAAGAATGGAAATCTAAGAACTGGTTGAACTTGTAGCAACAATAAACAAGTAGGAAGAAAAAAAAAGAATGCAAGTACACCGCTATATGTAGATGAGGAAGCAGTTACGGCCAGCATACAAACTATAGAAAATTAATAAAAATCTGAACAATATGACTGTAACCTATATATATGTAATAAAGAATGTTGAAGTTTTATTTAGGAGGAGAAGGTGACCTGATTGTTTTCAGCTATTTCTCATGCACCCAGAGGATTATCCAACTGGTAAAAGAAGAGCAATAGCCTGTGGGGGAAGTGGCGGAGACCAGTGGAACAGGTAAGTATGGTATCATTTGTGTACATATATAGTAAACCCCCCCCCCAAAAAAAAAAAAAAATCAAGAAAGTAACATCAGAAATGGAGAAAAAACCTGTCCGCACATTAGTATTTGCCAGTAGGAAAGTGGACAGAGACAAGGTAACACCCGGGTATTTCTTACAGTTAACATATAAGAAGTATGCATTCCTAATAATGCCCCTAGTCAAGATGAGCTTGGAAATGTTTGTTGGACCATAATACGGGATGAGAAGGATTGAATGAATACTTCGCATGACCTAGAAGCTTGTTAAACTTTTTTTTTTTTTTTGTCTATTGCAGTAATAGAAAACTATCCATCTGGATAAGACCACTGGTAAACACTAATTCGACAAATGGGAGGTGGCTGTCTCTGTGCTAATGGATGGGCTCAATAAGGCATTGAGTGTCAGGGTGCAGACTTCTTTGCAAAATTGGAAAGGGGTCACTGTAGCTAATCTTAGATAGTGTGCTATTGAACATCACAAGAATAGTGCTAGGCGCAGAGAACAACAGGTGGAGAGGTTGAGGACGGTAAGTATACTGCCACATACAGGAAAGACCCATCAGTCCAAACCCCAGATCCCTAATGGTCAATAATATGTTACACTTGTAGGAAGGAAGGGCATTTTGCCAGAGATTGTAGGAGTAGTAGGACACATAGTCAATATAGATCCCCTAGACAGAAAACACAAGCCACATTATTAAACACATAGACGGGACCAAGGGACATATAGTAAGGAATCACAAACCATATAGAAAACACAGATTCGGGCTAATGGGAAGAACAAAATAAATGCAACATTACCCATTGACAAAACTTGCTGGGGTTAGGATGGGGCCTCTAAACTTTTGCTTCTTTTTCCTAGCAGAAATGGCCCCTGATTAACTTAATGTTGTTAGATATGATATTCATATACTGTGCTCCCACTCAGGAAGTACAAAGTATGTTAGACACCCACGAAGACTAATGTCACATTCTTCTGTTCTAGATGCATGTCCATCACAGGTAGAGGAAATTATCTCACAGATACCGGGATTCTTATGAACTTAGGATGGACAGGACACTGGATTGATGGCTGGGATAGTCCCAATAGCGATACGATAAATACAGATTTTTTTTTAAGGGGAGTAGACCAAGTAGAGAATCACTTCCCCGTAGTGCCCAATCCAGTTGTCAAATTTTTATAAAATCTTCACCTCTACAAACTCATCTGTCACCAACCTCTATTCTGTTTCTCTACAGTTTCCTCTTCATTTTTTGCATTCACACAGGGTGGTACAATACATGGACCCAATTACAGTTCAAACTCCACATGCCTAGGTCCTTCAGAGTTCTGCTCAAACCCAGTATATCTCAACAGCATGGTAACACCAGTATTACTGCAGTGTGCCTTGTCATGCACAAAGGGTGGAGAATGGGAATACTGGTGAAGGCAAATTTTGTATAGACACTGATATGCCTGTTGGTAAATGGCAAGCCTGACATTTTCTTTTTCATTTTCTTCTTTCTCTCCTCTAGAGATGTGTTTTTTTTTTGAGTTATGCTCATGGTACTCTACATTGCAAACACACGATAGTAAATTAAAATGAAAAATTTGTGTTCCCTACAGGAAAAGGCAGTCTGGAGGACAAAGGGGTAAGGCCAGGAGTCCTCAGGACTGTGAGCAGGTGGACACGGTAAGCCAGTAGCCCCCAGTGCATACCTTCCAAGTCTAGCTGAGGTGGCACACGGTCTGACTCATCCAGGCAAAGAGGATATGTGCAGGCTGATGAGAGCCTACTGGTGTGCGCCAGGATTCTATTGTCATGCAGGTAAGAGAGCAATGACCTGTCTTGCTTGCTTGAGGAAGAATATTGGTAAAGCAATACCAACAGAGCCATCCCATATCCCTCCTGCAGACAGATCTTTTCAGGAAATACAAATCGACTTCGTACAGTTAACACCCTTTAGGAATTATTGTTATGTATTGGTGTGCACTGATGTTTTCTCAAACTGGGTAGAGGCATTTCCTGCCGCCACGGATGCTGCTGTATTTACCGCAAAGAAAAATTGCGCAGAAATTTGTGTGTAGATAATGGAACCCCTAGAAGTAGGAGCAAAGCTTGAAATTGTACTATTGTGATCATAGATACTGTTTTTTTGGGTTGTTTTTGGAAAACAACCTCATGTCATGATTGATCTGCACAATGATCAGAAATACACCAATGAGGTGACAGTACAGTACCTTATTGAGATGAGCCAGCATTTGAGAACTTGACAAAAGAACTTGAAACTGTTGATTGCTGGTATGCCAAATACTGTCTTGATTGTGAACCAAGCGACTGTGTGATTGTTCTTATGCTCAGGTTGCCTAATAGACAGGTGGGAAGGACCATACCAAGTTTTGTTGACCGCACTATCCCAGTGAAAGTAGCCGAGAGATAGACTTGGGTCCACGATTCCCATTGCAGGAAAGTCGGTAGTCCGGAAGGAACTCGTAAATGGAGTGAGATCGCAAAAGTATCACCAGAGACTCTGTTCCGTGAAGACTGAGAGGCGGCACTGTTGAACACTACCTGAGCGTACTAAAGGATTGCAGAAAGACCAGTCATTGTAATTGATTTGTTATGAACAAGATTTGTTTTGTTCTAGTTCTCTTTACTCTCTTTCCCGCAGACAATTTTTTTTTCAGGATATTCTATTTTTTCGAGGTTTTTTTATGAGGAGTCGAGTGTGGGACTGGAACTGGTTCTGGAAGAAGGAGTGATTTCCTTATAGGATACCAGGATTAGCCGATCAGTTTGTTAAAATCAGAGAAAAATCAAAGGTCTAGTAGTTATGGAGTTCAGGGGTAATCAGGAACAATCAGACAATGGCTATTCACACATTGCAGATAAAGAGCTCATTAATATATGTGGAAGAAAGGTTTATGAGTGGCTCTCCCCGAACTCCAAAGGTTTATGTTATTTAGGAAGGACACTACTTATAACCCTTGTTCAATTTTTAAACAAACTTAGCATACGTTCCAGAAATGGAAACAATGTTCAGAAAATGATAGGAATATGTAGATCATGAAACATTTTATATGTCACTTTCACGATTTGTTTGTGTCTTTTTCATCTACCCAGCAGAACCTCAATCGAATCCAAACATCAGTGTACAAAGACATAGGTACATGTATGTGTGAAATGTTCGTCGCAAATCAGACATTATAGGCCAAAGCACTGTCCCAGCATACTCTATAGGTTGAATGTTGTCCCACACCCAACCAGTGGTCCCGTGACCGCCGAGTGCATATAGAGTATGTCTCGTCTTCCTCCCTTTCTTCCCCAAATATAGTCAAGTGTCTGATTTGCGAAATGAATACATACTTGTGTCTAGGTCACCGATTATAGTATGAAATATTTTTTTTCTTATGTTAATATTTGATGGCAGTTATTGTTTACTGCCAAAAAGTGGACTGTCGAAGTCAAAAATATTACATAAAAACAACATACAAACTACACACATTATGAGTAGCTATACTTGCAAATACGCGCAGCGAGCACAGCAAAATATGGTAACACACACATTTACACGGACTTGCCACAGAGATGGATTCGACGTATTTCATACAGTACATAATTATAATAATATCAAGCCCCAGACATCATGATTTAAAATTATATAATGAAGTAATGTCATGTATGTGTATTATTTGAACGAAGCAAGATATACCTGTCATATTTGGTATTTAAACAACCAGATTAATGTGTAGATTCATTTGATACTTGTTATTAAGTTGTAGGACATTGCAACAAATAGTTATGATTAAATGTATGAAAGCTAAAAATCACTCTTATTAGTACAATGGACAGGAAACTCAGCCAGCCCCTTTGGATGTCTTCAAGACTGAACCTGTGGAGCATATACAAATAGACTAGTTACTCATCATGAATGAGAAAGTCCCCTCCCCCAAAAACTAGATAACACATTGCTGATCACACAGGAGGCAGTTGCTGTTTTGTCTCAGAGGATGATGGAGTTGCTTCTAGACCAGTTCCTGCATGATGTTACAGAGAGAGAGTGATATGGAGAGACAAATTTATATGAGAAAGATAATGGTATTGTATGCTGGCCTGTAACTGTATGTATTAACTGCTTACTGTATAAATTGTAATCATGTAATTATGTGTATACTGTACATTGTAATATATTGAATCCATATGCTTTTAATAACAAATATATACATCAATGAGCTTTGGAACTCAGATAATGGGCCTAATTCTGAGTTGATCGCAGCAGGACATTTTTTAGCAGTTGGGCAAAACCATGTGCACGGCAGGGGAGGCAGATATAACATATGCAGAGAGAGTTAGATTTGGGTGTGGTGAGTTCAATCTGCAATCTAAATTGCAGTGCAAAAATAAAGCAGCCAGTATTTACCCTGCACAGAAACAAAATAACCCACCCAAATCTAACTCTCTCTGCACATGTTATATCTGCCACACCTGCAGTGCACATGGTTTTGCCCAACTGCTAAAAAATTTCCTGCTGCGATCAACTTGGAATTACCCCCAATGTGTGGGTGTATTGTTTTCTCTTATGGGATGCAGTGTTTTGCTATGTATAGCGCACATTCATGGCACATGGTAATAAGAGGTGCAGGCATTTACAATATATATTAGAGCTGGCATTTTAAATATTTTTAAGGAAACAATTTGGCATTCACAGTATCCATATCTTCAGGAATTACTAATGGAAGATCCTCGGCCTCTTCCTCTTTGCGAGGACCTGCTTCAGCAAGGGCCGTTAGTTTATCAAGACTTACCACGGCTACGTTTGACAGCATGGCTGTTGAGCGCCAGATCCTAGCCTGTAAGGGTATTCCCAATGAAGTCATTCCCACACTTATTCTGGCCAGGAAAGGGGTAACATCCAAGCATTACCATTGTATTTGGAGAAAATATGTATCTTGGTGTGAATCCAAGAAGTCTCCTGCGGTGGATTTTCAATTAGGACGTCTTCTCCTATTTCTACAGTCGGGTGTGGATGCTGGATTGAGATTAGGGTCTATCGAGGTCCAAATTTCGGCCTTGTCCATTTTTTTTTTTTCAGAAACAGTTGGCTTCCCTACCTGAGGTCCAGACGTTCGTGAAGGAGGTTCTGCGCATCCAATCTCCCTTTGTGCCTCCTGCGGTGCCATGGGATCTTCATGTGGTGTTGCAGTTCCTTAAATCGGACTGGTTTGAGCCTCTGCAAGAGGTGGAGTTGAAGTTTCTCACTGGGAAAGTGGTCATGCTGTTGACCTTGGCATCAGGCAGACGAGTGTCTGAGTTAGGGGCTCTGTCTCACAAGAGTCCTTATTTGATTTTATTTATGAAGATAAAGCTGAACTGTGGACGCGTCGGCATTCTCTTCCAAAGGTTGTGTCTTCTGTCCATATCAACCAACCAGTGGTGGTGCCGGTAGCTTCTGACACCTCAGCCATTTCAAAGTCCTTGGATGTCATCAGAGCATTGAAGACTTATGTTGCAAGAATGGCTCATATTAGGAAAACAGAGGCTTTGTTTGTCCTTTATGACCCCAACAAGATTGAGTGTCCTGCTTCTAAGCAGAGTATTGCACGCTGGATCAGAGGTACCATTCAGCACTCTCATTCCACGGCAGGATTGCCGTTACCAAGTTCGGTAAAAGCCCACTCTACCAGGAAAGTGGGTTCGTCCTGGGCGGCTGCCTGGGGTGTCTCGGCATTGCAAATCTGCCGAGCTGTTACTTGGTCAGGTGCAAGCACGTTTGCTAAATTTTACAAGTTTGACACCTTGACTGCTGACCACCTTATATTTGGTCAGTCAGTTCTGCAGGAACATTAGCACTTTACCACCCATACTGTGAGCTTTGGTACATCCCCATGGTACTAAAATGGACCCCAGCATCCTCTAGGACGTAAGAGAAAATAGGATTTTAAAAACCTACCGGTAAATCCTTTTCTCGTTGTCCGTAGAGGATGCTGGGCGCCCGCCTAGTGCTAATTTTTCCTGCAAATTACATTTTGTCTTTTTACACAGGTTCTCATGTGTTAAGATGTTCACAGCAGTTGCTGTTGCGTTATGCATGCACATTAGCATGGGTTATGTTAAAGGCCATGTTAGGCGGCATGTTTTTGTATGGTGTGAGCTGGTGTGAATCCCGCCACTAGTTTAATGTAAATTCTTCTCTCGAAGTTGTCCGTCTCCTCAGGCACAGTTCCTATACTGAGGTCTGGAGGAGGGGCATAGAGGGAGGAACCAGTTCACACTGTTACATTGCCGAAGGCTCCTGCCGAACCGTCTATACCCCATGGTACTAAAATGGACCCCAGCATCCTCTACGGACTACGACAAAAGGATTTACTGGTAGGTTATTAAAATCCTTTTTTTCTTTGTTCGCTTTTGCTATATTTTGGTGATTAGTTGTGGGAGGTTCTTTTGGTTATTGGTTACAAATTTTTTTGTGTATTAGTTTTTTTATTTGATTTATGTATGTTGCTCTTTAATTATTTTTCTTTATTTTCTTGTTGATGTGTAATTTAGGGATGTAGTTACAATGCCGCCGGATGGGATCCTGGCGGCTGAAATACCTACGCCGGAATCCCGACCGGCGGCACAGTGCTGGCATCAAAATGCAGATGGAGATCGGGATCCCGATCTCCATCTGCATTTTGATGCCGGCAATACCGACTCCAGGAATCTCGAACACTGTTTTGTCCTGCCATGGGGGTGGGAGGTTAGGTTTAGGTATTAGGAAGGTTAGAGTTAGGGTGCAGGGATAGGAAGGGGGGCGGTTAGGTACCGGCAAGGGCGCGTTAGGGTTAGGCACCAAGAGGAGAGGGTTAGGTTTAGGCAGCGGGGAAGGGAGGGTTAGGGTTAGGCACAACCGGGAAGTGCTAGGGTTAGGCACAACTGGGGAGTTTAAGTTTTGGCACCCACAAGGGAGAGTTATAGTTAGGGAAGTGGGCAGGGGAGGGTTATTGGGGACTGTCGGTATTCTAATGGTGGGGATGCCACTGTCTGTATTCTGATCGCCGGCATCCCGTCCATTGGTATGTCATACTGAATCTGTAATTTAGGTGGGATATTGGGTGACAGAAGATCCTCTTTCCTCACCTGCAATTTAATTTTTTATGTCTGTTTAAAATATAGGCTCAGTTTTTCTTATGTGTGGTGGGTTGCTATGGCAACTATTGCACAGCTCTGGCAATTTATTTCCCCAGCCCTTTTTCCATAAGTGACGTCACTATGTCAGGTCAATAGTAAAGGGTGTTCTATATAGTGCATCCACTGGTAGCCTGGTGGGCCATTTTGGATACTTCAATAAGTGGTGTTTTTTGTACCTCTTTAAACCTGACAGACCTTCTGTGGCTCCCATTGTGTGGAATTTGCTAGGAAACTGCCAACAAGATATTCTGTTGCTCAACTCTCTGTCTATGAGGAGTTATGGTTTCTACCATACAACATGGCCAGTGTCACACATTGGTTGTTATTTGTTGCAGGGGAGTGTTATTTGTTTATTCTCGTTGGCTCCATTTATCCTTTAGACAGTGGCTATTTGTATTGTATCAGTGTGCTCCCTACGAAAGTGGTTGTCCACTGAAACAGCTGTTGAGCTGCGGCTTGGCCAGGAGCTGCGATGTATGTAGCTATGTACTTCATAAGTTCATTGCCTTAATTCGCTGCTAAGTGTGACTTACTTGAAGATGGCTACTAGTATGTGAAATACAACTACTACTCTAATATGTGAAATACAACTACTACTTTCTGCATATTATTTGGTGGTGTGCTGATCTCTATGTGACATGGATGAGCTATCTGTGGTTACATATGGAATTGCTTATGCTATTACAACACCCACATCAACTTGGACATATGTGTGGCTATGCCTGTTCTGACTATCTATCTATCTATCTATCTATACTGCATATATGTGGAGCACCGCTTCAGAGGATCCTTACATATTGTGAACAGGAGATATCCACGAGTTTCTGGGTTTGGGATTTTGTGTGTGTGTGTATATGTATATGTGTATATATATATATATATATATATATATATATATATATATAGAAAGAAAGAAGAATTAGAGGAGCGCTTCATAGTGCAATATTGTTTATTCACAAACAATTTTTAAAACAGCAAGTGACAGAGTAATGCTTTTCTTAATACCTCAGATTTCATCTGAGTGGGCTTAAAATACCACTTGGTTTAAACAAATTATCCTTTGATATCACCTCCACCGACCACCAGTAAAGCGTCAGATCCCTTTGCCTCATGCCACCCGCCTCGCCTCGTGCCGCCCGCCTCGCACTCACGAACTCCAGCACGCCGGGACACCACTGCTATCTGGTAAACCAGATAGCAGCGGTGTCCCGGCGTGCTGGAGTTCGTGAGTGCGAGGCGGGCGGCACGAGGCAAAGGGATCTGACGCTTTACTGGTGGCCGGTGGAGTTGATATCAATGGATAATTTGTTTAAACCAAGTGGTATTTTAAGCCCACTCAGATGAAATCTGAGGTATTAAGAAAAGCATTACTCTGTCACTTGCTGTTTTTAAAATTGTTTGTGAATAAACAATATTGCACTATGAAGCGCTCCTCTAATTCTTCTTTCTAGACAAATCATCCCGTGGGATCCCGGGTTTTTAAGAGGCAGCTGCAGTCTGAATTTAGGAGACTTAGTGCGGACATATCAAGTGGAGGATTTTCTCAGAACTTTGATAACTGCAGATCACCGTGAAGCGCACCTGCACATTCTTTCCATATATATATATATATATATATATGAAAAAAACAAATAAAGTAGGCGCCTCCTAATGTAATATTATCAAATCTTAGGTACCCTTCACCAATAGCCACACTCTAGTGAATTGAAGGATTACCGTATTAGGTGGAATTCTGACCACCTGATGATAAGTTGTGTATCACGAATCTGTTATCCCCCTTGGTATCAGTATCGTCTAGTCAGGAAATATCTTGGTGATGTTTTGACATATGACCAGTCTCATGCATAAAAGATAAAAAGCAGGAGCACCAATAGTATAATACGTTTAAAAACACATTTATTGAAACAAAATTCCTAGGTATGTAATGCCGTACCATATGAAATACTAAAATCAGCTTATCTGTAAAGTGCAGTGCAGTCTCAGTCCACAGGATAAACCTCACTCAATGCGTTTCGTCCGAAGCATATAGCTGGACTTCCTCTGGAGTGTAATAGACTGTGTCCACTGTGCATGTATTTATTCCCTGTTAATTAGTCCTAATAATGGGCTGGACCAGAACCTTCACTTCCAGCCGGGAGCGACATCACTTCCGGCCGGAATTAGAATAATACGTGTATAAGAATAAATTGAAAGGGAATAGATAAATATATTTGAATAAACATTAGGTATCCCATGGCGCTAGTGACCCGTGCTACACTCCTCCGTTGCCATCAGTGTGGGCGATCGTTTTCCCCGGCCCGCCGCAACCGCTGGAAGTCACGGCCGGGCCGTACGTCACTTCCGCCCCCACTGCTCCCGGCTTCAGAGCGCCCATGGCGCATGCGCCGGTTCAGCCGGTCACAGTGCCGCCTTGCCACGCCTGGACACTCCCCCGGAAACAGGATAGCTCAGGATGTGTGTCAGCACAGGGACAGCGCCATATTTTTGGAGACCAACAAAACATATTAGAAATACTAATAGGAGTGGGCAAAAAATAGCAGTGCTAATTTGACAGTAGTCGCCGTGATTATTTAAGTAAAGAGATGCCCGAGTTCAATTATATAATGTAAACATAGATACTCATTATTGTGCAAAATAACATATGAAAACTATCAATTAAAACAAGCTGAAAATTTGCTATGCAGTAACCTCAGTAAATATTAAACAAGACAATATTGTTGTGTAAATACCTTGATCCTGAAATATATGTACTTGCATAGTTCTTAGCTTGGTTTTTCATAGATTAGTGAAGTTAATGTGTCAAAATGGTAAATATTATAATGGAGTGAAATATAAAAATATGTAATAATATAAAAAGGGAGCATAATTAGTTAGCGAGAAAATACATAATATATATAAGTTAGTGAGGGTAAAAATATGAGTGGATGTATAAATATAAACATTCAGGCAGAGTAAGAATTGGTCACTAAAGAGCCAGGCACATAAAAAAAATACATATAAAATTATATGTATATATAAAATGAACATATAAGATCTGGATAAAATTTATAAAAATGGAGCATATTCATAATTGTCATTTAGTCCTGTAGGCATTAGGGTTTTAAGTTCGTGTATCCAGAACATCTCTCTCTCTCTGAGACAATTTCTTCTCTCTGTCGCCTCCTCTTGGACCCAATTGGACATTTTCAAGAGTTCTGACTGTAAGGCCCTTGACTTCTGAGCCGTGAAAGAGTTTAAATTGTTTTGGGACAGAGTGAAAGTCTTGTTTGTTTTTAATGCTTCTTACATGTTCCTGGATGCGTAATTTTAACTGGCGTTTTGTCTTCCCTATGTACCTCAATTTGCACGGACATTCAATCATATAGATTACCCAAGTTGTATTGCATGTGGTCCTATCTTTTGGCCTGTATGTTTTAGAGCTGTCGGAGTTCATAATTTTTTTTGGTTGAGGATGAACATACTGGCAAATGTTGCAGTGTTGACATTTGAATAGTCCTTATGCGTCCCTCATGTTTCTTCTTTCCTTTCTAATGGAGGGTAGCATACTGGGTGCAAGATGGTCCTTCAAAATTTTTGCTTTTTAAAAACCACCTTCTGTCTCTCTGGTAGGATTGCACTAAGGACTGTGTCCGCCTGGAGTATTCCCCAGTGTTTATTCAAAATCCCTCTGATTTGTCTTTCTTGGCAATTGTAACGTGTTATAAAGTTCAAGCCTTGTTCTTCATTTCCTTTAGTTTTATATTCCAAAAGGGTGTCTCGATTGGTGGTTTCTGTTTTCAGTAATGCTTCATTTATTAGCTCCTTAGGGTATCCTCTTTCTAGAAACCTCTCACCATACAGGTTTAGTTGTTCCTGGCAATCCTCCATTTATTGCAATTCCTTTTTATTCGACAAAATTGTGAATAAGGAATATTGGTGTTCCACTTTGTTGCGTGGCCGCTTTTAAAGTGCACATAAGAATTGCTGTCCACTTTCTTTACAAAATTCTTCGTGATCACCTCAGTGCCATCATTTGTTAAAACCAGATCTAGGTAGTCTATTTTAGTAGTTTTTAATTTATAGGTAAAAGATAGGATGTGCCATAAAATCATTAAAAGACTCCACTGTTCCGTCCCAAACCAATAGTATATCATCAATATACCTTTTATATAGCATGATGTTCTTCAGATATGGGTTGTTGTTGTTGTATATATATTTCCAGCTTCCCATGTGCAAATTGGCGAAGCTGGACATGAATACCGTGCCCATAGCTGTCCCTCATATTTGTAAATAAAATTTCTCCAGAAACTTAAAATAGTTGTGTTTTTGTATAAAATGAATAAAAGTGCATATCAGTTTTTTGTGTTTTGCATCAAGTGTCTCATCATTATCCATGGATTCTTTACACGAATTTATCCCCTTCTCATGTGTTATGGATGTGTATAATGATTGGACATCAATCGTTACCCAGATGTACTCAGGTTTCCACTCAAGATCTTTCATAGTTTGCAGTAGTGATGTGGTGTCCTTAGCATAAGACTCCAGCTCTGGGACATATTTTTTCCAGAAAACCTCCACATACTCTGAGATATTGGCTGTTAATGAATCTATTCCTGCCACGATTGGTCTCCCTGATGGGTTCACCAATCGTTTATATATTTTTGGCAGGAAATAGAAAATGGGTATGATGGGGTGATTTTTTATTAAAAACTGATATTTATCCTTCATTACGACTCCCTCATGTAAGGCTCTTATTAAAATTGTTCTCAGTTCTTCTAAAAACATCTCGGTGGGGTCTTCTGGTATTCTCTGGTAAGTGGCGGCATCTTCGAGTAGTCGATTTGCTTCCTTTTCATAATCCGTACGGTTCATCACTACTAGGCCTCCTCCTTTATCAGCCTGACGTATGGTTAATTCCTTGTTGTTCTTCAGATCCTTAAGGGCCTTCTTCTCAAAGTTGGATAGATTGTTTCTCCTGGCAGGTTTCAACAACTCCAAATCCTTTTTCACTAATTCATAAAATAGTTCAATCTGATTTCTCTTTGATTCCAGAGGGTAGTATTTGGATGGGGGTTAAGGCCTGACTTTGATGTTACTTCATACTGTTGTTTTTGATTATTTTCTTTCTTTTGAAAATGTCTATTCAAGGTTAATTTCCTTATGTATTTATTGAGGTCTGTGAAGATCTCAAAATTATCCATTTGGGACACTGGGGCAAAGGATAATCCCTTGGTTAGTAATGTAATTTCCATAGGTGTAAGAGTATGATTCGATAAATTGAATATTCCTTTATCCACCATTTCCAGTTTATTTATTGTCTTATGTTCCTTCTTTTTTTGTAGTCGCTTAACGCCCCCTCTTCTTCCTCTTCAAACCTTCTTTTTAATGGTGATGCTCCCCGTATCGTTTCTTGGATGTGGTGGTCCCTCCGTGGTCTCAGAACTGAGGCCACTGGGGATAAAAAATCCTTCACATCTGCTTCTGAGTTGATTCTGTTGAAGGCTGCATATCTTTTGCAAATTTCGAAGTTGACCCCTCTTGATGTTCTTGATTGCCTAGTGTATTCCTTTGGTTTGGGATTTATTTGTTTCTGTGGAATGATTTTCCAATCTTGATGCCTTTGTTTAGAATGGTCTCATCCTCTTTGTCCATCCTGAGTCCTTAGGCCATTCCATTTCTTAATTTTGTTATTCATATAATCCATTTTATCTTGTGTGTATTTCCTCTCTTTGATAGACACAACCTCCTTCTCTATTCTTTCCAATTTCTTGACTAGTACAGTTTCATTGGATTTATATTCATCCTTTCCTTTAAAGGGTTCCATATCCAATTCTCCCTTCTTTATTTCTTCTTCTAGTGTGATAAGGTCTCTTCTTTTTTCTTCTATGATGAGGTTCATCAGTTTGATTGAGCAGTCATGTAGTATGGTATCCCACTCTTTCATGAATTGGTCATTCTGTACACGGAACGTGGGTTGTTTGAATACTCTTAGTCCCCGCGGTACTCTATTTACTTTTATGTACTGCTCCAAACTTGCTATGTCCCACCAGGTTTTTAGTTCCTTTGTGAATAATTTCTCGCTGTGCCAAAATGTATCATCTAAGGTGCTATCAGCTCGTGATGTTGGTTCACTGTTTTCATTAAATATTTTCTGACACATGTCTCCTCTCCTTGATCCCCGTAATTGTGACCTGAAGGAACTCATATCTGGGAGGTTTTGTTGAAAGGTTGCAGTCTTCTATCCAAATGAACAATAAAGGATATCTGGGAAGGGTGACAGTAGGCGCTACTCCTTTCTTTGTATATGGATAATCCCTTTTAGTATATCTTAAATGTTAGACTACTTGAAAACACTCCCCCTTTCCTTTTCCAATAGGTATGTTGTTCAGACAGTACCTAAAAAAAACAAATGAAAATAGGCGCCTCCTAGTGTAATATTATCAAATCTTAGGTACCCTTCACCAATATATATATATATATATATATATATATATATATAGCAGAGTGGAGAAAGTCTGGCACTCAAAGGACTTGCTAAACAGCAGATAGCTGATTTAAATGACGAGCTGACAGCGCAGCTTCAAAAAGTCAACGTTTCATTTATTAACATAAATTTCGTCTTTGAAGCTGCGCTGTCAGCTCGTCATTTAAATCAGCTATCTGCTGTTTAGCAAGTCCTTTGAGTGCCAGACTTTCTCCACTCTGCTATTATCACCTATATCTGGCACCAAGGCAATTACATCATTTATTTGGATCCTAAGGAGTGCCAGTCCTTGCAACATTATATATATATATATAAATATATATATATATATTATATTATATTATATTATATTATATACAGGATGATTCAAAAGTCGCAGTCCACCCTTTTCTTTCAAAAACTGTGCAGGAAATGGGAAAACTGAATACTCCAGTAAAGTATGGGTGAGGTTGGCTAGCTTTTAAGGTATGTAAAAAACATGGGCGCCATTTTGAAATCGGCCATCTTGAATCTAAGTCAGTTTTTTCAAATGGAAAGAGGGTCATGTAACATGTCAAGCAACATCAGAATTTGCTGAAAAGTTTATTGCTGCAAACATATTTGAAATAGTAGTTATAGTTCAAAAGTTACAACACTTTTTTGTTGCAAGTAACTGAAGATGACTTAGACAAAAGAGAGAATTGAGGTCAAATTGATGTCTGGAGAACGAAGTTTTCATGTCATAGCTGCAGATTTTAACAACCAGCACCCAGAAAGACCTCCAATTTCACATAACACTGTCAGGTGCCTAATTTCCAAATTCAGAGAAATTGGAACTGTGGCTGACAAGTCAAGGATTGGTTGACCAAAAAGTACTACTGATGAGACAACCTTAACAAGGGTTTTGGCATCCTTTGTGAAGAGCCCACAATGCAGTACTCAACGTTTGCCAGCAGAATATGGAATCAGCCAGTCATTGATCGTACGAATCCTTCATACTCTAGTACCTAGCAGAGGATGACCCAGACAGATGTATGCAGTTTTGCCTTTGAATTTGTGTTGACCAAGAGGGACAACATTAAATGACTGTCCTTTATGGAGAACAGTACAGCCTGTAATTCCAACAAAAAAGTGTTATAACCTTTGAACCATAATGGCTATTTCAAATCTGTTTGCAGCAATAAACTTTTCAGCATATTCTGATGTTGTTTGATATGTTACACGACCCCCTTTCCATTTGAAAAAAAAACTGACTTAGATTCAAGATGGCCAATTTCAAGATGGCGCCCATGTTTTTTTTTTTTTTTTTACTTGTGTAATTTTGTATTGAAGTTTTTCAGGTAAAATTCAAAAAAACAAAACAAAATTAAATACAGAACAAAACCAGAACATCAAACAAAACAAAGAAAAAGGTACAGGAAGAATACAGTAAATAATACAATCTGTGTCACAGTGTCACATATAAAAAGATAATAAGTGTCACGGCAATATTGCAAATGAACATACTGAGCCTTGATCAGTTAGAGAGTAGTGCTCCAGCTGCAGCCAGACGGGAGGTATTCCACCTATCCCACTTGCTAAAGTAATGGGGTAGGGTCCCTCTAGACCTATGCGTAAACCTCTCATGTCCTGACACTTAATTCACTAGAGCTCGCCAGTTATACACATTAGGGGAAGAAGTAGCAAACCAGTTACGCGCTATAATCACCTTAGCTAAGGTAGTCAGGTAGAGAACATATTTGTATAATGCTGGGCAGTAGGATTCCTCTAAGTCTAGCGCAAACATACACATTGTAGAAGAGAGGGGGGGGGGGGGGGGGCAGCGTAGGTTCAGTGAGCAGAATGTCCGACCAGACTGCTTCCCAAAAGGCATATACAGTGGGGCACAACCATAATAAGTGCCAAAAGGTAGCTTCAGGGCACCACATCTTGGGCAGGTACTATCAGGCCGTAGCCCTGCTTTACATAAAGAAACTGGAGTTCTATACGTCCTATGCAATACAAAGAAATAAACCTGCTGGTATTTGACACACTGAGTAGAATATTTAAGAGAGCACAACACCTGAAGCCACTGGTCATCTGTAAGTGAGCCAATGTCTTGCTCCCATTTAAGTTTAAGTTGGTCAAATATATTCGGGGAGATGTGGGCATTAAGACTACCATATAAAATGGAAACTTGGTGTCTTGTACCCAAGTTCATAACCATGTCTTTAAGCGGGGAATCAGAAATGGACGGGGGCGAGGCCCCAAACTGTGCCTGCACCGCATGGCGGAGCTGTAGATAGCGATAAAAGGATCTATTGGATATTTCAAGCTCCTCCTTCAGTTGTGTGAAGGATTTGAAAACACCGTTATCATACAGTTGCGAAACTGTGGTAAGGCCCGCCCCAATCCATATGTTGTCCTGTGAGAGCTGCAATAACTCCCTATACTCTGGGTTGAACCAAAGTGGAGCGTCAGAGTCTGTACCTCGCCATGCATAGTAGAAGTGAGTATGGCGCCATACAAGTAGCGACTGACGGAGTAAATGAGGAAGACCAGCAGTAGAAGAGGCAGAGAGAAGGAACTGGAGAGGGGAGAAGTGAGACCCCACACACTTGGCAAAGAATCTTTCAAACGTGGGACTATCCCTACTGAGAATCCAATTAGACAAATGTGCAAGTTGAGCAGCTAGATAATAGGCCCGGAGATTGGGAAAGCCCAAACCTCCATCCAATTTAGCCCTAACCAGAGCTTTCAGGGCAACCCTAGGCGTTTTGTCGCCCCAAACAAAAGAGGAAAGCACACTATCAATGTTCGTAAAGATTTTCTTGGGGATATAGGTAGGAGAGTGCCGCAATAGATAAAGATATTTTGGTTGCATCACCATCTTGATCAGGTTAATGCGACCCGTGACAGTAAGGGGAAGCTTCTTCCATACATGAATCCGTCGCTTCAGATCCACCGTGACCTGGTCAATGTTTTGATGTACAAAAGTCTTAACATTAGGAGTGATCCAGACACCAAGATACTGCAAGCGAAGGGTCCAGGACAAGGAGGACACAACTGGCAACGGGTCAGGAAGAATACCAGATATGGGAAAGACACTAGACTTATTCCAGTTGACAGTCAGGCCGGAATAAAGGCCAAATGTATCAACAATACCCAGAAGGAAGATCAGGGAAGCATCAGGGTCTCTGAGGAACAAGAGCATGTCATCGGCATATAATGCAATAACTTCCTCATGTCCGTCAATAGTGATGCCCCTAACATCAGGGGATGCTCTGATGGAACATGCCAATGGTTCCACAGCCAGGGCAAAAAGGGCAGGGGACAGTGGGCAGCCCTGTCTAGTACCACGGGACAAAGCAAATGGGGACGTCACATAGCCATTGACCGATATTCGAGCCACGGGGGAGGAATAGAGTAATTGTACCCAGCGTATGAATTTGGGGCCAAAAGCAAACTGTCTAAGGACTTCCCATAAATACTCCAATTCCACAGAGTCGAAGGCCTTGGCAGCATCCAAGGAAACCACCACAACCCCCGACTCGGGCTGGTCCCTCATCTGCAGGTGACAAAACAGTTGCCTCAAATTTTGGAGAGTGGACTTGCCTGGCATAAATCCTGTCTGATCATCATGAATGATCAAGGTGATAACACTATTGAGTCTAAGTGCCAGAATTTTGGCCAAAATCTTGACATCAGTAGGTAGCAATGAGATTGGGTGGTAGGATTCTGGGGCCTTAGGGTCTTTACCTGGTTTGAGGATCACCACAATAATAGCTTCGGACATAGAGGGAGGCAAACGAGCACCCTCCAACAGGGCATTAAAGAGAGTCAAAAGATATGGGACAAAGTATGCACGATATTGTCTATAGACTTCAACCGGTATACCGTCGCTACCCGGGGCCTTTTTATTAGGGAAGGAGGCAATAGCAGCCTCAACTTCCTCTGGAGTGATATTTGCATCTAAGATATCTACAGATTGTTGGGACAACTGCGGCAGGGCAATGCGTGAAAGATATTGCTGTAGTTGAGTGGAGGTATAAGTGACCTTAGAGGCATACAACGAGGAATAAAAGGACTGGAAAACCTGAGCTATTTCAGGAGTGGCATATACCATTTCACCCTGGGTATCACAGATCTGCTGAATGGAACCCCCAGTTCTCTCCCCCCGAGCCAGAAAAGCCAAGTAACCACCCCCCGTGTCCGATTGTGAATAGAGGGTGTGCTGGGAGAAAAGTAATTTGCGCCTTGATTTATCAAGTAAGTGGTCAGACCAGGCTTTCCTGGCCAAATCCCACCTTACTCGATCACCAAGGGTCTTAGTAGTAAGGTAAACAGACTCGGATTGGGAACAGGCAAGCACCAGGCTCACCTCCTCCTCCCTACTAGACTTCTTGACATTAGCTATTTGTCGTATGAAGGAGCCCCATAGCGAAGCCTTAAATGCATCATGCTTTACCAGTTGATCAGAACAGGACGCATTATGAACCTCAAAATCACTCCATTCAACCAAAAGGGATTCAATTTCCACCGTTTAGCCCCACAGACAGGCACAGAGTCTAGGGCCACCAGTAAGGGTGAGTGGTCCGAGATTCCCCTCTGTAGGTACTGGACATCCAGTATTCAAGCAGTGAGATCAGGGGAAACGAGGGCCAAATCTATTCTCGAGAATGCGTGAAAGCTGGCCGAGTGGCAAGAGTATTGGAGTTGTTTGGGGTGTCTCAACCTCCAAACATCCAGGAGTCCAAGCTCGGAAACCAGCCTTGCAAACGGTGTGGGGGACGGAGAAGCAGAGGGTAGAGAAGGGGGAAGCTCAGCCCACCGATCTAAAACTTTATCTAATACATTATTGAAATCTGCGATGCAAAGGACCGGTGCTGAGGGAGAAGTAGCAATAAACGACATTGCCTGCCAGAGTACTTCATTATTGGAGGGGGGGAGGGGATATAAACAGCAAGTATGTGCAAAAGTGTATGGTTAACATAGGCCCTAAGGAATACATACCTGCCATATTGGTCAATTTGGCTATGAACTAAATGGAAATTAACCGACTTCCGCACTAAAACTGAAACCCCCCTGGAGTTAGCTGAGAAGGTGGAATGATGGGAGAGACCAACCCAGGGTTTCCTGAGAGCCAAGGTTCTAGTACCAACCAAGTGCGTTTCGGAAAGGTATATGACATCTGCTTTATACTTCCTCACCTGAGATAAAACCAGAGCCCGCTTGATGCGGTCGTTCAGGCCCCTCACATTCCAGTCGAGTATGCGGAGTCCATCAACCCCTGCAGCCATGAGTATAAGAGAGAAAGGACAGAAGGAGAAAAGAAGCAAGGGGCAAATATGGAGAGGCAGGAGAAGAGGAAAATCCAAGGCAAGCAAGGCACGCAACAGAGGGGAACCCAGAGCGTAGAGGAGGAAAGAGCAAAGGGACCGCTACGGCCCCCCGCCAGCAAACAGGCAGAGCATCTGGAGACCAGAAGGCATATATAAGAAAAATCATGGACACATTGCAGTTCAAGAAAAAAAATAACACAGTGACACATGGAGCAATACATGTACAAGAAAAAAGAACAAACCCAGAACGACCCAAACCCCCCCCCTTCCCTGCATATCCATCCCAAACTAGACACGCCTGGATCCCAAAAAAACCCTAACTAAACTAAGGCTGAAAACCTATAACAACCCCAGGGAGTAGAGACAATTATTGCCTCTACAAAAAGGCTATATCCTAGCATTCAGCTCCTAAAATTAAAGATCATCCCCGCTACATGGATAGGAGGAGTACAAAACCTGGCAGACAATGCGACCCCTGAGGGAGAAACAGTCCTCAGATAGGGGGCCGGGGTCTACGCTCCAGCCAGGCCTCCGCCTCCTGAGGGGTATTGAAGAAGTGTGTGGAGCCA
Organism: Pseudophryne corroboree; assembly: GCF_028390025.1. Taxonomy (NCBI): domain Eukaryota; kingdom Metazoa; phylum Chordata; class Amphibia; order Anura; family Myobatrachidae; genus Pseudophryne; species Pseudophryne corroboree. Next base: position 209,966,622 of record NC_086454.1, read on the forward strand.
TCATACACCACCCTTAAACGTGCCGGAAACAACATGGCATATTGAATTTGATGGTCACGAAGCTTCCTTTTGACCTGAAGGAACTGTGCACGCGACTTCTGGACATCTACGGCAAAGTCCGGATAGACAGAAACATGGTTGTCAAATTTCAAAGGACCCTGTGTGCCCGCATCCCGGTCCCTGTAGTGTAGAAAACGGGCTATGAAAGTGCATGCAGGTGCGCCCGGGGGAGGAGCCCTGGCAGGCAATCGGTGGGCCCTCTCCACAGAAAACTAAGGACCAAAGTCATCGCATTGAAATAATCGGAGAAGCCATGTCTCCAGGAACGATTCTGAGGGCCTCTCCTCCCGAGCCCTCCGCTCTCTCCGGGAGGCCCACAAAACGGACGTTATTACGACGTAGTCTTCCTTCAATGTCGGAAAGCTTCGCCTTAACCGCCGACATCTGAGTTGCAAGATTGGAGACTGTATCTTTAAGAGGATTGGTGACGTCTTCTAGGTCGGAGATACGGTGCTCCGCCTCCCCCACCCGTTCACGAATCTTTTGCATGTCATGTCTGATTAAAGTGATATCCACCTGTACTTGGCCGATTTTATCCATGACTCTGTGTTCGGACGTGGATATGGCCAAAAGAATTTGCTGCGTCGACTGAGACGTGTCGTCCTCTTGTGGAGGTGACCCCGAGGGGGAAGGGGGGGGATGGGGGAGCAGCACCACGGGTGGGTTGGGAGGAGGACTGAGAGCCTCCGGTTGCCAAGGAGATGAAACGCGTTGACGCCCACTTTCCATGTTCAGTTGTTTGGAATCAACCCGCTAATTGAGCCCGCACACTGCTCTCCACAGCTACAACTTACCACGGCCTGATACACGCCGGGCGCTTCAGCCGGCGGCTCTCAGCTGGGGCATTGTTTTCGATCTCTGTGCCATACCACTGACGTCCAGGACTCTGTTTACCCACACTGAGTGACTGCTGCTGGCCTCCGCAGTGAGGTCTAACACCCGTGATGAGGAGTGAGTCCTTTGGAGATCCACGTACAGGTTATTAAAGATAACCATTTGCTCGGAACAGTGCCGTGGTAATTATACGGCAGCCTTTAAATCAGCTGTAATCAGTTTTAAGAAGTATATACCCATATATGTGCACAGTTATATAAACGGACCCTGTCTACTTAACATCTCAGGAACCAGCACATGGGTAATTATACACCAATATCTATAGAAGCTCTTCATTACAAGGCTGTGATTATTCCTTGCGGGACATTTTAATAATCACTGGGATGCCAGTGTGTGTTAATTTTATGTATTAAATATAACAAATTAACCGTAATTATTGTGTGCCATATCGATTGTGGTTAATACTTAATAGCTATTTGTTGCAAACTATATGCTGCTTGTTCGTTTAAATTGTGTCATTTTTAAAGATTATTGAATATAAATTGATTTATACATATCTTTGAAGTTCTACTGAGTCAATTATTCTACATGACAGACTGCACACTATAGTTTGATATCATTTGATACAGTGTACAAAAAGCGCGGAGTATATTTTTTTCTTTTTGCTTTCTATATAGTTGTCAACCTAGCTAGTTGTCTTACTCAGCTGATTTTGATGCACTATTAACCAACTAATAATTGCTACTAGCGCCGGAAGATAAACAGTTAGGGACATTTGTCCTGTTCTGTTTTTTCCCACAACCTTTTTTTAAATATCAGTCCTGCTCACTTGAATGTCACCCCTTGATGAAGTCTGAGTGACAAAACGCGTTGGAACCTCCTCACTGACTCTCCACACTAAAATAAGCTAAAATCTCTTATACAAAAAAACTTGGAGAAGGACATCACGAATAGAGAAAAAGAAGCACTAAAAAAGCTACAAAAAAAACAGGAAATTGTTTTAAAACAGGCTGACAAAGGGGGGGGTCTGGTCATAATGGACCGTGATAAGTACATCACAGAAGCAGAGAGACTATTGGGAGACAACGCTTCCTACATAAAATTGTCCAATGACCCTAAAAATACCTTCATTGAAGAACTGAGAACATTACTAGAGCGTGGTCTACGTACGGACATTCTTACGAAGGAAGAATTCCAATTTTTGTTCAAATCAGATCCCATTACCCCTATTTTTTATTTCCTGCCAAAAATCCACAAAAATCTGGAAAACCCGCCCGGAAGACCTATTGTGGCGGGTATCGACTCTCTTACATCCAACTTGTCAGAATATGTAGATGTCTTTTTAAAACCCCTCGTAAAAAATTTACCTTCATTTTTAAAGGATACCACTTCCGTATTAAACTCCCTAAAAGATTTCGTGTGGAAAGACACCTTCAAGTGGGCAACAATAGATGTTCAGTCACTATACACCTGTATAGATCACCAAAAAGGTGTAACCGCATGCAGAGATTTCTTGGAGAATGATACAACACTAACAACTTCTCATAAAGATTTTATCTGTGATGTCATGCTTTTTATCCTTCAACACAACTATTTTAAATTTTTAGAGGACTTTTATTTACAACGATGTGGGACCGCGATGGGTACAATTTTTGCACCAAGTTTCGCTAATCTTTTTATGGGCAGCTGGGAGAATAATTTTATATACGGCAAACATGATTTTAAGGAACATTTAATCTTTTACCGTCGCTATATAGATGACATTTTAATCATCTGGGATGGAACAGAAGAAAGATTTTATGAATTCCTGGAACATCTGAGCAATAATGACATGAATCTCGTTTTTACATCCAAGATCAACCAAGAGTCTATTGAATTTCTTGATCTGGTTTTAATGGGTAAGGGCAGTAAAATCGAGACAAAAAACTTTATTAAACAAGTCGATACGAACAGCTATCTGCACTACAGAAGCAATCATTTAAAGAAATGGAAAAATAATATCCCCTTCTCCCAATTTAACAGGATAAAAAGAAACTGTACTAACCAGGAAGAATGCGAAGCCCAAATTGAGAAATACAAACAAAGATTCGAGGAGAAAAAGTACCCTGTGAATATTTTAACAGAAGCAGCTACTAAAGCAAAAGCCCTAGAGAGATCTACACTACTAGAATATAAAACCAAAGAAACAAAAAAGGACTCCGTCTCCTTTATCACCACATATAACCGTCATGAAAAAACCATTAGAGACTCACTCAAGAACCATTGGGGAATCTTATTAATGGATCCCGTACTCAAAGAAATTCTACCTCCTCGCCCCGAGATCATTTTCAGAAAATCAAAAAACCTTAAAGATACACTAGCACCCAGCATGTTACGTAAGGATATTAAAGAAGATCTAAGAATGCCGAAATGCACTGGTTCCTATAAGTGCGGCCGGTGCAACATCTGCAGGTACTTACATCCAGTAAGAAAGACTTTCACGGACACTGAAAAAAGGGAAACTTACAAAATCAAAGACTTCATAAACTGTAATACCCAATCGGTGATCTACCTTTTAGAATGTGGGTGCGGTAAACAATATGTGGGAAAGACTAAGAGACCCCTCAAAATAAGAATCCAAGAACACGTCCGCAACATAAAGAATAAAATAGAAACGCATGCAGTATCCAGACATTTCAATTTAGTACATGACTCAAACCCAGAAGCATTGACTTTTAAAGCTATCGAACTTGTGAAACTGGGAGAAAGAGGTGGTGATTTGGCCAACAGACTATCACGCAGAGAAATGTTCTGGATCTTCCAATTACAAACACTTCATCCAAAAGGATTTAACGACTACTATGAAATTGCGCCGTTCCTGTAATCTCTATCCTGGCATCAGAACCACACGGTCGGATCTTTAACATCTCATCTAACATATCAGCCAAAACCCCCCATCCCCCCCCCCCCCCACGCTGACACATGTAAGGTAAGTGATTTTTACAGTCAAACCACACTGGACACGCCCAATCTCGTCCGATCTTGGAAGCGAAGCAGTGTCGGGCCTGATCAGTACCAGAACAGGGAGACCACCTGGGAATATCAGGTACTGTAAACAAACTAACTAAAAATAGCCTACATGAGCATGTCAGTATTTAAAACAGTAAATAAGCACGAAAGCAATGCACACTTAATACCATCCCTTCCCTCACCGCCCTGATCTGCACCTTTGAAACTCACTAAGCACAGTAATATAAAACACTTTTAATGCACTGCCTGAAAGCTGCACTTTAGTAACATGCAATATGCATAAATTACCATATTTAATTATATGCACATAATATTATCATTATTCATTATAGTATTATTATTATTATATTTATTTATATTCCTTCTCTATTTTATTATATTAAAATATATATTTAAATCTCCTTTTAGAAATTTACTAATATCCCTTTATGGTCATATAATGCTGTAAATATAAAATACTGTATTGTCATCGTTTTCAGATGCACTAATCCCCTTTTTCTATTTATTTCCTGTTTCTATGCCAAAAAATACTATAAATGTCCGCACTGCTGCCCTCCATTAAGATGGCCGCCACATAGAGATACTGAAGGAAAAGTCTCCACAAAGATGGCCGCCGCCAAGAGAACTATGAATACAGAACTCAGCTCTCTGGATACTCTAAGCATTGGAAACCGCGGGCGCATGCGCAGTCCGGTTTCCGGAAGTGGGGCGGAAGTGACGCGACGCCGAAACCGGAAGTGGGGCGGAAAATGCACTGGCGCACTTTTTGACGGTTTTTTTCAGCTTTATGGACTCTAAACTTGCTCCCAAAACAAATAATTAGCATCTGGAACTTATGTACTATCTAACTATATCATTTACCAGTGTAAAATAAGAATTTTTTAGTATGTCACAAAATACCATGTGGTACCAACAGGAAATGATGTCATAATTGATACCATATTAGTATGGGTATAAATAGATGTCTGGTCCCAGTCTGCCAACACCCCTTGATGAAGTCTTAAGGACGAAACGCGTTGGGCTATCTGGCAGTGACTACATACCAAGTTAAGGAATCCTTTTTACTATTTATTCACTTTTAACTGGTATTTTATATTTTTATGTATAGGTTTTATCCCATTTTTTTAGAAAAAGTTTCTTGTCATTTTTAAATTGTACACACTAATAAATTGTATTTTACTTTGAAAGTATTCACCTAAAGTGTGATTCTTATAGACACCATTGGTCGCTAAACCCCCTCCCCCCAACAACATGTAACTTTCTTATACAGGGAACCGCCATCCCTGTTAGGGGGTAAGCAGACGCCCTTTTTTTAATTTTTTTTAATTTTTAATTTCTAGGGAGTGTCAGATTAATTTTATCTAACGTTGGTGAACACAAGTGGCGCAGTAATTTCTTCTATTCTATATATATATATATATATATATATATATACACGTATGACCGGCACTCCAACAGCACAGCACTCCACCTCACAATCGTCCTGGTTACTGATGATACGTCTTGCAAGACGTATCATCAGTAACCAGGACGATTGTGAGGTGGAGGTGGATAAGATGATAGCTAAGTATTTGGAAAGGGGTTATCCAATTGAAGATCTGACAAGCGCAAAATCAAAAGCCCTGTCATTACCGCGAGCACAATGTCTGCAAAGGAAAGAAAAAACATCGAAGAAGGTGATTCCATTAGTAACCACATACAGTACGGCCAGTACTATAGTAAGGAATAAAACGAGGAAACTGTGGCCAATTATCAAGACGGACAAGTCGTTGCCAGCCTTGAATCAATACAAGATGTTGAATTGCCATCGGAGGGGACGCAACCTTAAAGATTGGCTGGTGCACAATGACACCACTGCCCTGAAAAGGGAAATGAGATCACATTTCCTTACGAAGGCACCGGGATCATACAAATGTACTGGTTGCACGACCTGCAGATACCTTGAAACCGGACCGGTGGTGCTACACCCGCATTCGGGGAAGAAAATGGCGATTAAGCATGTTCTTACTTGCACGTCCAAATTTGTAATTTATATCATCAAGTGTCCCTGTGGCCTTGCCTATATTGGGAAGACCACATGTACATTTAGGGAAAGAGCAGCGCAACACAGATCAGCTATAAGACAGGCCTTGGAAGGCAAAGATATCGACCAGCCTGTGGCCAGGCATTTTAAGGAAGCGAGACACACAATGGCGGCCTTGCGCTACAAATTGATCGACCATGTTCCATCAATGACAAGAGGAGGAGATCGCAACAGGAAGTTGTTGCAACTAGAGGCACGGTGGATTTTTGAATTCAAAACGGTTGCACCTTCTGGCCTCAACGAGAACCTTTCCCTTCTTTGTTTTCTTTGAGTGGGTCTTGGCTTATTTATCCTTGGCATGTTTTCTCTTTTTATGTGTCCTTTACCTTTCCACGCTCTATATGGGTGTTATGAGGGTTTTCAAGAAAAACATTACCTTTTGAAAAATGTATTTCCATCTCTTGTGGGGGGTTGTCATCAGGGCCGGAATTTGTAATATTCCCCTCCCCTTTATTGTGGGGTTGGGAACCTTTGTTAGGTTGGTATATGGGTCTGGGTCATGATGACGGTACCCCTACAGGGGTTGGAAAGTTTTGTATTAATTCATGGTCTCACTCTTTGGTTTCTGTACTAGGTGGTTGGAGGTGGAGGTAACACTTAGTAATAGGGACCCACTCCTTGAGCCGCATGGGCCGTGTGTGTGGTCGCTCAGGCGCATTGTGGCGGGGACAGGAGTAATGTCTGTGCATGCAATGGTGTTTTTATGTCCAAATCACCTCTTGGTTCTCCTAGATTTCTTAGCTAGCGCAAACCTGTGGGGCCAGTTGGTCCGGGGGTTTGTTACCCTTGTTACTGTGGTTATAGTCCTGCCCATGGTTCCCATGGTTCCTATGGTTACCAATGGGACGGAGATGGGCGTATGACGTCATTGCGCTGGTGCCGGAAACGCGGGAGCGACGAGGGGTTTCTCACGTTCTGGTGCTATAAAGGTATGTGGTTTGTACATTGTTTGTATCCTGACGAAAGGTGCAAATAAAGGCGTCTGAAACATTAATTGAAAAAGCTTGCGAAGCTGTGTAATTTCTTTTACAAATCCTTGGAGTACCGCCCACCAATCTGTGATATATATATATATATATATATATATATATATATATATATATATATTGTGACACGATTTTTTGCCACTGGAAAAGCGGTGGGGGGCAGGCATATTTGCCCCATGTTTCTTGCCTAGGTGTTTTAAAACCCCAGGAATATTGTGTTGGTTCTTCTGATAGCTTTTGGAAAGAACATGATTAGGGTCCTGGGGTTGGATGTGAGAAGAAAGGGTGTGTTCTCTATCTGTTTAGGCCCAGTTCAGATATTTGGGCTCTGAGCCTCACAGAAAGCTAATTAAGGCTTTAAGCTGTATGGGTGTCTTAAAAATAGAGATTTTTTTTTTGTGTTTTGGTTTTGGACTGGTTTTGCCAAAACCGCCCTTGTATGTTTTGGTTCTATTTTTTTTTTTTCATTTAAATCTTAAAAACAGCTAAAATCACATAATTTGGGGGTGGTTTTGTTCCTACAATATTATTAACCTCAATAACATTCATTTCCAGTCTATTTTGAACACCTCACAATATTGTTATTATCCAGTTCAGGCCAAAAGGTTGCATCGAGGTAGCCAGGGCCGACAACAGAAATCTTGAGGCCCGGTACAGTGATATCTCTGGGGCCCCCTCAGATTATATATAAACCACTCTTAACATGGGGAAAGACTCACCTACGCTGCACTCCCCAGAACCTAGACCCTCACACCGCACAGCGGGTACCATGCAGCCCTCACACCCCACCAGAGGAGGATGGCACAGGGCACTGAAATCCTGGCCAGGGTAGCTGCCATGTCCCATAACTGAGCTGGACCCGTAGGAGCGGGTGCACATTCGCGCCGCACAGTCACTGTGAGAGGCTCCTCTCACTCTGCCTACAGCTCGCTGCCCTATTTGGACAAGACGGCTCACATCACTAATGGCTACTAAGTGGCGTATTCTTGGGTCCTCTCTTAGTCTTGGGGCCTGGCACAGGTGTCCACTTTGACCCCCCTGTCGCCAGCCCTGAATGAGCTGTATGACTAAGATAAGCAACAGAAGTGGGTGGCACAAACATTTATCGAACTGCAGTGGCAGACAGGACAGCAGTTTTATAAACTATGCCCAAAAAATGCTCCAAAGTGCGCATAATGCAAATAAATAAGGTGCAACATGGAATTGTCCTTGGGCCCTCTCACCCACCATTATGTTGTATATATTAAACAGGACATGCACAGTTTAATAAACTAATCATTTCAGCAACAGGTTTTTTAGAAGGACTTCCTCCGTTAAGAATTACTCTGAGGATGTTGATGATGAGGTGTTAATTGCAATTTAATCTTGTACAATAAATTTCATGTCTTCGACGCAAATTACGTAACATGGAGGTGTCTAGATCGCTAACGTACTAAATTTGACTTCACAAATGGAGCAGATGCTTTCATGAACATTGTCAGGATTGGAGTAAAAATAATCCCACCCCCAAGAGGTTGCTTTTGTTGGTCTTACGTCAACAACTGCAGCCACTGGTGGCTGACTAAAGTTCCATACACACTAGCCGAGACCCCGCCGATGGCGATATTGGTGGCAACGGGAACTCGGCGGGGTGCTGGCATCAGCGGGGGGACGACAACGGTCATGCTGCATCTGCAGCATGGCTGTCATTAACGAGGACCTCCCTCATCCATACATGTTCGGACGAGTGAGGGAGTCGTTAACGATGTACGGGAGTGTGCATCGTTAACGATAGCGAGTGTACACACTAGGCGATATTTTTCACAATATCACTAAAAGCCCTTTCTGAGCGATATTGTTCACAATATCGCCTAGGGGCCCATACACACTAGAAGATATGAAAGACGAAAGATATTGGTGAACAATTTCCCTTGAGCTCCCAGGTATAGAACCTGAAAGATTTTGTGCATAAACACTATTGGGCCCTATACACTTAAAGAGGTAACTGAACAATATAATCATATAATCGTTCTTGTTCACTAATGAACGAGAACTCGTTCATATCGTTCAGTGTGTAGGCACCAACGATGAACGATGCACGGCCACGCGCTTGTTCATCGTTGGTGCCGGGTCGCTTATGCATGCAAGCCAATATGGACAATCTCGTCCATATTAGCATGCACTGCTATGGAGCCAGGTGACGGGGGGGAGTGAAGGAACTTCGCTCCCCCCGTCACTCCCCGCCACCGGGTCTCCTGTTGGTCTTATCAGCCGTCGGGCACCTTGGCTGCACATCGCCGGATGTGTAGGGACCTTAAACGATTTTATGAAAGACTAAATATGTTGGCTAAATCTTCTGGGACACCTCATTTAAATAATGGGCTGGTATAAAATCTTAAATTTAAATAAAGGGATGGCATTTAAAAAAAAATTATATTCCGAAATTAATTTTCCTAATAAATGATATATTGTAATATGAGTGACATGCTTAATTGTTCTTAAATTACCAAGGTTTTAAATAGACAGTGGTTTAAAACTAAACATAGCAAAGTTAAATGCTGGTTTCCTGCTCTCTATATGTTTTTCCTGCCCACCTAGCCCCTGTCCAAAGAAAAACACAACACAATAAGTTATTTTTAGAGTAAATTTTTTTACTAAATTAGTTATTAAGCTAATAGAACTCTGGACCGGATTTATTGACTGTAATGAGCGGGCCAACAATTGCCTCTGTAGCAGGGATTACGCCAACCGGTCAATGCAACAAATAATCCAGTACAGTAAAGGCCATAAATAGTAATTTGGGTAAAAAAGAAGAAACAGAATTATTTAACCGTGTTTTTTTCAGGAACATAAGAAATAGAAAAATTTACAACATTCATTCACAAGGGCACGTGAAGTACATTCAACCATCATTGTGGTACCAACAAACAAGACCAAAATACTCTTGATCAAGACCCTGAGAAAAACTCTAAAACTATTTTTAAAACATTACAACAAAAAATGAATTTGAAAAATTACATTTTGGAAAAACTGGGCTAGCAGTGGTGAGTGGACTGTGTAATCATGTCTGAGGATATGTCACTGCTGCTGGTGTAGGAGGGTGGGTGATTATAGCTGGGGCCTGCCGCCTATGTGTTGGAAATTGGCGGAGGAACTGGCACAGAGTATGTGGGTGGGTGGGTGAGGTGGGATGGGGACAGTGTTGGGTCCCGATGTTGTGGGATGCTGCCATGAGAGGCATGCCACATAACATCATGTATCAAAGACTTGACACAGGCAAATTGATCTTGGGCCAAGTCACGCATCTCACTAGCCAAACCTGAGCCAAAATGGGTTAAATTTATCCGTAGGCTTTTGCAGAATCTCCTCCTCATGTTTTAAAAATCGTTTGGATCTGGACTTAGATGAACTGGATGCCTTCTCTGAAACCTTCACCTTCTTGTGAGGTGTCGGCTCCGGTTGGGCACACAGTTCAGCACCTTCCACTTCAGGGTGTTGGCTCGGGGTGGTGTCCAAATACAGAGTGTCATCCTATAAAAATACAAACCACATTAATTTTATGTAAAAATTTAGCAGGGTATGTTAATTACTATGTGTGCCTACTTACCTGATCCAGACTCTCCATTTCTTCCAATGCTGCCTCTGACACAGGAGAGTTGGGATTAGTAGAACTCTGGGAGTCTCTCTAAGTTTCTTGATCAAGGGTAAACAGGAGCATGTCGTAGTACAAACAACGACGGTTTACGTACTTCATCGCCCCCCCGCTTCATACAGTTAAAAGAAAAGCGGTCCAGAATTCCTGTCAGCAGTCATGGTCTAAAAAAGTATAAGAAATAACAAAGGTTATTATACACGTTTATGGGCAGCATGCTGCAAATATGGTACATGTAGGCTACGCAATGGTAGACAGCGTGTACATGTAGCATACATGTAGGCTACTCATTGATGAATAAATGTAAAAAAATAGCATACATGTATTCTAAACATTGGCAGCACCATGTAAAATATAGCGTACATGTTGGCTATATTGGTGGGCAGTGGGTGCATGTATGTTTAAAACATGCATGCACAACATTGGTGGTCATTGGGTGCATGTCTGTTTAAAACATGCACATACAACATTGGTGGGCAGTTTGTGCATGTATGTTTTAAACATGCATTCACAAAATTGGTGGGCAGTGGCGTGGGTGCATAATATATATACATTGGTGGTCAGTGGCCTAAAATACTACCAATCAGCACACCTCTTTCCTCAGTATCATGCTGAAAATGGAGCTGGGGAGTGTCCGGGGGGGCTGATAGACAATATTGTTCATGTTGTTCGTTGTCCATCATTCACGACATACGCACTGAACAATATACGCAAACGACATGAGCGATATTGGCTAAATTGACCTGCATGTCCGTAAGACAACGATGGTAGTTAACAACGCGCGGTATTTAATAATGATATTATGCATACAAATGGAGTCACGCTCATTGAGCGTGACTACATCGCAATCAGGGGCGCATGTCCCATTCGTACCTGGCGGTCCGCCTCAGCAGGCGCACTCAGTCGAAGATAGAGCTATGATTAGCGTGGCTCCATCTGTACACACTAGTAGATATTTTGAAAGATATCATTCATAAAGGGTTTTGAATGATATCTTTCAAAATATCTTCTAGTGTGTATGGGGCTTTACACAAACAACATAATAATCAACATCCTCACTGTCAAATAGTACACACATATACCAATCATCCTGTCCCACTTCAACACACGAATCCTCAATTTGTATTATGTCCTCATCAGATTCATCACCATATTTACTTGTACTGCTCCCCACATGTTCACATGGTTCAGAAATGGTGGAAGGAGGAGAAAGAGGCTTCTCTATGAGGACAGTGTGAGAAATGTAAGCTGACATGGACACCCCCAAAACGTTCCTCAAGAATGTCTGATGGTTCTGATTCTGAATGCGTAGTTTGTCTTACTGGTCCTGTAGCTAACTTTCCTTTTGATTTTTTTTCTTTACCACTCTAAAATTAAATAATTTGATATACCCTGGCCTAAACCCTCTATGCCCCTGGGCATCTGCAGATGAAGTTGACGGACTTGCATTGTCAATGTCACGACTAGTGGCAGCAGCTTCAGCACTAGTAGTTGTCTCCATTTCTATCAACACACTGACAGCATTGCACAAATGAGTCAGAAATGTATATAATAATAATTACACACTGTGGTTGACTTCACCTACAGCGTCGCACAAATGAGTCAGAAATGTGTTAATAATAATTACACTCTGTGGTTGACTTTACCATCAGCGTCGCACAATACGTGTATGAGTATGAATGCGGTCTGACCAGCAGTGTCACAGTACTTATGAAAATAAAATAAAAATTGGATAGTGCACTGGGGTACAGCACAAACACAACAAGATCTATATATATATATTATCACCACAAGGACTAAATGAAGCCTTTGAAATTGCTCCCTTCCTCCAATAGTGATCTGTACTCTACACCTATCCCATACGTCTAGCACTGCATGACCTTTTTACTTTTTTTGAATATTCCTAATTTGCCTACTTTTTGTTTTTGTCTTTCCCATTTCAGTTTCCTTTACCTTCCAAAATTTATTTTGGAACCACCTCTACCAAAAAAATGGGATCCTTTGGACACATTTAAAATATCGTTTTTGGCTGTCTCTACGTGTTTTAAATATAAAAAATAAGCGTCCATCTATACAGTTCATATCATCTCATTCCCCTTGTATAGTAGTTGCACAGTATTACACTATATGCAAACCTAATTGTAGCCAATTCTTTCATCAAAATGACGGTGCGGTTCACTGTTTAATAAAACACTTGCACTATTATAACCACTATTAATCTAAATGGTGGTGTCTTCCACCTCAAGTTAATACATAGTGATATGATGCACGATCACACGGAATGGTGATTCCACAAAAGCGGTATTAATCAGTTTCCATGGTGACAATGCGCTCCACCGCCGCCTGCAATGTGACTTTGCGTTCCACAAGATGGCGGTGCGTTCCACCTCACAGACGGCGGTGCGTTTCACCCAGCGCCCCGCCGCCTTTCACTCCTTGTAATCACAGTTTCCATGGTGACGATGCGCTCCACCGCCGTCCGCAATATGACGTTGCTTTCCACAAGATGGCGGTGCGTTCCACCCCATAGACGGCGGTGCGTTCCACCCAGCGCCGCGCCACCTTTCACTTCTCTTCATCACCCTATCACTGGATAGGCGGACATGACGTCTGCAAGATGGCGGTGCGTTCCAATAGACGGCGGTGCGTTCCACCACCGTCTTTTTCATTTATTTTCACTTTTTATCACTTTCACTTCATCACAATTATAGGCCATCCATCCCACTCTCTTTCCCATTTAACTGATTAATTTGGTAGTCATTATTCTGCATTTAAAACAATCGACATCAGTGACAACACAGGAAGTGATGTCATTAAGAAATGGTAATTGCAGCTTCCTGTTGGACGGTATATATGGAGCTGTCTGAGCTCACTCTCTTGATCCCCTTGAAGAAGTCCACACTCTGAAGGACGAAACGCGTTGGGACTGTTTGCTGCTGAAACTCCCCTTGATGGACAGATAAGCACTTGAACCTTTTTTATCCTGTACGCATAAACTCTGGCTATCCTGTGTCCTTGGGACAATTGGCTACTGATTTCCCTATATTTAGAATGGACAGATAAGCTTTTATGATTTTAAATCTTGTACGTGTGTTGTCTAGCCGTGTCTGTATTGTTCATTAAAATCTGTATTTTATGTTGTGAAGCTACAGATTATAATTTTATTGGGAATAGCCTAGTTCCCTAAAACTTGCGCCCTATACAGCGAAAAGCTCTATTTTAACTTGTGAACGATACACACTATGTTTGCTGTTTCTTCTTTTACATGTTATTCCTAAAATGATGAACACCGGCTTGAAGTTTTGATTTACCAGATAAGTTTCCAAGGCCATATTAATAACCTTTCAACCTACCTGAGCATTTCCGTTATAATTTTCATCACACTCATTAGCGCTTGTATTCTCCACTACCTATATATATATATATATATATATATATATATATAATTTATAATTAGAATTTTAGGCATTTTTTAAATAAATTCTTTATAAATTCGAGAGGAAAAGTTTTATATTGCAGAAATTCACAATGTTACAATGAAACAAACAGAATGCTATGTTCACAGCAAGGAAAAAAGAAATACAAAGTATAACAAAGGTATCATGTTATCCATCATATTTCCTTGCACAAAATCGCAGGCATATATTAAATATGAACAATAAGCATCAAACATTCATAAAAGACAGTAACAAAAATTATTCACATGCAACAGATGGATAAAAAGATAAGACAAGGAAATACCCAAAAGGAGGGGAGGGCAGAGTTGAGAGGTAGAGCAAGAATTAACCATCAAGTAGTAAAAGAGTCAGAAGTCAATATGACTGACTAGAAAAATGAACAACCTATCAAGCCAAGGTGTAGAACACCTTATGGGCTGTAACACACTAGCCGGTTTTCCCCGGATGGCAAAAAGCCGGAAAAACTTTGTCCGGCTTTTTGCCATCCGGGAAAAACCGGCAGTGTCTGTCACACAGGACGGCTTTGAGCCGTGTGTGATGCTGTGCGCATGCGCAGCATCAGACACGGCTTCAGAAAAAACCATTGTGTGTGAAAGCTCCCCTTCACACACATGGTTTACTGGCTCCAAGGACGGCCCGGCGGCCGCCGGACCTTCCAGTGGTGAGACCCGGCTGCAACCCGGCAGCCGGGCCGGGGCCGTGCAGTGTGAAGGGACCCTAGCCCTCACACTGTTAACTACAATGCCGGCACGGGAAAAAGCCGTCTGGCTTTTTCCCGGCCGGCAACAACCTTGTAGTGTGTTTTAGCCCTATGTGTGTTTTGGCGGAAGAAGTGTAATATATGTTCAGTGAAGATTTAAATTCCCTCCACCTAAACCATGTGGCAACATTGGCCCTCATTCCGAGTTGTTCGCTCGTTATTTTTCTTTCGCAACGGAGCGATTAGTCGCTAATGCGCATGCGCAATGTCCGCACTGCGACTGCGCCAAGTAAATTTGCTATGCAGTTAGGTATTTTACTCACGGCTTTTTCTTCGCTCAGGCGATCGGAGTGTGATTGACAGGAAGTGGGTGTTTCTGGGCGGAAACAGGCCGTTTTATGGGCGTGTGGGGAAAAACGCTACAGTTTCTGGGAAAAACGCGGGAGTGGCTGGAGAAACGGAGGAGTGTCTGGGCGAACTCTGGGTGTGTTTGTGATGTCAAACCAGGAACGACAAGCACTGAACTGATCGCAGATGCCGAGTAAGTCTGGAGCTACTCTGAAACTGCTAAGAGGTGTGTAATCGCAATTTTGAGAATCTTTCGTTCGCAATTATAAGAAGCTAAGATTCACTCCCAGTAGGCGGCGGCTTAGCGTGTGCAATGCTGCTAAAAGGAGCTTGCGAGCGAACAACTCGGAATGAGGGCCATAGTCCAAATGTTTTTCTAAAGCTGTGCAAAGAATATCATCCATCTCCTATATATTAGCCCTGTGACTCTGCGCCTGCATTTCTAACGCTGGGCGGAGTCACAGGCACAGATCTGGGTGGCTGGATGCAGGCCAGGAACAGTCCCCTCCCTCGGTCTGCCCATCCCCGCCCGAATGCTGTGGACGACCTCTGCCTGCCGTACCCGCCCCCTCCCACCCGCGGCACCCACAGCCTCCACAATATATGCCCCCCACCCGCGGCACATGCCCTGCGCCACACCGCACCCACACCTGCAGCGCCCCTCGCCCACCCGCGGCACTCCCTCCCCCACCCGCGGCAGACACCCCTCCCCCACCCGCGGCACTCCCGCCCCTCCCCCACCCATTGCACCCACATCTGCAGCACCCCTCCCCTCCCCCACCCACGGCACTCGCGCCCCTCCCCCACCCGCGGCACTGTCGCCCCCACCCATTGCACCCACACCTGAAGCACCCCCCGCCCCTCCCCCACCCGCGGAACTTACGCCCCTTCCCCCACCCGTAAAACACACACCAGAAGCACCCCCCCGCCCCTCCAGCACCCGCGGCAGACGCCCATCCCCCACCCACGGCACCCCCCGCCCCTCCCTCACCCGTGGCACCCACACCACCCACCACATCTGTCCTCCACCCACGGTACACGCCCCTCCCCCACCACTCCCGCCCCCAACCGTAGCACCTTCAAACCCCGGCACCCCCGCCCCTCCCCCACCCATGGCACTCCCGCGCCCATACCCACCTCTCCCCCCGCTACACCCTCCACCCCCACCTGCGGCACCCACAGTATCCACCACATCCGCCCCCAACGTCGACACTCCCACCCCCTCCCCCACCCGTACCACCAACACCTGCAGCACCCCCCGCCACACCCCCACCCACAGCACTCGCGCCTCCACCCGCAGCACCCCCCGCCCCTTCCCCACCAGCCGCACCCACCACATCTATCCCCCACCCCGGCACACGCTCCTCCCCCACCCGAGGCACTCCCACCCCCTCCCCCACACGTATAACCCACAACCCGCAAAACCCCTGCCCCTCCCCCACCCGCAGCACCCCCGCACCTCCCCCACCCCCATACCCATCTCTCCCCCCCACTACACCCCTGCACCCTCCACCCCACCCGCCCCTACCCCACCCCCATACCCACCTCTCCCACCCGCACCTCCCCCGCCCAAGACACTCACAGCATCCACCGCATCTGCCCCCCCCACACGCACCACACGCCCACCCCCGCCCGCTGCACTCCCTTCCCCACCCGTAGCACACCCTACCCCACCCACACCACCCCCGCACCTCCGCCACCCTGCTACACCCCCGCACCCTACACCCCACCCGCCCTTCCCCATCCCACGGCACCCACAGCATCCACCACATGCCCCTCCCCTGTGCGCTGCACTCCTGCCCACCCCTAGCATCCCCCACACCTCCCTCACCCCCATACCCACCTCTCCCCCCCGCTACAGCCCCGCACCCTCCACCACACCCGCAGCACCCACCACATCCCTCCCCTACCCATGGCACATGCCCCTCCCCCACCTGCAGCACTCCCACCCCCTCCCCCACCCATAGCACCCACAACCCGCGGCCCCCCTGCCCCACCCACCCTGCGCCACCCCGCACCCTCCCACCGGCGGCACCCACACCTGCAGCACCCCCCGCCCCTCCCCCAGCCGCGACACTCCCGCCCCATTCCCGCCCCCTCCCCCACCTGTTGCACCGCCGCACCTCCCCCACCCGCGCCACCCACAGTATCCACCACATCCGCGGCATCCACCACATCCGCCTCGCATCCCCTACCCCACCCGTAGCACCCACACCGTCAGCACCCCCCGTCCTTCCTCCATCCACAGAACTCCCGCCCGCAGCACCCCCGCCCCTTCCCCACCCGCGGCACCCAACACATCCGGCCCCCACCCCCGGCACATGCCCCTTCCCCACCCACGGCACTCCCGCCCCCTCCCCTACCCGTATCACCCACAACCCGCAAAACCCCCGCCCCTCCCCCACCCACGGCACACCCGTACCTCCCCCACCCCATACCCACTTATCCCCCCGCTACACCCCCGCACCCTCCACCCCACCTCCCCCAACCCACCTCCATACCCACCTCTACCCCCCTCACCCTCCACCCCTCCCGCACCTCCCCCACCCGCATCTACCACATCCGCACCCCACCCTCGGAACACGTCCCTCTGCCACCCGTAGCACCCACACCTGCAGCACCCGCCACCCCTCCCCCACCCACAGCACCCCCATACCCACCTCTCCCCCCCGCTACACCTCCACACCCTCCACCCCACCCACCCCTCCCCCACCCGCAACACCAACAGCATCCACCACATCTACCCCCCACCCGCAGCACACGCCCCCCCATCCACAACATCCCCCTCCCACCCGCTGTACTCCCGCCCCCTCCCCCACCCGTAGCACCCACACCCGCAGCACCCTCCGCCCCTTCCCCTGCCCACAGTGCATCCGGAGCCCCACCACACCCCCGCAGCCGCCACTCCCCCAGCCCCTCGGCCCCCTCCCCCACCCACATCATCTATAGACACCTTCCCCCATTCGTGGACCTACCACACCTCCCCCACCCGCAGCACCTCTGGACCATCTCCTACAGCACCTCCGGACCCCATCCACGGCTCCCCTGCAGCCACTCCTCCTCCACCCGCAGCACTTCTAGAACCCAACCACACACCCCTGCATCCCCACCTCCCCAAACACACTCCCACTACATTGCCCCTCCCCCACGCACACCACCTCCAGACCCCTCCTTCATCCACAGCCCCCCGCACCCACCCCTCCGCCACCAACAGCATCTACACTCCCCTTCCACACCCACACCTCCCCCACCCTCACCCCCTCCACGCCCCCTCCACACCTACCCCTCCCCCACCCACAGCACCTCTGCACCCTTTCCGTCATCCGTGCCACTGCACCCACCCCTCCACCACCCACAACACCTCTGGACCCCCTCCCGCACCCACACCTCCACCACACGTAGCACCTCGGACACCATCCGCAGCCGCTACAAGTGATTCCCTGAATCAGGGTGATCAGCGGCACGGATAGGCACCTCCACCTCACTGAACCCACCCCCTCTCCAAACACCCCACACACACACTGAACTTCTGTGAGTATAGATGCCACCAGTGGACATTGGATTAATTAAAAAAGTAATACTGTGGCCATTATGTGTCTAAGCGACACTGCTACCTGTGGCCATTGTGTATAAGTGGCGCTGCTACCTGTGGGCACTGTGTGTATACGTGGCTCTGCTACCAGTGGCCATTGTGTGTATAAATGACACTGCTACCTGTCGCCATTGTGTGTTTAAGTGGTGCTGATACCTGTGACCATTGTGTGTATAAGTGACACTGCTACCAGTGGCCATTGTGTGTATAAGCGGTGCTGCTAAAAGTGGCCATTGTGTGTATAAGTGCCTGTGGCCATTGTATGTATAAGCGGCTCAGCTAGCTGTGGCCACTGTGTGTATAAGTGCCTCTGTTACGTATGGGAATTGTGTGTAGAAGTGGCACTGCTACCGGGGGCCATTGTGTGTATAAGCAACACTGCTACCTGTGGTCATTGTCTATATAAACTGCTTTGCTACCTGTGGCCACGTTGTGTATAAACGTCTCTATTACCTGTGGGCACTGTGTGTATAAGCGGCTCTGCTACCTGTGGGCACTGTGTGTATAAGCGTCTCTGTTACCTGTGGGCGCTGTGTGTATAAGCGGCTCTGCTACCTGTGAGTATTGTGTGTATAAGCTGGCCTGCTACCTCTGGCCACTGTGTGGATACGCGGCTCCGTTACCTGTGGCCATTGTGTGTATATGCGGCTCTGATACCTGTGGCCACTGTGTGTATAAGCTGTGCTACATACACTAGCAGTATATACTACACTATGTTATTCATTGTGCCCTGCGGCCACTCTTCACGCCCTCACAAAGGGCTACGTCCCCATGACAATTGCATGCCCTTCCCCCTTGCAATATTTACCCAATAGCATAAACTTTTGTGAAGGTAATACTCCATATAATAACAATTATAGCACAGCTGAAGCCCGTGCAGGGGTTAACAGGTCGCAGCCTCTTGCAACGCTGTTTTCTGTCTAACACCTTCCCTCTCTTTTATCCTCTCCCTACCACCCTGCCTCTCCCTATCCTTTACCCATCGCACAGCGTTTTTCTGTACATTTCCTTTCTCCCCCCCTACACCTGTCTACCTTTTCTCAACCGGAACCCATTTCTGTATGCCCTCTATACTGCCCTGCATTTCTGGTTCTGTTATCTACCGGCCTGCGTATGTTCAAAGGCGTGCAGGGGTCAACGGGGCGTAGCCCCTAACGACGGTGTGAAGAGCACCCGTAGGTCGCGATGAATCACCTAATATACATATAAAAGTCTACCCGTTGGCACCATTCCCAGATCGTAGTTGGCATCACAGATCTCCAGTAGCCTAATATCTTGGTCGACAAGTCGATAATTTTAGTCCAGAAGGGAATTATTAACGGACAATCCCACCCACTATGAATTAGGGTACCTCTATCCGTGCCACAAGGCCAGCACAGGGGGGATACAGATGGATAAAATGTATGCAGTAAAGTGGGGCACCTATACATCTAGTCAGCAGCTTATACTGAGTTTCGATAACCTCAAGGCTCGTAGAACACTGTGCAGAAACTTGAAATTGTAGCCTTATCCCAATTTATTGTAATTCCACAAGAGTTGAGATCAAAATTCCATGCATCGAGAACTGCCGGGTGGGCTGAAAAAGAGCTTTGTAACAAGATTTTATAAATCCCTGAAATATTATGTGTGAGTTCCTCAGAGTGAGAGCACATCATTTCAAATGGTGTTAGGTCCCTAAGAAAGTTGGAAAGTCCTCTACAAGAAGATATAAAGGAACAAATCTGAAGGTAAAACCAATAATCTCTCTTTAGTGTAATTTCGGTACCACTAATCACAGAGAAGGGTTTAAGCACACCATTTGCTGTAAATTCATACAGTCTATATAACCCTGCTTTTCTCCAGTTTGAGGCCATGTTACCCAAAATACCCCGAGGAAAATCTGGGTTATAGTATCTAACATAGGCAAAAGTGGGGATGTTGCGAAGGAAATTCCTGATTGATACCACAGCTTTTTCCAGAGCAATAAAGTAGGACCTACTGTCAGATGTGAGGACTGGGGTATTTTTGAGAGCCATGGAACAGCTCACAGGTGTAATCTTGTCTAAAAGTTTTCCAAATCCACCCATTGTGGCTTTGTCAAACCCGGTCAGGACCAATCCATGATCCTATGTGGCCTGATAGTAAGCATGTATCATAGGCAGTTGTTGTCCACCCTGAGGTTTGCGCCAAAATAGGTCACAATGCTTAAATCTAGGCTTACATCCACCCGAAACAAAATGACTGATTGTTTTATGTGTTTCAGATAAATATTTGGCCGGCAATTTCAAGGGAATAGTCTGGAATAAGTATAGCAATCTGGGAAGTATGTTTATTTTCACTTTACGTCCTAACCATGAAAATTTCTGTGTGAGCCACTGCACTATCTCTTGTTTTAATTTTTTTTAAAGAAGTACATGATTTAAGTTAACAGTTGTGTTAAAAGAGGTAGGGATTAAGATTCCTAAATATTTTATATGAGATGGGTGCCACGTAAATGGGAATGCCACAGTAAGAAAACAAACAAGAGACAAGGGTCTAGGTCAGTCCTGGCCAACCTGTGGCTCTCCAGCTGTTGTGAAACTACAAGTTGCTTCCCTGTGTGCAGCAACGTCAAACGTTGAATGTGTCAAAGTCATATTATACATTTCTGTATAATAGGTATAGAAAACCCTTGCAATATCCCTGTCTGTTACAACAGTGGTATCCTTCAAATCTTTAATATTAGGGCTGTAGGTGAGTGCCCATTGTGCTCTAAGAGCTCTAGCTCATACCTTTCCAGGTTTGTTCCCCCACCTATAATACTTATGATGGCAACAATGAAATGCATGACGTGTACCATCATCAAGCAGGCTATTAAGTGAGTCCCTTGCCTTTTGCAGTTCAATAAGTGTGTCGAAGGATAACATCTGTTTATGCGTTAATTCCAACACCTTAATTTTAGAAAGGAGAGCAAATCTACATTCGGCTTTCTGCTTTTTAAGAAATTAACCCAACTGAATACATTTGCCTCTGAGAACACATTTATATGCCTCCCAGAGCTTATCAGGAGATACATAAGTGGTTGTATTAGTGGCAATATAGTCATCGCTAGCCTTCTCTAATTGGGCATGGCAGTCCGGGTTGCGGAGTAATTGCTCATTGAATCACCATTGCCAATGCTTGACAGGGGGGGTGACGGAGAAGTAATAGGGTAAGTGTGATGGGAGCATGATCCAACCCAACAATCTGACCAATGGTTGCATCTGCTAACAGATTGAGATGTGTGTGACTCACACGGAAATAATCTATCCGAGAATAGGAGTTATGTGGAGATGAGTAAAATGTGAATTCCCTGTCTGCAGGGTGGAGCAGGCGCCAGGTGTCAATTAATTGGAAGTCCTGTAAAATCAGTCTAAACCATCTGGTCTCCCGTAATGAGTTTCTGGGAGAACCGGCAGTGGAGTCTAATAAAGGTTCGAGAGCCCAATTAAAGTCTCCAAGGAAAACAAGAATCCCTTCGCTACTTTGCTCTATTGACTCAAGAGACTCTTTAAGAAAGCGAGATTGGCCATGGTTAGGGAGGAAGAGATTAATAAAAGTAAATATTTGCTGAGCAATAGTGCATTTAAGCATAACCCCTCTCCCATCCCCAATTTGGGTCTCAGATATATCAGTTAGCCTAACGTGTTTGGCAAACAGACACCCCTTGCTTTTACCCCAGTAGAATTATTTAAAAAACCTGTCTTGAACGTAAACCCGGAGAGGCACCTTTCCTTAAATGTGTTTCTTGTAAAAACACCACATGAGCGCTATCCATATGTAATGTATGCAGCAAGCAAGAATGTTTCTCCGGAACATTGAGGCCTTTCACATTGTAAGAAAGTAATTTTAAGTTAGCCTGAGTGGAGGATGCTAACAGCATTACAAATAGCCAACTAGTATCAACAATGATCACACAGCTAGAGCAGTCAATTCTCACCTGAGAAAGGGAGGGGGCACCTTGGAGGAGAGGAGGGGGGGGGGCACAGGAGGGTAAAAATAGGGAAACAAATACACACAGACATAAGCATGCCACAAGGAGCAGGAAATCATTATAGTAGTATCAATCCTAGGATGTGTCAACAAGTAAAGTATCCGAAATAAAGAAAATTTAAAACAAAAATACTCTGCACTGAAAGCCATGGGGTTTAGTAAGTATCCTATGGACAATAAATATACAGTAATGGGTGGGGGGTTTTGGGATCTGCACTGGACCAGATTGTATAAAAATTTGACAAATGTCATACAATTTGTATATCAAATGAGGCAAAAATGACAAGAATGGTGACCAACATAAAGCTACCGACTTTGCCTTTAGGGCTTTTAGGGTAGAACTGGGTTGGTGGTGCTCCCAGACATTAGTTCAGATCAAACTATGAAAGGGTTGTTTTGCAGAGAAGCAAAAGAGGGACTGTTTTTGTGTCTCTCTGGGGCACACTTAGTTTAAATAGACTGATAGATAAGTTTGTGAAAGTATAAACAATGTATATGCAAAGATAAAACTTAACTTTTAATTTTATAAACAGACGAAAACAATGATAAAAATGTTGCTGTGTATGTCAGCAAAATTGATTAAGACAAGTATTAAATACAAATACAAATAAGAAGATATGTTACTCACTGGGTATACCGTAGGTGGCAGAAGATTTGTCTGCACACCCACTGGATATTAAGCGAGTGTTAATGTTCGACGTTTGTCAAAAGCGAAAATATAGAAATTCTTGTTATCTCCATCCACTTATGAATAGATATACACCTGTATATTCATAAGAGAGATTCAAGATGAACCGGCTTTTGTGAATCCGGACTCCTGGTGGACTAGTCAGCTTAGGTAAGTATGCTGCAAAAATCGCTGGTGGTGGATTTTACTGATCGGCAAAAGGTAAGTTCCTTAATACTACAGTACCCAGTATTCCTAGAGGGTCACCCTTTCTGGTACTAACCAGGCCCAATGCTGCTTGGCTTCCAAGATCAGACGAGATCGGGCATGTCCAGCATGGTATGACTGTAGAAAGTCAGGTAAGTGCCTATCTGCTGGGGGGAGGGCTGCTGCTGCTTGAGCTAATTAGGACAAATTAATCTGATAGATAACGCCAAATATTGCCCAAGAGGCAGCTTGAAAGAGAGACACCACAATATAGATGAGTGAAATGGGTGCAAAATGATTTGTTTCTCTCGTGGGAAATCCCCCATAAAGGAATTCAGATAAGAACAAATACCAAATTTCCCACAAAGAAATTGTGGTATGGCATTAAACAGAATGGTATGTCCTCATTGCTGAATTATATCTTGTGATTGAAGGTGCTGTAAGGATTCACCCTTATGTCAATTTCCAAAAGATATCAACGCAGTAATATAACCTGAGTAAATGATCAGGAAATGTCAAAGTTGCAAATATGTTCTCAAAATAATACAGAAATAATATATGCTGAAACATGCAATTTCACAAAGTATGCAGCACAAAAAGCTGCCTAAACTACTCTGTCTGCTGGAAAAAAAAAATGTATTGCAGTGATCAGAGAAATAGATTGCTGAATGAATTGTGAAAATAATGGCTCATATAGTAACATGAAAATTCACATAGAATCCAGCACATGAGCTGCCTTGGCAGCTGTCTGTCTGTTATAGAAAAATACAATTGTATTTAAATAATCATCACAATGATGAATTACTAAGTAAGTTGCAGAGATACCATACGCTGACTCAAATAGCACAATGAAAATACACAGACTCCAGCACACAAGCTGCAAAAGCAGCTATCTGTCTATTAAGGAATAGCTTATTTAAACAGCTGTATTTAAACAATTGTAACAATTTGTAAAGACAGAATGTATATGAATAAATACTGGCAATAGTATTGCAAAAGCAAAGCTCTCCTGCTGCAAGGATGTGTGTAATACACTGAATTGACTGACTGAACTGGTAGCTCTGACACTAGTAATAAAGGCTTAGATGCACAAATAGCAGGCTAATGAATAGTTTCCCTGCACTGGGTAAATGCCCAGTGTGTGTATGCAATAACCAGGAAAAACGTCAGTCAGCAAAACTGGTTACTATGGAAACAGTCCCATCTGTGCAGCATGCACAGAGTAATGAGACTTCTCCCCTGTAGCGGCACTGGGCACAAGGGGATTGAGACCTTAACCAGAGGGCTGATGCTAGCTACAGAGAGCGATGCTATACTTGCTGTGTGTGCTGGAGGGGAGTCCGCCCGTCGGAGCTCCGTTACGGAGGTCCCGGAAGTCGGGTGCCGGACCGGAAGTGACGCACGTTTCGCTGGGAGGAGCTTGTTCACATTTATTTAGTAATTCATCATTGTGATGATTATTTAAATACAATTGTATTTTTCTATAACAGACAGACAGCTGCCAAGGCAGCTCATGTGCTGGGTTCTATGTGAATTTTCATGTTACTATATGAGCCATTATTTTCACAATTCATTCAGCAATCTATTTCTCTGATCACTGCAATACATTTTTTTTTTCAGCAGACAGAGTAGTTTAGGCAGCTTTTTGTGCTGCATTCTTTGTGATATTGCATGTTTCAGCATATATTATTTCTGTATTATTTTGAGAACATATTTGCAACTTTGACATTTCCTGATCATTTACTCAGGTTATATTACTGCGTTGATATCTTTTGGAAATTGACATAAGGGTGAATCCTTACAGCACCTTCAATCACAAGATATAATTCAGCAATGAGGACATACCATTCTGTTTAATGCCATACCCCAATTTCTTTGTGGGAAATTTGGTATTTGTTCTTATCTGAATTCCTTTATGGGGGATTTCCCACGAGAGAAACAAATCATTTTGCACCCATTTCACTCATCTATATTGTGGTGTCTCTCTTTCAAGCTGCCTCTTGGGCAATATTTGGCATTATCTATCAGATTAATTTGTCCTAATTAGCTCAAGCAGCAGCAGCCCTCCCCCCAGCAGATAGGCACTTACCTGACTTTCTACAGTCATACAATGCTGGACATGCCCGATCTCGTCTGATCTTGGAAGCCAAGCAGCATTGGGCCTGGTTAGTACCAGAAAGGGTGACCCTCTGGGAATACTGGGTACTGTAGTATTAAGGAACTTACCTTCTGCCGATCAGTAAAATCCACCACCAGCGATTATTGCAGCATACTTACCTAAGCTGACTAGTCCACCAGGAGTCCGGATTCACAAAAGCCGGTTCATCTTGAATCTCTCTTATGAATATACAGGTGTATATCTATTCATAAGTGGATGGAGATAACAAGAATTTCTATATTTTCGCTTTTGACAAACGTCGAACATTAACACTCGCTTAATATCCAGTGGGTGTGCAGACAAATCTTCTGCCACCTACGGTATACCCAGTGAGTAACATATCTTCTTATTTGTATTTGTATTTAATACTTGTCTTAATCAATTTTGCTGACATACACAGCAACAT
Organism: Pseudophryne corroboree; assembly: GCF_028390025.1. Classification (NCBI taxonomy): domain Eukaryota; kingdom Metazoa; phylum Chordata; class Amphibia; order Anura; family Myobatrachidae; genus Pseudophryne; species Pseudophryne corroboree. The sequence goes on from NC_086454.1 coordinate 209,992,751, forward strand.
TTTTATCATTGTTTTCGTCTGTTTATAAAATTAAAAGTTAAGTTTTATCTTTGCATATACATTGTTTATACTTTCACAAACTTATCTATCAGTCTATTTAAACTAAGTGTGCCCCAGAGAGACACAAAAACAGTCCCTCTTTTGCTTCTCTGCAAAACAACCCTTTCATGACAATAAATATACAACAGAGAGTGGGTGTAAGGGTACTAGTGTATATGACATTGTAGCCTAAATAAATGAGCAAAGTGAATAATCAGCTTAAATCAAATACAGGTAAACAAATAAACAAAGGCCTAGTAAGAGTCATTAGAGACTAATTGACATATGGTCATAACAGAGAACTTCACAGCAAATTAGTGAATAACTGAAGACATTACATTCTCAGCTTACCGGAGAGACTATGCTAGCGAGTTGTTCGCTCGCTAGCAGTTATTAGCAGCCATGCAAACACATTGTCGCCGCCCACTAGGTAGTGTATTTTCGCTTTGCCGAAGTGCGAAAGCCTGAGCAGCAGAGCACCTGCAAAAACATTTTGTGCAAAACAGTACCAGCCCTAAACTTAATCTTCGTGTGCATTGATTCTAACGTTGGAGGGTTGGCTTTTGACGTCACACACCCGCCCAGTGTTCGCCCAGCCACGCTTGCATTTTCCCTGGCACGCCTGTGTTTTTCTGAGCACTCCCTGAAAACGGTCAGTTGACACCCAGAAACGCCCCTTTCCTGTCAATCTTCTAGCGGCCGCCAGTGTGAATGAAAACGTCGCTAGAACCTGTGCAAAACCACAAAGGCCGTTGTACCCGTACGTTGCGCGTGCGCATTGCGGTGCATACGCATGCGCAAAAATGCCATTTTTTAGCCTGATCACTGCACTGTGAACAACGGCAGCTAGCGATAAACTCGAAATGACCCCCACTGAAACTGATCGGTAACATACGAAAATTGAAAATCGGTAAATAACAGTGTCTAATAAAATATAGTAAAAGATGCAGGAAAGTATAGAATCAAGTAACTTCTGCAGAGTCTCCAGGAAAGTCAGTGTAGATTTGGTGTCTAATCATGCGCCATGATTGTTTACCGGGCTGAGACGGTGTAGCTTGCTCCAATGGGTCCATCCAATTTGTAAGCTTAACAGAAGGAAGCCCTAAAGCTGGGCAGAATTTAGGAATGTCCTCATGATCTTGAAGTACATAGAAAACCTCCTCATGGGTCACCTGGATACTTATAGGAAACTCCCAATGAAACCTTTAGTTCCATTTGTTAAGTTCCTCGGTGAGAGGGCGTAAAAGCCATCATTGTTGTAATGTGGCCCAAGAGAGGTCCTGGTCTATGTCAGTGACTTGTGACTTGACTCTATGTCAGTGACTTGTGACTTTTTCAAGATTTCTTCCTTTACTTGGAAATAATGAAGCTGGCAAATTACATCATGTGGACGTTCTGCAGGAGCTCCTTTGGGGCGAAGGGCTCTGTGCGCCCTATGAAATACGATCTGTGAATCCGAATCAGCTTCCAGAGGTTTGTTAAATATTTTGGTCAGAGCATCCACAATACCTTGGGGGGGGGGGGGGACATCTTCCGGCAAAACTTTAATCCTCAGATTATTTTTCCTCCCTCTGTTGTCAATATCCTTCAGTCGGTGTTTCATATCGATCAATGACCGAGATTGATGTGAGACAAGGTGTCTGCCACCACCCTACAATCCTCCAGTGCAACCACCCAATCCGCAACCACAGTGAGACCACTTTGCAAGATGGTAATACGAACTTGGATGGAATCTTGGATCTGTTACTCCATGGACTGTAGATCAATTTTGAATATCTTGGCGGGTTGGAAGGGAATGCAGGTGAGAAACTATAGCCTGTATATCGGTGGAGTCTTTAATAGGACCACCAGATTGAGTAGAGAGACTTGTGAAGTCGCGTCACCTTCCATGGAGTCGGAATCTAGGGATGGTGAAGAGGGGGCCAAGGAGACAGAATCACAGATGGGTGTTCCAAATAGGGTATGGAAAGCTGCAGTTTTGGAAGGCTTTGCCGGAGTGTTGTCAGAATTTTTAGAGCTATGGCATGTCAGCATGAGGCAAATACAGCAGGTAAAACAGGCTGTCATCATGGAAATTATTTTAACGACTAGACACAGCTAGAGCACTGCCATAGTACATGGTCCCCTCTACGTGACTTAGCTACATCATTTCAAAAAGAGGCAATGCCTTGTGGGACGATTGACGGAGTACGTCCAGGAGTTAGACAGCATCCGCATATCAAAGCATGGATTATCAGTATGAAAAGCCAAGCACAATCACTTCTTCATGGAGAGCAGCATTCCACTACTGTAGATCTAGTGGTATCACATCCCACCACCAGGGGGAAGCCTGTGTCCATGGGTGTCTGTATAGGGATCACAAAAGGGGGGATTGGGGATCCCCTGACAGATATAGCACAAAAATCTGAGGCTGGCCAAGTAGTTGATGGGGGAATATGGGCTTACACACAGAAAAATGAAGCACTCAGCAGGGCTAATAGAAAGGAATAAATGGCACACTACACTGCTGCTGTTAGCTTGTCATTGCATTCCCCATTGTAACTGGAGTGTCAGTAGCCCAGTGAGAGGGAGTAACCACCAAACCCTGTACCTGTAGTCCAGAACTCGTCAGGGGCTTCCTGGAATGGGATATGGCAGTTAGCAGAGCAACACGAGGGATAGGCAAGATGACCGCCGGACGTCCTGCAGCACTCGCAAGCCTCTCAGCAGAGCAGCAGAGTCCAGTGCCACTGGACCCCAGGGAAGGCAGCAGAGTGGAGGCATTAACTGAGGTCCAGCAGGTCCCACTGAAGCATTCAGGTCAAGGCCAGACACAGGAGGAAGGAGGAATGCAGCTGGCCGTGAGTCCAGGGGCCTCAGGTGGCAGTCAAACAGGAATCGAGGTCCCTACCTGGGGGTTGCGGGAAGGCCGCAATCCACGGGAGCTCCAGTGGGTGCTCTCTGATTCCGTGGCATTCACCCAGCTAGCCCAGGGGACTCAGAAAGGCCACAGCAGGTCAGAGAGTGGTGAGAAAGGCCAGGAGAAGTGACCAGGAGGGTATAAAGTCAGCATTAGCCAGAGCAGCCTACAAATGCTGCCATCTCCCGTAGCGGCCAAGCCACACCCCAATTTTAGGCTTTTTGTTTTTAGCTTTTATTATTTTAGAATTACATTAAGGCAGAGCCTCTGGATGGACAGATATATCACCGCTTTCAGATACAGCAGACAAAGCATCCCTTTTTCCGATACAGCAGGCAGAGCACCCCTGGACTGATACAGCAGACAGGGCACCCCTGGCTGATACATCAGACAGGGCACCCCTGGACTTATACAGCAGACAGGGCACCCCTGGACTTATACAGCAGACAGGGTACCCCTGGACATATACAGCAGCCAGGGCACCCCTGGACATATACAGCAGACAGGGAACCCCTTGACTTATACAGCAGGCACGGCACCCCTGAACTTATACAGCAGGCAGGGCACCCCTGGACTGATACAGCAAACAGCCCCCCCAGGACTTATACAGCAGACAGGGCACCCCAGGACTAATGGAACAGACAGGGCAACCATAGACTTGTACAGCAGACAGGGCACCCCTGGACTTATATAGCAGACAGGGCACTGCAGGACTTATACAGCAGACTGGGCACCCCTGGACTGATAGAGCAGACAGGGCACCCCTGGACTTATGTAGCAGACAGGGCACCCCAGGACTTATACAGCAGACAGGACACCCCTGGACTGATACAGCAAACAGGCCCCCCAGGACTTATGCAGCAGACAGGGCACCCCAGGACTAATGGAACAGACTGGGCAACCATAGACTTGTACAGCAGACAGGGCACCCCTGGACTTATATAGCAGACAGGGCACTGCAGGACTTATACAGCAGACTGGGCACCACTAAACTGATAGAGCAGACAGGGCACCCCTGGACTTATGTAGCAGACAGGACACCCCTGGACTGATAGAGCAGACAGGGCACCCCTGGACTTATGTAGCAGACAGGGCACCCCTTAACTTATATAGCAGGCAGGGCACCCCTGGACTGATACAGCAAACAGGCCCCCCAGGACTTATACAGCAGACAGGGCACCCCAGGACTAATGGAACAGACAGTGCAACCATAGACTTGTACAGCAGACAGGGCACCCCTGGACTTATATAGCAGACAGGGCACTGCAGGACTTATACAGCAGACTGGGCACCCCTGGACTGATAGAGCAGACAGGGCACCCCTGGACTTATGTAGCAGACAGGGCACCCCAGGACTTATACAGCAGACAGGACACCCCTGGACTGATAGAGCAGACCGGGCACCCCAGGACTTATGCAGCAGACAGGGCACCCCAGGACTTATACAGCAGACAGGGCACCCCTACACTCTCCAATGCCAGAGTGAAGATGGTGCCGATCAGAGGCGGGTGGGAAAACCCGAGCTAGGCTTGGATCCCGGCTCGGATCGCAAAGTTCGGGGGGTTTGGTTCTCAGGGAACTGAAACCGCTCATTTCTAGTTAAAAAGGCTGTCAGCCTGATCATTTCTCTCTCATACTGCTTGAGGGAAATGGAGAGACTATGGAGTCTCTGAGGAAACTTGCTCTTTAAATCCAGTGAGCTGTGCATGGAAAAAACTTCTAGTATTTTTTGTTTTTGTGTGTGCGCTAGACGTATCCTGTGTATATTTAGCGCCAGACAGCAAGGTATTTATTTTGATGTTTATTTCTAATTTTTGGTTGAGGCCAGTTGCACCAAACCAATGGACTTGTGTAAACTCTCAGCTGCTGCATCCTGCCATCTACCCAGTAGATGGTACCTGATCCCCTGACCCTGTTATAACATGGTGGAGAATGCAGGCATGATCTGCACATAAGTGAATGAAGTAGCAGCTATGGGAACCCTGTAGAAAGCAGGCCTGTGTCTGCCTGGACTGAAGCTGAAAATATGGCGCAGAGTAAATCTGCAGGGGCAATACTCTGCAAAGGTTTTTTCACAGTGTGACATGCTGGGAGCTGTAGTGCTTAGCACACAGAAGCAAGTCCAGTGGTTCTTTGTCTGCACAATTGTGGAAACCTGTACAGTTAGACCCACTTTTTTTGGGAATCCAGTACTGACATATGTCCTGGGTGAAAGTGGCTACAAAATAGCTGAATAACCCCAACAACATGGAGGACGTAATTAAGGCCTTGCTACAAGTGAGAGCAGTGCAGCAGGAGCCACCAGGGTCCAACAATAAACCACCAGGCAACATCAGTTGGAGGTTAAAGAGATATAGAGCAATATCACCAGGACCGTGAGATACTTAAAGAGGTTGTGTAGTATCTCGCAGCATGGCCTGAAAGTGGTTCGCCAAATGTCCCAAACCGTTCCAGCTCCATATGGGCTAGTCATTTCTGTCATAAAAAGGATAGAGACTGATGATGCAGAGGAGTATCTGAACAAGTTTCAGAGGACATCCGATCAAAAGAGTTGGCCTAAAAGACAGTGGGCTGACCTTTTGGCACCCTTTCTCTCAGGCAAGCCACAAAAAGCGTATTTTGATTTAAGCATTGCAGATGCTTTGAACTATGAAAAACTTAAAACAGAAATTCTGACTCACCTGGGAGTTACCCTGTTGGTCCAAGTGTAGCGCGTGCTTCTCTGGGTATACTACATGGACAAACCTCCCCACTCATAAATGCACAACTTCATCCACCTGACCAAAAAATGGAGATATTAACTGGACCCCAGATGGTTAAAGTTGTCACAGACCATTATTTGAGGTGCCTGCCGCGTGACTTTGCGCAAGAGGGTGAGCCATGAAGATCTTATGACAGCTGACCAGCTAGTTGAGATGGTGGAAAGGTAATTGATGGCAGAGAAACTGCTGGCTATACTGCAGCAGCCCCTAGATCCACGACAGCACACTCCTGTAAAACCTGGTAAGACTGCTCTGTAAGAAAAGGGTCCTGGGCAGTTAATAGCGCTCAAAAATTAAGAGACTGAGTGCTCACTCTAAAGATAGGTTAGTGCAGCCAGAAAGGTCTCAGCCACCTAAAAGACTTGACAGTCATGTGAGTGAATGTTTTAGGTGTGGTATGCCAGGATAAGTTGTTGCTTGTTGCCCAGCAGTTAAAAATAAAAACATGCAATGTGATGCTGTCTTTGAATGTCGCAGAAAGTGTTACTTTGACAGGTTAGCCTGTACTGTTGCACCTTTGTCTGTGACCACAAAAAAAATGTGTGAAATGTTCATGGAAGTGTAGAGGCATTGCTAGACTCAGGATGCTTATTTACCCTTGTGAAAGATGGGTTGACAAATGCTTTAAAGTTCCAGCAAACAACTGCTGGTGTAACTTGTATACATGGTGACACCCACCATTATAATACTGCTGAAGTGAATATTGAGACTCTTTGTGGTTCAGCTATTGTAAATGTGGGAGTGGTCCCTTCCTTAGTACATGATGCTATAATAGGAAGAAATATTCCCCATTTTTGGAAGTTATTGGAATCCTGTATGATCACAGGTGTGAATAGTATTGTACCAGTAGACCATCCTGGTGATTTGCTGCTCACACGTGTGACCTTGACACCCTCAGACCCATGTCCTTTTGCTAGTATGACTGGGTAGTAGACAATGAGGAACACAATTAAGTATATCCTCCAGGGGAAGGAGAAGATGTAGATGGTGCTGAAAGTATTCCTCATATTGAAGTGAGAAAGGATGTGTTTGCATCAGTACAGTTAAGAGACTCCACATTGATAAGAGCCAGAGAAAATGTGAAAGTTATCAATGAGGAACCAATAGAGCCTGATAACAGGTACCCTCACATTGCCCTCCACAGTGAGCTCTTGTACCAAGTGACAAAAAAGGGTCAGGATGTGATCTATGTTTGATCTAGCTCATGATCACATCACAGCAGGACACTTAGGGACTGAAAAGACCACTGAGAGGATTTTGCAGCAGTTCATTTGGCCCAAGGTGTATAAAGCTCATATTTGCCAACCTGACCCTCTCCATGAGGGAGAAAATGCTCTGTTCTTGGACTTTCCTGGTAATGTATGATTGCCATCACCTGTGGTGAGCTAGTTGATTGATAAGAAAGGTGTTTCACCACAGGTTATGCAATCATACATTACCAGGAAAGTCCAGGAACAGAGCATTTTCTCCCTCATGGAGAGGATCAGGTAGGCAAGTATGATAAAGCTGTATCTGAATATTGTACTTCTTGCCCTTAGTGCCAGTATCATGCTCCCAGAGCCCATCTCAAAAGCACCTTAGTGACCATGCCTGTTATAGAGGTCTCATTTGACTGGATAGCCATGGACCTGGTTGGCCCTTGTTAAAGTCTGCTCAGGGTCATCAATATGTTCTCGGAATAATGTATTAGGCTACTTGATATCCTGAGGTAATCCATTGCATAATATGTCTGCCAAGACAATAGCTAGAGAGCTGTTGCATGTTTTTAGTAGGATCGGAATACCAAAATCAATTTTGACTGACCAAAGTACCCCTTTTATGACTAGAATTTTGCAAATTGTTTAAAGTTAATTACCTGTAACATCAGTTTATCATCCCTGAACAGATGGGTTGATAGAAAGGTTCAACAAAACCTTAAAAAGTATGCTGAAAAAGTTTGTTGATCAGGAAAGGAAAAACTGGGATTACTTATTGCCATATTTTATGTTGGCTATTAGAGAAGTACCTCAATCTTCCACAGAATTCTTTCCTTTTGAATTGCTATATGGGAGACATCCCAGGGAGTTGCTAGATGTTGCTAAAGAGACAAGGGAAGCACACCCTATAAAATTGTCAGTGAACATGTTTCACTGATGCAGGACAAGATTGCAGCCATGGTGCCCATTGTCAAGGAACATATGGAGCAGGCCCAACAAGCTCAACAGACAGAATATAATCAGAATGCCCATTTATGTACATTTGCACCTGGAGATAGAGTTCTTGTTATGATACCCACAGTGGAAAGCAAGTTTTTGGTTTAAATGGGGTTAAAAGCTGTAGAGAGCTCCAATGAAAGATCTTTGTCCTTGCAAGATGCCCTGGCGTAATTCAGAACTATTTGGGAACATAGCTGCCTTGGACTTGCTTGAAGTCAAGGGAAGCTTCAGTTCTATTTGGGTGAGACTCCTAGAGCCCACAAGAGATGTTTCACCATTAGCAACCCCCCACTGTTCCCTTAGTGCTTGTTGCACACACCGGTACTTAGGGTTCCCCTGGACTTAATTCCTCCAGCAGTAGGAGCTCACCCAACAGGCCAGAGAGCCCAGATTATACGGAACAAAGACTGACGAGAGAGAATACAGCCGTGTCTTGAGTGCTAAGACTCAACTTGATGAGACTTTGGGACAACTGGGTCCTACATGATCCCCCCGTACTAGAGTAGGACATCAGCAGATACAGACAGAATGTCAGGAGCAGCTGTGGTTCAGCCTTGTGGGGTAAAAGCAGTCTGGCAAGATATATTACAATGCTATAAGAATTTCTTATTAGAAACAGGGATGAATTCTCAGCACTGCTGAAGTTGCTTGACCTTGCAGAACATCAACGAACATGTCAGGTATGCAGGATTGAGTGAATTTTGCCCTAGCAGGATGTCAGCAGACAGGACCGGTATGCAGGATTGGTTGAAGCTTGGCCTAGTATAATGTCAGCAAACAGACCAGATATACTGGATTGGCCATAGGCTTAACTTTGCAGAATATTAGCTGGCAGTCCAGGTGTGCAGTATTGACCTGAGCTTGGCCCTGCAGGATGTTGGCAGACAGACCTGGCATGCAGAATTCACCAAAGCTTAACCTTAAAAGATGTTAGCAGACTGACAAGGCATACAGGGTTGGCCAAAGCTTGACTTTGAAAGATGTTAGCAGATTGACAAGGCATGCAGGATTGACCGAAGCTAAACTTGCAGTATGTTAACTGACAGACCAGATGTGCAGGACTGGCTGAAGCTTGGCCTTGCAGGATGTCAGCAGACAGGCCAGGTTAGCCAGGAATATTCAAAGTACTTAACAGAGCGACAAGGGCTCCCATGGTAACTGAGGATTATAACCAGCAAGGTCAGGCAGGAGTGTCAGGGTGATCAAAGGGAGGAAAGCCAATTCGGAGGCCCACTGGGACAAGCCCCTCTAAATTACATATTTCATGCAGCTGGAGTGCTGCATATCACTGCAGGTTGCCCACAACCCCCCATGATCGCCTGGGGCCTGCCATGACCTGGACTAGTGCCTAGCCGCCAGAGTGGCTCAAAACATAAGTGTATCAACCAGGCAAAAGTAATCCTGAACAAATTTACCATGTTAACCTAATTAAACCCTGGAAGGATAGGGTGGCCCTGTCAGCTGAACCTTGCCCACCATTAACTTCAATCCCCACTGTTCCCGAAGAAAATGTCAGCAACTCAAAAGAACAACACTAAAGAATTCCTCATTAGGAACAGGGTTGAATTCTCAGCACTGCCCATAAAAAAGCAAGACATAGATCCAGAGGTCAAGTTCAACATAAAGCCATATCAAATTCCTGGAGCACAACGAGAGGCTGTCTCTAAAGAGATTAAGAATATGCTAGAACTTGGTTACATCGAGGAGTCTAACAGTGAATGGTCCAGCCCTATAGTTCTAATTACAAACCCAGATGGCAGCCTATGCTACTGCAATGATTTTGTAAGTTAAATGCAGTATCCAAGTTAGATGCATAACTCAAGCCCTGTGTGATAGAAAGGCTAGAAACAGCCATATATCTCACCACACTGGACCTGACTAAAGGTCACTGGCAGATCCTATTAATAAACAGATAGAAAAAACAGCTTTCTTTGTTCCTATTTTAGAATAGGATGTTGCCTTTTGGGTTGCATAGGGCTCCAGTAACCTTACAATGAATAATGGATCAAATGTTGAAGCCTCACAGGTTGTATGCAACTGCCTATCTGGATGATGTGGTAATCCATAGTCCAGACTGGGAGCCTCCTTTGGGGGCATATTCATTATCATTTATTTGTCACAATTTCTACACTCCCCATACTAAAGTATGTGGATATAGAAATTGTGACATTCATCAAACTCTAAAAATTATTTATTTTCAGAATTTGAAAGGGACACTGTTCACCATCCTGAGATGGTGAACAGCTCTCAAATCTCTGCACAAGTTGCTGTTTACACAGCAGTTTGTACAGCTGAGGGGTAGGGGGAGAGGAGGGGGCCATGGTTTCAGAGCAATCTCTGCAGTCGAAAGCTTCCATCAATAAAGTCCCAGGGAGTCATTGCTACAACGTGATCTGCAGCCCCGGGAATGTGGTGCCAGAGCGGTGGGATGGGGGTGTGTGTGCTCACCTCCGGGCTGACAGTCTGGCCAGCAGAAGTGAGGTGGCCACAGCTGAGTAGAAAACTGTCGCGGGGGCTGTGACTGAGCAGATAACAGTGACTGAGGTGCTGCGGGAAGGTAGGGGTGCACACCTCCAGCATGTCAATCACAAATACTGTGCATCCAGGGAGCCAGGGGGAGGTGAGCAGCCTGCATGCGGATACTGGCCGGGCCTGGGGAGAACTTTAGTGTACTCTAGGGATGGTGGGAGGTAGGGACGGGGGGACCCATTGTTAAGTTTGCTTAACTTACAGGAAAAATCCGTACCTTATTACACAGTGGTTCGTGCCGCTGCTGCCGCTAAGTGTGTGCGCTAAACCTCTATGAAATGTATGCACATTGCGTAAGCATGCCAACACGCTGTGAGCACAATGCAGCTACACGTGTGGGTGAATACACCTTAAATCATTAACAGAAATGGAATGCGACACCAATAGTTATATGTTATGTTGTGGTCCACAGCAGCAACAAATATTTACTAAAAAGGGGTATACACAGAAATACAATATCACAGAGAAGAAAAAAGAAAAATGCAGTAAGGGGGGGGGTGATTGGAGGAAGAAAGAAAAAATTATGACAACCGTCCTTGATTTTGCCGTTCACCACGCTCAGGTGCCGTTCAACAGTCCTGCCTCTCCGCTTTCCCGTAACAGATTCTCTAGTGATATGAGGTTCTCTTCACCTTTCTCTTTCTCACGAGTTTTCTCTGGGTCAGCGACTTTCTTGCAGTGGGACGAGTGGACCCAAGTCTCTCTCTCGACAACCTTCAGTGCTGTCGTGCTGGTCAACAAAACTTGATACGGTCCTTCCCACCTGTCAATGAGGCAACCTGAGCGTAGAAATTTTCGAATCATCACATAATCCCCAGGTTCAATGTCATGACAATTACTGTTTGGTAGGTCAGGAATCGCCAGTTTCAGATTCTTTTGCTGGTTTCTCAGTTGCTTGCTCATCCTAACCAAATACTGCACAGTCATTTCATTATTGCATTTCAGATCATCCTGGGGGTCTATTATTACATGGGGCTGTCGTCCAAAAAGAATTTGAAAGGGTGATAGGTTAAGTGGTGACCTGGGAGTGGTTCTGATGCTTTACAACACTAGTGACAGTGCTTCTGGCCACAACAGTCCAGTTTCAGCCACCACTTTGCTCAGCTTGTTCTTAATAGTGCTATTCATTCTCTCCACCTTCGCACTGGCCTGTGGCCGGTATGGATTATGTAGCTTACTATTAATACCCATCAGTTTGCACATGACCTGAAAGACTTCACCTGTAAAATGGGTACCCCTATCACTTTTAAACATTTTAGGGATACCGTATCTACACAGAATTTCTTGTACAATTTTTTTTATGCTATAAAAATACAGGCGTGAAATGAAAATACAGAAGTTCTGGCGATGTCCTGTATGATGTAAAAATACACGGTTGCTATTGTTAAAAAAAAAGGTATACTGGCCCTGTCATGTATGCTGTAAAAATATAGGGACACTGTTGTTAAACTAAATGAACACTTGTTCTGTCGTGCATTCTGAAAAAATACAGGGGTACTGTTGTTAAAATGAAGGTACACTTTTCCTATCTTGTATGTTGTAAAATTAGATGGGTGTTAAAATACAGGTGTGCTGGCCCTGTCCTGTATGCTGTAAAAATAAAAGGGTGCTGTTGTTAAAATAAAAGTAAACTGGCCTGTCCTATATGCTGTAAAAATACAGGGGTGCTGTTTATAAAATAAATGTACACTGGCCCTCTCCTGTATGCTGTAAAAAATGAAGGGTTGCTGTTGTTTATATAAATGTACACTGGCTCTGTCCTGTATGCTGTAAAAATACATGAGTGCTGTTGTTAAAATAAATGCACACTGGCCCTCACCTATATGCTGTAAAAATACAGAGGTTCTGTTGTTAAAATAATGGTACACCGGCCTTGTCGTGTATTCTGTAAAAATACAGAAGTGCTGTTGTTAAAATAAATGTACACTGGCCCTGTCTTGTGTGCTGTCAAAATACAGGGGTGTTGTGAAAATACAGGGGTGCTGGCCCTGTCCTGTATGTTATAAAAATACAAGATTGCTGTTGTTAAAATAAAGGTACACTGTCCCTCTCCTGTATGCTGTAAAAATACAGTGGTGCTGTTGTTAAAATTAAGGTACACTGGTCTTCTCCTGTATGCTGTCAAAATACAGGGGTGCTGTTGTTAAAATAAATGTACACTAGCTCTTTCATGTATGCTGTAAAAATACAAGGTTGCTGTCGTTAAAATAAAGGTACACTAGCCCTGTCTTATGTGCTATAAAAATAAAGGGGTGGAATGAAAACATAGCAGTTCTCGCCCCGTCCTGTATGCTGTAAAATTCAGGGGTGCTATTATTAAAATAAAGCTATACTGGCACTGTCGTGTATGCTGTAAAAATACAGGAATGCTGTTATTAAAATAAATGTACATTGTTTCTGTTGTGCATTCTGTAAAAATACAGGAATATTGTTGAAATAATGAAGGTACACTTGCCCTGTCTTGTATGCTGCAAAATTTCAGGGGTGATAAAATAAAGGGGTGCTGACCCTGTCCTTTATGCTGTAAAAATAAAGGGGTGATGTTGTTAAAATAAAGGTACACTGGCATGTCTTTTATGCTGTAACAATACAGGGGTGCTGTTGTTAAAATAAATGTACCCTGGCCTTGTCTTGAATGCTGCAAAATAACTTGGGTGTTAAAATACAGGTGTGCTGGCCCTGTCCTGTATGCTGTAAAAATAAAAGGGTGCTGTTGTTAAAATAAAAGTAAACTGGCCTGTCCTATATGCTGTAAAAATACAGGGGTGCTGTTTATAAAATAAATGTACACTGGCCCTCTCCTGTATGCTGTAAAAAATAAAGGGGTGCTGTTGTTTATATAAATGTACACTGGCTCTGTCCTGTATGCTGTAAAAATACATGAGTGCTGTTGTTAAAATAAATGCACACTGGCCCTCACCTATATGCTGTAAAAATACAGAGGTTCTGTTGTTAAAATAATGGTACACCGGCCTTGTCGTGTATGCTGTAAAAATACAGAAGTGCTGTTGTTAAAATAAATGTACACTGGCCCTGTCTTGTGTGCTGTCAAAATACAGGGGTGTTGTGAAAATACAGGGGTGCTGGCCCTGTCCTGTATGTTATAAAAATACAAGATTGCTGTTGTTAAAATAAAGGTACACTGTCCCTCTCCTGTATGCTGTAAAAATACAGTGGTGCTGTTGTTAAAATTAAGGTACACTGGTCTTCTCCTGTATGCTGTCAAAATACAGGGGTGCTGTTGTTAAAATAAATGTACACTAGCTCTTTCATGTATGCTGTAAAAATACAAGGTTGCTGTCGTTAAAATAAAGGTACACTAGCCCTGTCTTATGTGCTATAAAAATAAAGGGGTGGAATGAAAACATAGCAGTTCTCACCCCGTCCTGTATGCTGTAAAATTCAGGGGTGATATTATTAAAATAAAGCTATACTGGCACTGTCGTGTATGCTGTAAAAATACAGTAATGCTGTTATTAAAATAAATGTACATTGTTTCCTTTGTGCATTCTGTAAAAATACAGGAATATTGTTGAAATAATAAATGTACACTTGCCCTGTCTTGTATGCTGCAAAATGTCAGGGGTGATAACATGAAGGGGTGCTGACCCTGTGTCAGGAATCGACTTACCAGGCTGACATCCGTCCGCCGCTGCGGACTCCGTCCTGGCTCCCTGCGGTCACCGGTCGCCTATGCCCCTGCCATGGGTCATCATCTGGATCCTGGGGGCACTGCTGAGACAGCAGGCGTATAGCGCGCCGCGTCCCCGCTGGGCCGCGGCGTGGGCGCCGCCATGACAGTCTGCAATAGCCAGTATGCTGCGGCCAATCCGGTGCGTGGCCGCACCCACCTTTCCTGCATTCTTCCAATCCCTGCGTACCATGGGGTATATAGGAGGCTACAGGTACAGCTCACAGGCATCCTGGACTTTGTGTCTATCTGCGACCTACATGAAAGGATCGGTTCCTGTCTCTCCTGAGTTCCTGGTTCTCTGCTAAGAACATTATACTCCTGGTTACTCTGCATTCTCCCGTGGAACTTCAAGGCTCAGCAATACCTGCAACCTGCATAAGGCTTCACACTCATCAACACCTTGTGTGCTTCAGCCTGCAGTTGAAGACAAACTCCAGGTGCGTTCATTTCCTCCACCTGTGACACAGCTTGCTGCTGCCAGTGCCCATCACCTGCACTGTGAGTCGGTCTCCTGCTTATGCTCAGGTTTGCCATATCATCTACTGCCTAGTTTCCCGTTTTAACCCTGCACTGGTTTCCAAACCAGAACCATTCCATAAGACATTCTGCTCTTCTGATTTATATTCTGGATATTATTTCTCAAATTCATTTATCATTCATTTGCCATAGACTTTCAGATTCATTACTGAGTGATTGACTTTTTTCACCTGTTATTATTATTTCTGCTGCAATAACTGTTATACATCTGCCTAATAAAAATACCTTTGCGCTCATGCGCAGGAACGTTATTCAACCTCCTCGTTTCCTTCCTTCTACCTCCACTGACCCACTAGCGCCCCCTCCGGGGACACAGACCGAACACAATCTGACAGTAAGTCCAGGATCGATGGACTCGGATGGTGGACGGAGTGTGGGGTCAGAGGCCTTGCAAGATCTGGTCTCCCGTCTGGATGGTCAAGAGGTTGCGCAGCAGCAGATGCTTCACTTTCTACAAGGGATGTCCTCCCGATTGGATACACTGCAGCAATCCCTGCCCAGTGTACTTTCACCTACTGTTCCAGTTACTCCAGCACCTGCCAGTGCTGTAAATTCTTCTACGTCGGCTGCATCAGTTCCAGTATCACGCCTGCACCTGCCCGTGCCGAGCAAATATGATGGCAGTCCTAAACTATGTCGCGGCTTTCTCAATCAGTGTGAAATACAGTTTGAGTTATTGCCACATAACTTTCCCACACCAAGGTCCAAGGTTGCCTACATCATTTCCTTACTCTCTGGTTCTGCTCTGAGTTGGGTGTCTCCTCTGTGGGAACGTGCTGACCCTCTGATCAACAACTACTCAGACTTCGTGTCAACTTTTAGACGGATCTTTGACGAACCTGGTCGAGCAACATCAGCTTCGGCAGACCTGATCCAACTTCGTCAAGGTAACCGAAGCATGGGACAATATGTCATCCAGTTCCAGACGTTGGCTGCAGAGATCCAGTGGAACAACCAAGCTCTGGTAGCAGCCTTCTGGCACGGACTTTCGGATCGGATCAAGGACGAATTGACAACCCGTGACATTCCTGTTCAACTGCCTGATTTGATCTCCCTATGTATTAAGCTGGACTCTCGCATCCGCGAACGCAATAATGAACGCGCTCGGAGTGAGTCTCGCAGACCAGGGTACATACCTCCTGTACAGTTCCAGTCTCCCTCTTCTGACGAGCCTATGCAGATTAATAGGTCCCGCCTATCTCCTGAAGAGCGGGCAAGAAGAATACGGGAGAGGCTCTGCCTGTACTGTGCTGCTGCGGGTCATCAAATTAACTCCTGCACGATGCGTTCGGGAAACGCCAGATCCTGACTTGTAAGGGAGGAGTCAAGTTAGGATCTCTCAGTCAAGCTCCTTCCCAACAAGACCTCATTCTTCCAGTGACGCTAGAAACCTCCGTTGGGCTCCAGTCTGCGTCAGCATTAGTGGACTGCGGTGCTGCAGGAAATTTTATCACCCAAGCTGCCGTAAATAAATTTCGTCTGTCTACCTGTGAACTTTCTTGTCCTGTATACATTACTGCTGTGGATGGTAGTAGAATCTCTAAGGGGAACATTTCACATCAAACTACCCCAGTGGTTCTGGGAGTTGGATTTCTTCATTCAGAACTGATCAAGTTCCTGGTCATCCCTCAGGCCACCCAGGAGATTGTCTTGGGCATGCCTTGGCTCCAGCTACATAACCCACAGTTCAACTGGACAACGTTGCAGCTTACCTCATGGGGTTCACATTGTCACCAATCCTGCTTAGCCCAAGTGTGTCCCATTAAATCAACCGAAGTAAAGTCACAGCTAAGTCTTCCAGCAGTTTATCAAGACTTCGCAGACGTCTTCTGTGAAAAGGCTGCTGATATTCTGCCGCCCCATAGGGAATGGGATTGTCCCATCGATCTCCTTCCTGGCAAGAAGCCACCTAGGGGGCGCACCTACCCTTTATCTGTTCCTGAAACAGAGGCGATGAGTAATTACATCAGAGAGAATCTCCAGAAAGGATTCATCCGTCCGTCATCATCACCCGCTGGTGCAGGTTTCTTCTTTGTCAAAAAGAAGGATGGAGGACTGCGCCCATGCATTGACTATCGGGGTCTCAATGACATTACCATCAAGAATAGTTATCCTTTACCACTCATTACCGAACTTTTTGATAGAGTTAAGGGGGCCCGCATTTTCACCAAGTTAGATCTCCGCGGTGCCTATAATCTCATCAGAATCCGGAGTGGTGACGAGTGGAAAACAGCTTTCAACACTCGAGATGGCCATTATGAATACCTGGTAATGCCATTTGGGTTGAGTAATGCTCCAGCGGTATTCCAACACTTTGTGAATGAAATTTTTCGAGATGTGCTGTATAAATACCTCGTTGTCTACCTAGATGATATTCTTATCTTTTCTCAAGACCTTCCATCTCATCGCCTACAAGTCTGTGAAGTTCTCCGACGTCTTCGTGAGAATCGTCTCTACGGGAAACTATCTAAATGCACCTTTGAAGTTCCCTCTATACCCTTTCTGGGTTATATAATCTCCGGATCGGATCTTCAGATGGACCCAACGAAATTGGAAGCCATTGCCAACTGGTCCATTCCAACTTCCCTCAAAGCTATCCAGCGGTTCCTGGGTTTCGCCAACTACTATAGAAAATTTATTCGAGGATTCTCCACTCTCATCGCTCCTATTACCAACCTGACTCAGAAAGGGGCAGATCATTCCAACTGGTCAGAAGAAGCCTTGGCAGCCTTCCGGAAAATCAAGCTAGCCTTTATGTCTGCTCCAGTGCTGTCACAGCCAGATGTCGACAGACCATTCGAGTTGGAGGTAGACGCCTCTACAGTTGGGGTAGGTGCTGTTCTCTCCCAGAAAGGATCTGATGGGAAAGTCCACCCGTGTGGATTCTATTCTCGCAAGTTTCTTCCTGCAGAAGCTAACTACTCCGTGGGAGATCAAGAGTTACTGGCAATCAAGCTGGCTCTCGAGGAATGGAGATATCTCCTAGAAGGGGCCAAACATCCGTTTAACATCTTCACGGATCATAAGAACTTGCTTTATTTAAAAGCAGCCCAGTGCCTTAACCCTCGCCAGTCCAGGTGGGCTATGTTTTTCTCACGTTTTAATTTTAAGCTTCATTTCCGCCCAGGTTCACAGAATGTGAAAGCCGATGCATTATCCCGATCCATGGAATCTGAAGAAGGAACATCTGACTCTGTGCCACATTCCATCCTGAGTCCCGTGGTTTTCGCTGCCTCTCAAGTCTCCCCAGCTCCTCCTCCTGGTAAGACTTTTGTTTCCTCAGAGCTCCGTCCCAAGTTGCTATCTTGGGCCCATCAGTCCAAGTTCACTGGTCATCCTGGTGTCCTGAAGACATTCAAGTTCCTTTCCGCATCATATTGGTGGCCAAAGATGAAAATGGACATCCAGGATTTCGTGGCATCCTGTCCTAAATGTGTGCAGCACAAGACTCCTCGTCAGTCACCAGCAGGTCAGTTACAACCCTTGTCTGTCCCTAGTCGTCCTTGGTCTCATCTGTCCATGGATTTTATCACTGACCTTCCATCTTCTCAGGGACATAATACCATTTGGGTTGTAGTGGACAGATTCACCAAGATGGCTCATTTCGTTCCCCTCCAGGGTCTCCCTTCTGCCCCGAAACTTGCCCAAATCTTCATACAGGAGATTTTCCGCTTACATGGTTTACCCTCTGAAATAATATCTGATCGAGGGGTACAGTTTGTAGCGAGGTTTTGGAGGGCCCTCTGTTCTGCCATGCAGGTAAAATTGAAATTCTCGTCATCATACCATCCTCAGACGAATGGGCAGACAGAGAGAGTCAATCAAGAACTTGAGACTTTTTTAAGGTTATATGTGTCATCTTCCCAGGATGATTGGTTCAATCTGCTCCCGTGGGCCGAGTTTGCCCATAACTTTCGATATCATACTGCCACTGATACGACACCATTCTTTGCAGTTTATGGGCAACATCCCCGTGTACCTGAATTCCAAGAGCTTCCTCATATGGATGTTCCAGCTGCCACTTCTGCACTAACTCAGTTTTCAACCATTTGGAAAAAGATTCACGTTTCCCTCAAAAAAGCCTCCAGTCGATATAAGATCTTTGCCGACCGCAAGAGACGTGCGGTTCCCTATTTGAAACCTGGGGATCGAGTTTGGTTATCAACCCGCAACCTTCGTCTCAGGGTTCCTTCCATGAAGTTTGCACCACGCTTCATTGGTCCTTACCCTATTGAGAGTGTCATCAACCCAGTGGCTTACAAGTTGAAATTACCATCTTCACTTCGTATACCTAATGCCTTTCACATTTCTCTCCTCAGACCCTTAGTTCTAAACCGCTTTCAGAATACTCTTCCAGCAGGTCCCAAGATCCGAACTCAGCGGGGCGTGGAATTTGAGATCAACAAGATTCTGGACTCCCGTTGCCGGTATGGACGTCTCCAGTACCTGGTCGATTGGTGCGGTTATGGCCCAGAGGAGAGAAGCTGGGTGAATTCATCTGATGTCCATGCTTCTAGGTTGGTCCGTGTTTTCCACAGCACTCATCCCTCCAAACCACGTGGGTGTTCGGTGTCCACCCCTAAAGGAGGGGGTACTGTCAGGAATCGACTTACCAGGCTGACATCCGTCCGCCGCTGCGGACTCCGTCCTGGCTCCCTGCGGTCACCGGTCGCCTATGCCCCTGCCATGGGTCATCATCTGGATCCTGGGGGCACTGCTGAGACAGCAGGCGTATAGCGCGCCGCGTCCCCGCTGGGCCGCGGCGTGGGCGCCGCCATGACAGTCTGCAATAGCCAGTATGCTGCGGCCAATCCGGTGCGTGGCCGCACCCACCTTTCCTGCATTCTTCCAATCCCTGCGTACCATGGGGTATATAGGAGGCTACAGGTACAGCTCACAGGCATCCTGGACTTTGTGTCTATCTGCGACCTACATGAAAGGATCGGTTCCTGTCTCTCCTGAGTTCCTGGTTCTCTGCTAAGAACATTATACTCCTGGTTACTCTGCATTCTCCCGTGGAACTTCAAGGCTCAGCAATACCTGCAACCTGCATAAGGCTTCACACTCATCAACACCTTGTGTGCTTCAGCCTGCAGTTGAAGACAAACTCCAGGTGCGTTCATTTCCTCCACCTGTGACACAGCTTGCTGCTGCCAGTGCCCATCACCTGCACTGTGAGTCGGTCTCCTGCTTATGCTCAGGTTTGCCATATCATCTACTGCCTAGTTTCCCGTTTTAACCCTGCACTGGTTTCCAAACCAGAACCATTCCATAAGACATTCTGCTCTTCTGATTTATATTCTGGATATTATTTCTCAAATTCATTTATCATTCATTTGCCATAGACTTTCAGATTCATTACTGAGTGATTGACTTTTTTCACCTGTTATTATTATTTCTGCTGCAATAACTGTTATACATCTGCCTAATAAAAATACCTTTGCGCTCATGCGCAGGAACGTTATTCAACCTCCTCGTTTCCTTCCTTCTACCTCCACTGACCCACTAGCGCCCCCTCCGGGGACACAGACCGAACACAATCTGACACCCTGTCCTTTATGCTGTAAAAATAAAGGGGTGATGTTGTTAAAATAAAGGTACACTGGCATGTCTTTTATGCTGTAACAATACAGGAGTGCTGTTGTTAAAATAAATGTACCCTGGCCTTGTCTTGAATGCTGCAAAATAACTTGGGTGTTAAAATACAGGGATGCTGGACCTGTCCTGCATGCTGTAAAAATAAAGTGGTGCTGAAGTTAAAATAAAGGTACACTGGCATGTCCTATATGCTGTAAAAATACAATGTTGCTGTTGTTAGAATAAAGGTACACTAGCCCTGTGTTATATGCTATAAAATTACAGGGGTGCTATGAAATTATAAGAGTTCTCGCCCTGCCCTGTATGCTGTAAAAATGCAGGGGTGCTGTTATGAAAGTAAATATATACTGGCCCTGTCATGTATGCTGTAAAAATACAGGGATGCTGTTGTTATAATAAAGGTACATTGGCCATGTCTTATATTCTGCAAAATTATATGGGTGTTAATATACAGAGGTCCTGGCCCTGTCCTGTATGCTGTAAAAATAAAGGGGTGCTGTTGTTAAAATAAAGGTACACTGGCCCTCTCCTGCATGCTGCAAAAATAAAGGGGTGCTGTTGTTAAAATAAATGTACAGTGACCCTCTCCTGTATGCTTTCAAAAAACAGGGGTGCTGTGAAAATGCAGAGTTGCAGGCCCTGTCTTAAATGCTATAAAAATACAGGGGTGCTGTTGTTAAAATAAAGGTAAACTGGCCCTGTCCTGTATGCTGTAAAAATACTGGGGTGATGTTGTTAAAATAAAGGTACACTGTCCCTCTCCTGTATGCTATCCTAATATCTCTCCTGTATGCTGTCCTAATATAGGCATGCTTTTTAAATGCAGCGGTGCTGGCCCTGTCTTGTATGCTATAAAAATACAGGGGTGCTGTTGTTAAAATAAAGGTTCACTGGCCCTGTCCTGTATGCTGTCAAATTACATGGGTGCTATTTTTAAAATAAATTTACACTGGCCTTGTCCTTTCTGCTATAAAAATGGTATCCAGTATCTAGGTCGACCACACTTAAGTCTACAGTCATTAGGTTGACCACTATTGGTCAACATGCATTAGGTTGATAGAGTTTCTATGTCGACATGGTCACTAGGTCTACATGTTCTTGGTTGACATGACAAAAGTTCAACTTAAGTTTTTATCTTTTTTTACTTTTTCATACTTTTCGATTTATGTGGACTACAATTGGGAATGATAACCAGTGCAAATCGCATCAGTAGTTGAGTGAGGCACCTTGCCCAAAGCATGGCGAGCGAAACGTTCCATGCGAGGGGACACAGTGCACTAATTGGAGTTCTCGGTCACTCTATGAAGAAAATTACACAATATTTTTTTTAAAAACCTCATTTCGACCTTTTTCCATGTCAACCTTGCACATGTTGACCTAATATTTGTATCGACCTAGTTTGAGTACCGACTTAGTTACTGTAAACCAATAGTGGACAACCTAGACACTGTCGAGCTAAGTGTGATCGACCCTATGAACCACACCCGTAAAAATACAGGGATGCTGTTTGTTAAAATAAAGGTACACTAGCACTGTTTTCTATGCTATAAAAATACAGGGGTGCAATGAAAATACAGAAGTTCTGGCAATGTCCTGTATGATGTAAAAATACAAGGGAGCTATTGATAAAAAAGGTATACTGGCCCTGTCATGTATGCTGTAAAAATATAGGGATGCTGTTGTTAAACTAAATGTACACTGGTTCTGTCATGCATTCTGTAAAAATACAAGGGTACTGTTATAAAATGAAGGTACACTTTCCCTGTCTTGTATGTATGCTGTACAAATAAAAGGGTGCTGTTGTCAAAATAAAGGTACACTGGCCTGTCCTATATGCTGTAAAAATACAGGGGTGTTGTTGTTAAAATAAATGTACACTGGCCCTCTCCTGTGTGCTGTGAAAATACAGGGGTGCTGTTGTTAAAATGAATGAACACTGGCCGTGTCGTGTTCAAATAAAGATACACTGGCCCTGTCCTGTATGCTGTAAAAATACAGGGGTGCTATTGTTAAATAAAAATACACTGGCACTATTCTGTATGCTGTTAAAATACAGGGGTGCTGTTGTTAAAATAAATGTACACTGGCCCTGTCTTCAATGCTGTAAAAATACAGGGGTGCTGTTGTTAAGATAAAGGTAGACTGGCCGTATCCTGTATGCTGTAAAAATACAGGGGTGCTGTTGTTAAAATAAAGGTTCACTGGCCCTGTCCTGTATGCTGTCAAATTACATGGGTGCTATTTTTAAAATAAATTTGCACTGGCCTTGTCCTTTCTGCTATAAAAATGGTATCCAGTCTCTAGGTCGACCACACTTAAGTCTACAGTCATTAGGTTGACCACTATTGGTCAACATGCATTAGGTTGATAGAGTTTCTATGTCGACATGGTCACTAGGTCTACATGTTCTTGGTTGACATGACAAAAGTTCAACATAAGTTTTTATCTTTTTTTACTTTTTCATACTTTTCGATTTATGTGGACTACAATTGGGAATGATAACCAGTGCAAATCGCATCAGTAGTTGAGTGAGGCACCTTGCCCAAAGCATGGTGAGCGAAACGTTCCATGCGAGGGGACACAGTGCACTAATTGGAGTTCTCGGTCACTCTATGAAGAAAATTACACAATATTTTTTTTAAAAACCTCATGTCGACCTTTTTCCATGTCAACCTTGCACATGTTGACCTAATATTTGTATCGACCTAGTTTGAGTACCGACTTAGTTACTGTAAACCAATAGTGGACAACCTAGACACTGTCGAGCTAAGTGTGATCGACCCTATGAACCACACCCGTAAAAATACAGGGATGCTGTTTGTTAAAATAAAGGTACACTAGCACTGTTTTCTATGCTATAAAAATACAGGGGTGCTATGTAAATACAGAAGTTCTGGCAATGTCCTGTATGATGTAAAAATACAAGGGAGCTATTGATAAAAAAGGTATACTGGCCCTGTCATGTATGCTGTAAAAATATAGGGATGCTGTTGTTAAACTAAATGTACACTGGTTCTGTCATGCATTCTGTAAAAATACAAGGGTACTGTTACAAAATGAAGGTACACTTTCCCTGTCTTGTATGTATGCTGTAGAAATAAAAGGGTGCTGTTGTCAAAATAAAGGTACACTGGCCTGTCCTATATGCTGTAAAAATACAGGGGTGTTGTTGTTAAAATAAATGTACACTGGCCCTCTCCTGTATGCTGTAAAAATACAGGGGTGCTGTTGTTAAAATGAATGAACACTGGCCGTGTCGTGTTCAAATAAAGATACTCTGGCCCTGTCCTGTATGCTGTAAAAATACAGGGGTGCTATTGCTAAATAAAAATACACTGGCACTATTCTGTATGCTGTTAAAATACAGGGGTGCTGTTGTTAAAATAAATGTACACTGGCCCTGTCTTCAATGCTGTAAAAATACAGGGGTGCTGTTGTTAAGATAAAGGTAGACTGGCCGTATTCTGTATGCTGTAAAAATACAGGGGTGCTGTTGTTAAAATAAAGGTTCACTGGCCCTGTCCTGTATGCTGTCAAATTACATGGGTGCTATTTTTAAAATAAATTTGCACTGGCCTTGTCCTTTCTGCTATAAAAATGGTATCCAGTCTCTAGGTCGACCACACTTAAGTCTACAGTCATTAGGTTGACCACTATTGGTCAACATGCATTAGGTTGATAGAGTTTCTATGTCGACATGGTCACTAGGTCTACATGTTCTTGGTTGACATGACAAAAGTTCAACATAAGTTTTTATCTTTTTTTTACTTTTTCATACTTTTCGATTTATGTGGACTACAATTGGGAATGATAACCAGTGCAAATCGCATCAGTAGTTGAGTGAGGCACCTTGCCCAAAGCATGGCGAGCGAAACGTTCCATGCGAGGGGACACAGTGCACTAATTGGAGTTCTCGGTCACTCTATGAAGAAAATTACACAATATTTTTTTTAAAAACCTCATGTCGACCTTTTTCCATGTCAACCTTGCACATGTTGACCTAATATGTGTATCGACCTAGTTTGAGTACCGACTTAGTTACTGTAAACCAATAGTGGACAACCTAGACACTGTCGAGCTAAGTGTGATCGACCCTATGAACCACACCCGTAAAAATACAGGGATGCTGTTTGTTAAAATAAAGGTACACTAGCACTGTTTTCTATGCTATAAAAATACAGGGGTGCTATGAAAATACAGAAGTTCTGGCAATGTCCTGTATGATGTAAAAATACAAGGGAGCTATTGATAAAAAAGGTATACTGGCCCTGTCATGTATGCTGTAAAAATATAGGGATGCTGTTGTTAAACTAAATGTACACTGGTTCTGTCATGCATTCTGTAAAAATACAAGGGTACTGTTATAAAATGAAGGTACACTTTCCCTGTCTTGTATGTATGCTGTAAAAATAAAAGGGTGCTGTTGTCAAAATAAAGGTACACTGGCCTGTCCTATATGCTGTAAAAATACAGGGGTGTTGTTGTTAAAATAAATGTACACTGGCCCTCTCCTGTATGCTGTAAAAATACAGGGGTGCTGTTGTTAAAATGAATGAACACTGGCCGTGTCGTGTTCAAATAAAGATACACTGGCCCTGTCCTGTATGCTGTAAAAATACAGGGGTGCTATTGCTAAATAAAAATACACTGGCACTATTCTGTATGCTGTTAAAATACAGGGGTGCTGTTGTTAAAATAAATGTACACTGGCCCTGTCTTCAATGCTGTAAAAATACAGGGGTGCTGTTGTTAAGATAAAGGTAGACTGGCCGTATTCTGTATGCTGTAAAAATACAGGGGTGCTGTTGTTAAAATAAAGGTTCACTGGCCCTGTCCTGTATGCTGTCAAATTACATGGGTGCTATTTTTAAAATAAATTTGCACTGGCCTTGTCCTTTCTGCTATAAAAATGGTATCCAGTCTCTAGGTCGACCACACTTAAGTCTACAGTCATTAGGTTGACCACTATTGGTCAACATGCATTAGGTTGATAGAGTTTCTATGTCGACATGGTCACTAGGTCTACATGTTCTTGGTTGACATGACAAAAGTTCAACATAAGTTTTTATCTTTTTTTACTTTTTCATACTTTTCGATTTATGTGGACTACAATTGGGAATGATAACCAGTGCAAATCGCATCAGTAGTTGAGTGAGGCACCTTGCCCAAAGCATGGTGAGCGAAACGTTCCATGCGAGGGGACACAGTGCACTAATTGGAGTTCTCGGTCACTCTATGAAGAAAATTACACAATATTTTTTTAAAAAACCTCATGTCGACCTTTTTCCATGTCAACCTTGCACATGTTGACCTAATATTTGTATCGACCTAGTTTGAGTACCGACTTAGTTACTGTAAACCAATAGTGGACAACCTAGACACTGTCGAGCTAAGTGTGATCGACCCTATGAACCACACCCGTAAAAATACAGGGATGCTGTTTGTTAAAATAAAGGTACACTAGCACTGTTTTCTATGCTATAAAAATACAGGGGTGCTATGAAAATACAGAAGTTCTGGCAATGTCCTGTATGATGTAAAAATACAAGGGAGCTATTGATAAAAAAGGTATACTGGCCCTGTCATGTATGCTGTAAAAATATAGGGATGCTGTTGTTAAACTAAATGTACACTGGTTCTGTCATGCATTCTGTAAAAATACAAGGGTACTGTTATAAAATGAAGGTACACTTTCCCTGTCTTGTATGTATGCTGTAAAAATAAAAGGGTGCTGTTGTCAAAATAAAGGTACACTGGCCTGTCCTATATGCTGTAAAAATACAGGGGTGTTGTTGTTAAAATAAATGTACACTGGCCCTCTCCTGTATGCTGTAAAAATACAGGGGTGCTGTTGTTAAAATGAATGAACACTGGCCGTGTCGTGTTCAAATAAAGATACACTGGCCCTGTCCTGTATGCTGTAAAAATACAGGGGTGCTATTGCTAAATAAAAATACACTGGCACTATTCTGTATGCTGTTAAAATACAGGGGTGCTGTTGTTAAAATAAATGTACACTGGCCCTGTCTTCAATGCTGTAAAAATACAGGGGTGCTGTTGTTAAGATAAAGGTAGACTGGCCGTATTCTGTATGCTGTAAAAATACAGGGGTGCTGTTGTTAAAATAAAGGTTCACTGGCCCTGTCCTGTATGCTGTCAAATTACATGGGTGCTATTTTTAAAATAAATTTGCACTGGCCTTGTCCTTTCTGCTATAAAAATGGTATCCAGTCTCTAGGTCGACCACACTTAAGTCTACAGTCATTAGGTTGACCACTATTGGTCAACATGCATTAGGTTGATAGAGTTTCTATGTCGACATGGTCACTAGGTCTACATGTTCTTGGTTGACATGACAAAAGTTCAACATAAGTTTTTATCTTTTTTTACTTTTTCATACTTTTCGATTTATGTGGACTACAATTGGGAATGATAACCAGTGCAAATCGCATCAGTAGTTGAGTGAGGCACCTTGCCCAAAGCATGGTGAGCGAAACGTTCCATGCGAGGGGACACAGTGCACTAATTGGAGTTCTCGGTCACTCTATGAAGAAAATTACACAATATTTTTTTAAAAAACCTCATGTCGACCTTTTTCCATGTCAACCTTGCACATGTTGACCTAATATTTGTATCGACCTAGTTTGAGTACCGACTTAGTTACTGTAAACCAATAGTGGACAACCTAGACACTGTCGAGCTAAGTGTGATCGACCCTATGAACCACACCCGTAAAAATACAGGGATGCTGTTTGTTAAAATAAAGGTACACTAGCACTGTTTTCTATGCTATAAAAATACAGGGGTGCTATGAAAATACAGAAGTTCTGGCAATGTCCTGTATGATGTAAAAATACAAGGGAGCTATTGATAAAAAAGGTATACTGGCCCTGTCATGTATGCTGTAAAAATATAGGGATGCTGTTGTTAAACTAAATGTACACTGGTTCTGTCATGCATTCTGTAAAAATACAAGGGTACTGTTACAAAATGAAGGTACACTTTCCCTGTCTTGTATGTATGCTGTAAAAATAAAAGGGTGCTGTTGTCAAAATAAAGGTACACTGGCCTGTCCTATATGCTGTAAAAATACAGGGGTGTTGTTGTTAAAATAAATGTACACTGGCCCTCTCCTGTATGCTGTAAAAATACAGGGGTGCTGTTGTTAAAATGAATGAACACTGGCCGTGTCGTGTTCAAATAAAGATACTCTGGCCCTGTCCTGTATGCTGTAAAAATACAGGGGTGCTATTGCTAAATAAAAATACACTGGCACTATTCTGTATGCTGTTAAAATACAGGGGTGCTGTTGTTAAAATAAATGTACACTGGCCCTGTCTTCAATGCTGTAAAAATACAGGGGTGCTGTTGTTAAGATAAAGGTAGACTGGCCGTATTCTGTATGCTGTAAAAATACAGGGGTGCTGTTGTTAAAATAAAGGTTCACTGGCCCTGTCCTGTATGCTGTCAAATTACATGGGTGCTATTTTTAAAATAAATTTGCACTGGCCTTGTCCTTTCTGCTATAAAAATGGTATCCAGTCTCTAGGTCGACCACACTTAAGTCTACAGTCATTAGGTTGACCACTATTGGTCAACATGCATTAGGTTGATAGAGTTTCTATGTCGACATGGTCACTAGGTCTACATGTTCTTGGTTGACATGACAAAAGTTCAACATAAGTTTTTATCTTTTTTTACTTTTTCATACTTTTCGATTTATGTGGACTACAATTGGGAATGATAACCAGTGCAAATCGCATCAGTAGTTGAGTGAGGCACCTTGCCCAAAGCATGGCGAGCGAAACGTTCCATGCGAGGGGACACAGTGCACTAATTGGAGTTCTCGGTCACTCTATGAAGAAAATTACACAATATTTTTTTAAAAAACCTCATGTCGACCTTTTTCCATGTCAACCTTGCACATGTTGACCTAATATGTGTATCGACCTAGTTTGAGTACCGACTTAGTTACTGTAAACCAATAGTGGACAACCTAGACACTGTCGAGCTAAGTGTGATCGACCCTATGAACCACACCCGTAAAAATACAGGGATGCTGTTTGTTAAAATAAAGGTACACTAGCACTGTTTTCTATGCTATAAAAATACAGGGGTGCTATGAAAATACAGAAGTTCTGGCAATGTCCTGTATGATGTAAAAATACAAGGGAGCTATTGATAAAAAAGGTATACTGGCCCTGTCATGTATGCTGTAAAAATATAGGGATGCTGTTGTTAAACTAAATGTACACTGGTTCTGTCATGCATTCTGTAAAAATACAAGGGTACTGTTATAAAATGAAGGTACACTTTCCCTGTCTTGTATGTATGCTGTAAAAATAAAAGGGTGCTGTTGTCAAAATAAAGGTACACTGGCCTGTCCTATATGCTGTAAAAATACAGGGGTGTTGTTGTTAAAATAAATGTACACTGGCCCTCTCCTGTATGCTGTAAAAATACAGGGGTGCTGTTGTTAAAATGAATGAACACTGGCCGTGTCGTGTTCAAATAAAGATACACTGGCCCTGTCCTGTATGCTGTAAAAATACAGGGGTGCTATTGTTAAATAAAAATACACTGGCACTATTCTGTATGCTGTTAAAATACAGGGGTGCTGTTGTTAAAATAAATGTACACTGGCCCTGTCTTCAATGCTGTAAAAATACAGGGGTGCTGTTGTTAAGATAAAGGTACACTGGCCGTATCCTGTATGCTGTAAAAATACAGGGGTGCTATTGTTAAAATAAAAATACACTGGCCCTATTCTGTATGCTGTTAATATACAGGGGTTCTGTTGTTAAAATAAATGCAAACTGGCCCTGTCTTGAATGCTGTAAAAATAAAGGGTTGCCATAAAAATGCAGTGGTATGGTCCCTGTCTTGTATGCTGCAAAAATGCAGTGGTGCTGTTGTTAAAATAAATGTACACTGGCTCTGTCTTGAATGCTGTCAATATAGAGGGATGCTGTGAAAATGCAGTGATGCTGTCCCTGTCTTGTATGCTGTAAATATACAGGGGTGCTGTTGTTAAAATAAAGGTACACTGGCCCTTTCCTGTATGCTGTAAAAATACAGAGGTGCTGTTGTTAAAATAAAGGTACTCTAGACATTTCTTGTGTGCTGTAAAAATACAAAGTTGCTGTCAGTAAAATAAAGGTACACTGGCCCTGTCTTCAATGCTGTAAAAATACAGGGGTGCTGTTGTTAAGATAAAGGTACACTGGCCGTATCCTGTATGCTGTAAAAATACAGGGGTGCTATTGTTAAAATAAAAATACACTGGCCCTATTCTGTATGCTGTTAATATACAGGGGTTCTGTTGTTAAAATAAATACAAACTGGCCCTGTCTTGAACGCTGTAAAAATAAAGGGTTGCCATAAAAATGCAGTGGTATGGTCCCTGTCTTGTACGCTGCAAAAATGCAGTGGTGCTGTTGTTAAAATAAATGTACACTGGCTCTGTCTTGAATGCTGTCAATATAGAGGGATGCTGTGAAAATGCAGTGATGCTGTCCCTGTCTTGTATGCTGTAAATATACAGGGGTGCTGTTGTTAAAATAAAGGTACACTGGCCCTTTCCTGTATGCTGTAAAAATACAGAGGTGCTGTTGTTAAAATAAAGGTACTCTAGACATTTCTTGTGTGCTGTAAAAATACAAAGTTGCTGTCAGTAAAATAAAGGTACAATAGGCAGGTCTTGTAAGCTATAAAATTACAGGGGTGCTATGAAATTATAGGACTTCTTACCTTGTCCTGTATGCTGTAAAAATGCAGGGGTGCTGTTATTAAAATAAAGGTATACTGGCCCTGTCATGTATGCTGTAAAAATACAGGGGTGCTGTTATTAAAATAAATGTACACTGGCCCTCCCCTGCATGCTGTAAAGAAAAGGGGTGCTGTTGTTAAAATAAAAGTACACTGACCCTGTCTTGTATTCTGTAAAAATCCTGGGGTGCTGAGAAAATACAGGGGTGTTGGCCCTGTCTTGTAGCATAAAAAAACAGGGGTGCTCTGAAAATGCTGTGGCGCTGGCCCTGTCTTGTACACTGTAAAAATACAGGGGTGCTGTTGTTAAAACAAAGGTACACTGGCCCTGTCCTATATGCTGTAAAAATACAGGGGTGCTGTGAAAATGCAGTGATGCTGGCCCTGTCCTGTATGCTGTAAAAATACAGGGGTGCTGTTGTTAAAATAAAGGTACACTGGCCCTGTCCTATATGCTGTAAAAATACAGGGGTGCTGTTGTTATAATAAAGGTTCACTGGCCCTCTCCTGTATGCTGTCAAAAAACAGGGGTGCTGTGAAAATGCAGTGGTGCTGGCCCAGCCTTGTACTCTGTAAAAATACAGTGGTGATGTTGTTAAAATAAAGGAACCCTGGCCCAGTACTGTATGCTGTAAAAATACAGGGGTGCTGTTGTTAAAATAAAGGTACACTGGTCCTCTCCTGTATGCTGTAAAAATACGGGGGTGCTGTTGTTAAAACAAAAGTACACTATCCCTTTCTTGTATGCTGTAAAAATGCAGGGGTGCTGTGAAAATGCAGTGGTTCTGGCCCTGTCTTGTGTGCTGTAAAAATACAGGGGTGCTGTTGTTTAGATAAAGGTGCACTGTCCATGTCCTGTATGCTGTAAAAATACAGGGGTACTATTGTTAAAATAAAAATACACTGGCCCTATTCTATATGCTGTTAAAATGCAGGGGTGCTATTGTTAAAATAAATGTACACTGGTTTGCTACTGTATGCTGTAAAAATACTGGGGTGCTGTTGTTAAAATAAATGTACACTGGCCCTGTCTTGTATGCTGTCAATATAGAGGGGTGCTGTAAAAATGCAGTGAAGCTGGCCCTGTCTTGTACACTGTAAAAATACAGGGGTGCTGTTGTTAAAAGAAAGGTACACTGGCCCTTTCCTGTATGCTGTAAAAACACAGAGGTGCTGTTGTTAAAATAAAGGTACTCTAGCCCTTTCTTCTGTGCTGTAAAAATATAATGTTGCTGTCAGTAAAATAAAGGTACAATAGCCCTGTATTGTATGCTGTAAAATTACAGGGGTGCTATGAAATTATAGGAGTTCTCGCCCTGTCCTGTATGCTGTAAAAATGCAGGGGTGCTGTTATTAAAATAAAAGTATACTGGCCCTGTAATGTATGCTGTAAAAATAAAAATACAGGGATGCTGTTGTTAAACTAAATGTACACTGGCCCTCTCCTGCATGCTGTAAAAATAAAGTGGTGCTGTTGTTAAAATAAATGTTCACTAACCCTGTCTTCAATTCTGTAAGAATCCTGGGGTGCTGTGAAAATACAGGGGTGATGGCCCTGTCCTATATGCTGTCAAAAACAGGGGTGCTGTGAAAATGCTGTGGCGCTGGCCCTGTCTTGTACGCTGTAAAAATACAGGGGTGCTGTTTTTAACATAAAGGTAGTGGAGTGAGGCACCTTGCCCGAAGCATGGCGAGCGAAACGTGCCATGCGAGGGGACACAGTGCACTAATTGGAGTTCTCGGTCACTCCATGAAGAAAATGACACAATATTTTTTAAAAACACCTCATGTCGACCTTTTTCCATGTCAACCTTGCACATGTCGACCTAATATTTGTATCAACCTAGTTTGACTTAGTTACTGTCTGTTGACTTAGCTACTGTTATTGTCTGTTACTGTTGACTTAGTTACTGTCGACCAATAGTGGTCAACCTAGACACTGTTGCCCTATCTGTGATCGACCCCATGAACCACACCTGTAAAAATAAAGGGTTGCTGTTGTTAAAATACACTAGCAGTTTTCTATACTATAAAAATACAGGCGTGAAATGAAAATACAGAAGTTCTAGCGATGTCCTCTATGATGTAAAAATACAGGGGTGCTATTGATAAAAAAAAGGTATACTGGCCCTGTCATGTATGCTGTAAAAATATAGGGACACTGTTGTTAAACTAAATGAACACTTGTTCTGTCGTGCATTCTGAAAAAAACAGGGGTACTGTTGTTAAAATGAAGGTACACTTTTCCTGTCTTGTATGTTCTAAAATTAGAGGGGTGTTAAAATACAGGGGTGCTGGCCCTGTCCTATATGCTGTTAAAAATACAGGGGTGCTGTTTATAAAATAAATGAACACTGGTCCTCTCCTGTATGCTGTAAAAAATAAAGGGTTGCTGTTGTTTATATAAATGTACACTGGCTCTGTCCTGTATGCTGTAAAAATACATGAGTGCTGGTGTTAAAATAAATGCACACTGGCCCTCTCCTATATGCTATAAAAATACAGGGGTGCTGTTGTTAAAATAAATGTACACTGGCCCTGTCATGTATGTTGTAAAAATAAAGGGGTGCTGTGAAAATAAAGTGGAACTGGCTCTTTCCTGTATGCTGTAAAAATACAGAGGTTCTGTTGTTAAAATAATGGTACACCGGCCTTGTCGTGTATGCTGTAAAAATACAGAAGTGCTGTTGTTAAAATAAATGTACACTGGCCCTGTCTTGTGTGCTGTCAAAATACAGGGGTGCTGTGAAAATACAGGGGTGCTGGCCCTGTCCTGTATGTTATAAAAATACAAGATTGCTGTTGTTAAAATAAAGGTACACTGTCCCTCTCCTGTATGCTGTAAAAATACAGTGGTGCTGTTAAAATTAATGTACGCTAGTCTTCTCCTGTATGCTGTCAAAATACAGTGGTGCTGTTGTTAAAATAAATGTACACTAGCCCTTTCATGTATGCTGTAAAAATACAAGGTTGCTGTCGTTAAAATAAAGGTACACTAGCCTTGTCTTGTGTGCTGTCAAAATAAAGGGGTGCTGTGAAAATACAGGGGTGCTGGCCCTGTCCTATATGTTGTAGAAATACAAGATTGCTGTTGTTAAAATAAAGGTACACTGTCCCTCTCCTGTATGCTGTAAAAATACAGTGGTGCTGTTGTTAAAATTAAGGTACTCTGGCCTTCTCCTGTATGCTGTTGTTAAAATAAATGTGCACTAGCCCTTTCATGTATACTGTAAAAATACAAGGTTGCTGTCGTTAAAATAAAGGTACACTAGCCTTGTCTTGTGTGCTGTCAAAATAAAGGGGTGCTGTGAAAATACAGGGGTGCTGGCCCTGTCCTATATGTTGTAGAAATACAAGATTGCTGTTGTTAAAATAAAGGTACACTGTCCCTCTCCTGTATGCTGTAAAAATACAGTGGTGCTGTTGTTAAAATTAAGGTACTCTGGCCTTCTCCTGTATGCTGTTGTTAAAATAAATGTGCACTAGCCCTTTCATGTATACTGTAAAAATACAAGGTTGCTATTGTTAAAATAAAGGTACACTATATGCTATAAAAATAAAGGGGTGGAATGAAAATATTGCAGTTCTTGCCCCGTCCTGTATGCTGTAAAAATTCAGGGGTGCTGTTATTAAAATAAAGGTAAACTGGCATTGTCGTGTATGCTGTAAAAATACAGGAATGCTGTTATTAAAATAAATGTACACTGTTTCTGTTGTGCATTCTGTAAAAATACAGGAATACTGTTGAAATAATAAAGGTACACTTGCCCTGTCTTGTATGCTGCAAAATTTCAGGGGTGTTAAAATGAAGGGATGCTGACCCTGTCCTTTATGCTGTAAAAATAAAGGGGTGATGATTTTAAAATAAAGGTACACTGGCATGTCTTGAATGCTGCAAAATAACTTGGGTGTTAAAATACAGGGGTGCTGGCCCTGTCCTGCATGCTGTAAAAATACAGGGGTGCTGTTGTCAAAATAAATATTCACTGGCCTTGTCCTGTATGCTGTAAAAAAAAGGGTGCTGTTAAAATGAAGATACACTGGTCCTATCCTGTATGCTGTAATAATACAGGGGTGCTGTTTTTAAAATAAATGTACACTGGCCCTCTCCTGCATGCTGTAAAAATACAGGGGTGCTGTTGTTAAAAAAAATGAACACTGACCCTGTCTTGTATTCTGTAAAAATACAGGGATGCTGGAACTGTTGTGTATGCTGTAAAAATAAAGGGGTGCTTTTGTTAAAATCAAGGTACACTAGCCCTTTCCTGTATGCTGTAAAAATACAGTGGAGATGTCGTTATATAAAATGTATCCTGGCTCTCTCCTGTATGCTGTAAAAATACAGGGTTGCTGTTGTTAAAATAAATGTACACTGGCCCTGTCATGTACAAATAAAGGTACACTGGCCCTGTCCTGTATGCTGTAAAAAATAGAGGTGCTGTTTAGGTAAGGGTACACTGGTCCCATTTTGTATGCTATAAAAATACAGGGTTGCCACTATTAAAATAAAACTACACTGGCCCTGTTCTGTATGCTGTAAAAATACAGGGGTGCTGATGTTAAATAAGTGTACACTGGCCCAGTCTTATATGCTGTTAAAATACACGTGTGCTGTTGTTAAAATTAATGTACACTGGCCCTGTCATATTCAAATAAAGATACACCGCCACTGTCCTGTATGCTGTAAAAATACAGGGGTGCCGTTGTTAAGATAAAGGTACACTGGCCGTGTCCTGTATGCTGTAAAAATACAGGTGTGCTATTGTTAAAATAAAAATACACTGTACCTCTTCTGTATGCTGTAAAAATACAGTGGTGCTGTTGTTAAAATAAATGTACACTGCCCCTGTCTTGAATGCTGTAAAAATAAAGGGGTGGCGTGAAAATGCAGTGGTACTGTCCCTGTCTTGTTTGCTGTCAAAATACAGGGGTGCTGTGAAAATACAGGGGTGCTGGCCCTGTCCTGCATGTTGTAAAAATACAAGGGTGCTGTTGTTAAAAAAGGTACACTGTCCCTCTCCTGTATGCTGTAAAAATACAGGGGTGCTGTTGTTAAAATTAAGGTACACTGGCCCTGTCTTGTATGCTGTAAAAATACAGGGGTGCTGTTGTTAAAATAAATGTACACTAGCCCATTCTTGTATGCTGTAAAAATACAAGGTTGCTGTCGTTAAAATAAAGGCACACTAGCCCTGTCTTGTGTGCTATAAAAATAAAGGGGTAGAATGAAAATTTAGCAGTTCACGCCCTGTCCTGTATGCTTAAAAATTCAGGGGTGCTGTTATTAAAATAAAGTTATACTGGCACAGTCATGTGTGCTGTAAAAATATAGGGATGCTGTTGTTAAATAAATGTACAGTTTCTGTTGTGCATTCTGTAAAAATACAGGGGTGTTAAAATGAAGGGGTGCTGACCTGGCCTTAATGCTGTAAAAAGAAAGGGATGCTGTTGTTAAAATAAAGGTACACTGGCATGTCTTATATGCTGTAAAAATACAGGGATGCTGTTGTTAAAATAAATGTATACTGGCCCTCTACTGTATGATGTAAAAATGCAGGGATGCTGTTGTTAAAATAAATGTACACTGTTTCTGTTGTGCATTCTGTAAAAATACAGGGGTACTGTTGAAATAATAAAGGTACACTTGCCCTGTCTTGTATGCTGCAAAATTTCAGGGGTGTTAAAATGAAGGGGTGCTGACCCTGTCCTCTATGTTTTAAAAAAAGGGGTGCTGTTAAAATGAAGATACACTGGCCCTTTTCTTTATGCTGTAAAAATACAGGGGCGCTGGTTTTAAAATAACTGTACACTGGCCCTCTCCTGCATGCTGTAAAAATAAAGGGATGCTGTTGTTAAAATAAAGGTACACTGGCCTGTCCTATATGCTGTAAAAATACAGTGGTGCTGTTTTTAAAATAAATGTACACTGGCCCTCTCCTGCATGCTGTAAAAATACAGGGGTGCTGTTGTTAAAAAAATGTACACTGACCCTGTCTTGTATCCTGTAAAAATACAGGGGTGCTGTGAAAATACACGGGTGCTGGAACTGTTGTGTATGCTGTAAAAATACAGGGGTGCTTTTGTTAAAATCAATGTACACTAGCCCTTTCCTGTATGCTGTAAAAATACAGGGGAGTTGTTGTTATATAAAATTTACCCTGACCCTGTCCTGTATGCTGTAAAAATACAGGGTTGCTGTTGTTAAAATAATGGTACACTGGCCCTGTCCTGTATGATTTAAAATTACAGAGGTGCTGTTGTTTAAATAAAGGTACACTGGCCTTGTTCTTTATGCTGTAAAAATTATATCTGGTCTCTTGGTCAAGCACACTTAGGTTGGCAGTCATTAGGTTGACCACTATTGATCAACATGCAATAGGTCGGCAGGGTTTCTATGTCGACATGTTCACTAGGTTAACATGTTCTAGGTCGACATGACAAAAGGTTGACATACATTTTAACTTTTTTTACTTTTTCATACTTTCTGATCCACATGGACTACAATTGTGAACGATAACCTATGCCGATATCATTGGTAGTGGAGCGAGGCACCTTGCCCAAAGCATGGCGAGTGAAACGAGCCATGCGAGGGGACACAGTGCACTATTTGGGGTTCCCGTTCACTCTACGAAGAAAATAACACAATTTTTTTTAAAAACATCATGTTGACGTTTTGTCATATCCACCTTGAACATGTCAACCTAATATTTGTGTCCACCTATTTTGGGTGTCAACTTAGTTACTGTCAACCAAAAGTGGTCAACCTAGACACTGTCGACCTAAGTGTGGTTGACCCTATGAACCACATCCGTAAAAATACATGGGTGCTTTTGTTAAAATAAAGGTACACTAGCCCTGTCTTGTATGCTGTAAAAATGCAGGGGTGCTGTGAAAATACAAGAG
The DNA here is from genome assembly GCF_028390025.1 of Pseudophryne corroboree. Lineage (NCBI taxonomy): Eukaryota > Metazoa > Chordata > Amphibia > Anura > Myobatrachidae > Pseudophryne > Pseudophryne corroboree. The sequence goes on from NC_086454.1 coordinate 210,029,675, forward strand.
TTCTGGCCTTGTCCTATATGCTGTAAAAATAAAGGGGTGCAGTTGTTAAATTAATGTATACTGGCCCTCTCCTGTATGCTGTCAAAATACAGGGGTGCTGTTGTTAAAATTAATCTACACTGGCCCTGTCTGTAAAAATACAGGGGTGTTGTGAAAATTGGGTGTCGGCTTAGTTACTGTCGACCAATAGTGGTCAAACTAGACACTGTATACCTAAGTGTGGTCGACCATATGAACCACATCCTTACTAATAAAGTGGTGCTGTTGTTAAAATAAAGGTATACTGACCCGGTCATGTATGCTGTAAATATACAGGGGTGCTGTTGATAAAATAAATGTACAGTGGGCCTGTCCTTAATTCTGTAAAAATAAAGGGGTACTGTTAAAATAAAGGTTCACTGGCCCTGTGTTGTATGCTGTAAAATTACAGGGGTGCTGTGATAATAAAGGGTGCTGTTCTGTGTGCTGCAATAATAAAGGGGTGCTGTCCTGTGAAATGGAAAACAATAAAATTGGAGGAAAAAAATGTGAAAGATCAGGAACCAATTCCATTTCCCAGTACTAGTGCTGAAGCTGCTGCTGCCACCATTTATGACATTGACGGTGCAATTCCATCAACGTTGTCTGCAAAGGCTGATGCCCTATGTCATAGAGGGCATGTGAAGTCCAAGAAGTAAAAATTAATAATCAGAAAAAAAGAAATTATCTGATGAGAAATGTAAAATTAACATTATGCCATTCACGACACAAAGTGAAAATGAAAGGCTAAGGCTGAGGCCTATGTTCGTGGAAGCCCTCCTCCCTCTCAAATTTTTTAAAAAATTAAGCTTGTTAAAGCACAGGAATAATAAACTGTGCGTTCAGAGATATCACAAATCCCCAAGGAGAGTCCAAGTCTGTCTGCAGTTGCGATGTCTAGGCCCGACCTTTTGAAGACTTTATGGGAAGAGGAGGCTCCTACCACCATTTGCACGCCCCCTGCAAGTGCTAGGAGGAGCACCGCCAGTCCAGTTGCTGATATTGAGATTGAGAATGTCACTGTAGAAGTACACCAGGATGAGGATTGATATAGCTGGCGCTGAGGAGGAAGTTGACAATGAGGTTTCTAATGGTGATGGGGTTTATTTGAATAAGGCACCAGTGAAGACAGTAGTTGTCCATGGGATGGTGTTTAGCCATGTGTGAATCCACACCACCAACTCCCTCAACATAAATATCCTCCTCAGTCAGGAACATAAGTAGTCCTGCAGGCCATGTCACTAGCATGACTGATGAGTCCTCTCCTATCTGGGATTCCTCCGGAGGACCCTTGAGTGGTATGCCTACTGCTGCTGCTGCTGCTGTTTTTGCTGCTGGGAGTCAATCGTCATCCCAGAGAGGAAGTCTGAAGACCACTTGTACTACTTAACTTAAGCAATTGACTGTCCAACAGTCCTTTGCAAGGTATATGAAATAAGACAGCAGTCACCCTGTTGCAAAGTGGATTACTGATGCCATAACAACTATGCTGGTGTTAGATGTGCATCCAGTATTCGCCATTAGTGCAGTGGTAGTTAAACAGTTGTCCCCGGTACCAAATCCCATCTACATTCCACTTCACTAGGCAAGCGATTCCTGGACTGTACAGCATGGATTCACTGGGGGGGAGATCATGTCAAACAAATCTTATTGACTTTTTTGACTGTGTGACTAAAGTGATGGATAAAGGTGGAGCCATGGATATAGCTTATTATAGACTTTAGTAAGGCTTTTTACACTGTTCCACATCGCAGACTGCTAAATAAACTTGGAAGCTTGGCGTTGGATACTAGGATTATTGAATGGATAAGATCTTGGTTGCAGGATAGAAAACAGAGAGTTGTGGTAAATGGAGTGCATTCACAGGAGGGAAATGTTACCAGTGGAGTACCCCAGGGATCTGTACTTGGACCAGTGCTTTTTAATATCTTTATTGGTGACATTGCAAATGGCTTTAAAGGGAAAGTATGAATTTTTGCAGATGACACAAAGGTATGCAACATGGTAGACACACCAGGTGGGGTAAAACAAATGATTGAGGATCGAGGTAGACTAAAGGAATGATCAAGAGTGTGGCAAATACAGTTTAATGCCAAAAAATGCAAAATCATGCACTTGGGTCTCAAAAATCCAAAGGCTAAATATAGTATTAATGGCACTATACTAGAAACTACTGAGGAGGAAAGGGATCTAGGAGTCACTATTTCAGGTGACTTAAAGGCAGGTCAGCCATGTAACAAAGCAATGAGGAAGGCTAGTCAGATGCTTGGCTGCATTGGGAGAGGAATCAGCAGCAGAAAGAAATAAGTAATAATGCCACTGTACAGGTCATTGGTACGGCCTCATCTAAAATACTGTGTTCAATTCTGGAGGCCATATCTTCAAAAAAATATTATTACATTAGAGAAATAAATAAACTTGGAAGCTTGGCGTTTGATACTAGGATTATTGAATGGATAAGATCTTGGTTGCAGGATAGAAAACAGAGAGTTGTGGTAAATGGAGTGCATTCACAGGAGGGAAATGTTACCAGTGGAGTACCCCAGGGATCTGTACTTGGACCAGTGCTTTTTAATATCTTTATTGGTGACATTGCAAATGGCTTTAAAGGGAAAGTATGAATTTTTGCAAAGAAAGAAGGGCAACTAAAATGGTGCATGGCCTACATCACAAAACATACACAGGAAGACTAAAAAAATTCAATATGTATAGTTTGGAGCAGAGAAGGGAAAGGGGGGACATGATAAAAACTTTCAAATATATCAAGGGTTTTAACAAAGTCCAGGAGGAAAACATTTTCCATATGTGGTGAAGCAATAGGACAAAAGGATATGCACTGAGACTGGAGGGGGGGGGGGGGGTTTAGGGGAAATATTAGGAAAATTACTTCACAGAAAGGGTAGTGGACAAGTGGAATAGCCTCCCATCAGCGGTGGTAGAGGCTAAGACAGTAGATCAATTTAAACATGCATGGGATAGGCATAAGGATATTCTTACAAAGAAATAAGGAGTAAATAAGGTTTGAGATAAAAATATGGTAAAAAAAAAGGGACAGGCTAGATGGGCCAAGTGGTTCTTATCTGCCGTACAGTTCTATGTTTCTAAGTTACGTGGACATTAAGAAAAGTGTCCTCAGAGTCCTAAAAAATGCGGTTGTACCCACTGTCCACTTAACCACGGACATGTGGACAAGTGGAGCATGGCTAACTACATGACTGTGACAGCCCACTGGTTAGCCGTATTGCCTTCCGCAGCATCAAGAGCAGCAGCATCTAACAAACACCAACTTGTTCCTAGGCAGGCTACGCTGTATATCACCAGTTTCCGTAAGATACACCCCACTGACAACCTCTTATGGAAACTGAGGGACATCATCACACAATAGCTTACCCCACTAAGACTCACCAGGGGATTTGTGATATCTGACAATACCACCAATATTGGGCATGCATTACATCTGGGCAAATTCAACACGTCCCATGTTTTGCACATACAGTTAATTCGGTGGTGCAGAATTTTTTGAAAAATGACAGGGGCGTGCAGGAGATGCTGTCGGTGGCCCGAAAAATTGCAGGCCACTTTCAACATTCAATGACTGTGTGCCGAAGACTGGAGCGCCAGCAAACACTCCTGAGCCTGCCCTGCCACCCACCTAATGCAAGAGGTAGTAACGAGGTGGAATTCAACCCTCTATATGCTTCAGAGGATGGAGGAGCAGCAAAAGGCCATTCAACCCTATACATCCACCTATGATATAGGCAAAAGGGGGGAAAGCACCTGACTCAAGCGCAGTAGAGAATAATTTCTGTGTTGTGCAAGGTTCTCTAACCCTTCGAACTTGCCACACGTGAAGTCAGTTCAGACACTGCTAGCTTGACTCAGGTCATCAGGCTTTTGCATAAGCAGCTGGAGAAATGAAAGGAGGAGCTAAGATGGTACAGTAGTACAGTATGTAGGACTTGTGGATGGAGCCCTTCATTCACCTTGCCAAGATTCAAGGGTGGTCAATCTGATGAAATCAGAGCACTTCATTTTGGCCACCGTGCTCGATCCTAGGTTTAAAGCCTATGTTGTATCTCTCTTTCCGGTGGACACAAGTCTGCAGAGGTGCAAAGACCTGCTAGTGAGAAAATTGTCAACTCAAGCAGAACGTGACCCGTCAACAGCTCCTTCTTCATTTTCTCCCGAACTGGGGCTGCAAGGAAAAGAATAAAATTTCCTAGCCCACCCACTGGCAGTGATGCAGGGCAGTCAGGAGCAAGTGTTGACATCTGGTCCGGACTGAAGGAGCTGCCAACAATTACTGACATGTTTACTGTCACTGCATATGATGCGGTCACCATTGAAAGAATGGTGAAGGATTATATCAGTGACATCATCCAAGTAGGCATGTCAGACAGTCCATATGTATACTGGCAGGAAAAAGAAGCAATTTGAAGGCCCTTGCACAAACTGGTATTATTTTACCTAAGTTGTCCCCTCTCCAGTGTGTACTCCAAAAGAGTGTTTAGTGCAGCCAGTAACCTTGTCAGCAATCGGTGTATGCGGTTACTTCCACAAAATGTGGAGAAGATGATGTTCATAAAAATGAATTATAAATTCCTCCAAGAAGACCTTTACTAGCAATTGCTCCAGAAAGTACACAGGGACCTGTGATGGTGGATTCCAGTGGGGACAAAATAATACTCTGTGAGGATGAGGATGTAAACACTGAAAAGGGTGTGGAATCGGAAGATGAGGACGACATCTTGCCTTTGTAGAGCCAGTTTGTGAAAGGAGAGATTAATTGCTTCTTTTTTGGTGGCAGCTCAAGCAAACCAATCATTTCAGCCACAGCCACAGTTGGGTGGCAGACCCCGTCACTGAAATGATTGGTTTGTTAAAGGGTGCATGTCCTGTTTATACAACATAAGGGTGGGTGGAAGGGATTCCATCTTGCACCTCTTTATTCTTTGCATTATGTGCTCTTTGGGGGCCTAGTTTTTAAAACTACCATCCTGTCTGCCACTGCAGTGCCACTCCTAGATGGGCTAGGTGTTTGTGCCGCTGACGTGTGTCACTTAGCTTAGTCATCCAGCTACCTCGGTGCAACCTTTTGGACTAAAAAAAATATTGTGAGGTGTTCACAATAGACTGGAAATGAGTGGAAATAAATGTTATTGAGGTTAATAATACTGTAGGATTAACAATACCCCTAAATTCTGTGATTTTAGCTGTTGTTATGTTTTGGGTTTTTTAAACCCAGATCCAAAACCAAAACCCGAAAGGCTGGTTTTGGCAAAACCAATCCAGATTCAAAACACAAATGGAGATCCAGATCCAAAACAAAAACACAAAACCCGAAAAGTGTCTGCCGCACATCTCTAACAGATATTGGAAAGCATGATGATAATCATAAACAGTGAGTGCCTTATTGTCACAAGAATGCAAGCCACTTAACAGCAACAGGAGACCCAATTATTTCAACCTAGTTCTAGTCCAAGATATACTTTTAACAATAAGAATTCAAAGAATATTTGTATTATTACATTACAATACTGGTTTTAAGTAACAATGAAATCCAAATAGCACACTTGAAACTCCTATGCAGGGGAGTAACTAGATCTTCCTGGGCCCCATAGCAAAATCTTGAAAGGGCTCCCCCTCCCCCTCCCCAAACCATTACAGCATCGGTACTGCTGTGGATGTTGAATGCAAGTTGCCATGGCCGGTGTATTGTACTCAGCCTGCACAGTGTAGGGAGGGGGTCAGAGCACATTTTGGGGGGTAAAAGTCAGCATTGCCAGTGTACGATATAAGGTGGGGAGTTACAGTACTCGGCCTGCACAGTTTATGGGAGGGGGTCAATACTCACCATGTACGGAGTATGGGAGGGGCGGTGGGTCAGAACACATATGGGGGGTCAGCATTCCCCTGCATTGTGTATAGTTGGTAGAGAGTCAAAGTACACAATGGAGGGGGTGTCAGTACTCACTCTGTATGGTGTTTGGGGGGGGGAATGTTACAGTACATGTTTGGAGGGGTCACAGGACTCACTGTGCACAGTGATCCTGGTGGCGGTGGTTGGGGACCTGTCCACCGGCATGGTGAGATAACTCATTCAGGTGGGCAGGCACTGCAGGAACAGTGAGTGCAGTCTGGGCAGCAGGCAGGGACTCTGGAACAGAGGCGTAGCTAGGGTTTTTGGAGCCCAGGGCAAGATAGAAAATGTGCCCCCCCCCCAAAAAAAAAACACAGCAAAAGAAGCCGAAAAAATGGGCATGGCCACACTCCAGAAGGGGTGTGGCCATGCACCAGAAGGGGTGTGGCCACTGAAAATGGCCCACGGTGCCAGTTACATTGCCCCACAGTGCCAGATACAATGCCCCACAGTGCCAGATACATGCCCCACAGTGCCAGATACATGCCCCACAGTCCCAGATACATTGCCCCACAGTGCCAGTTACATTGCCAGATACATTGCCCCACAGTGCCAGATACATGCCCCACAGTGCCAGATACATTGCCAACAGTGCCAGTTACATTGCCAGATACATTGCCCCACAGTGCCAGTTACATTGCCCGATACATTGCCCCACAGTGCCAGTTACATTGCCCCACAGTGCCAGTTACATTGCCAGATACATTGCCCCACAGAGCCAGATACATGCCCCACAGTGCCAGATACATGCCCCACAGTGCCAGTTACATTGCCCCACAGAGCCAGATACATTGCCCCACAGCGCCGGTTACATTGCCCCACTGTGCCAGATACATTGCCCCTAAGTGCCAGTTACATTGCCCCACTGTGCCAGATACATTGCCCCACTGTGCCAGATACATTGCCCCACTGTGCTAGATACATTGCCCCACTGTGCCAGATACATGCCCCACTGTGCCCCACTGTGCCAGATACATGCCCCACTGTGCCCCACTGTTCCAGATACATGCCCCACTGTGCCAGATACATGCCCCACTGTGACAGATACATGCCCCACTGTGCGCCCCCCCCCCGGTCACTCACCTGCTGTTGTGTCTGTGAGGGGTGGAGAGCGCAGCGCAGCACCTCTCCTTCCCCTCACCTCTCCTGGTCTCCGGCGGCTGTGTAGCGCCGGTTCACCAGCCAATCAGAGCTCGTGGACCGGCAGCCAATCAGGAGCCGGTCCGCAAGCTCTGATCGGCTAACGCTGGAGACCGGACACACGCAGCGCTGCTGGCAGCGCTGTTAGTGCTCTGGCGGCGGTGAGGGGAGGGAGAGACGCTGCGCTCTCCTCCCCTCACATTTTGGCGTGATGGGGGCGAGCGGGGCATGATGCCCTGGCTGCCGGTGGCGCCCCCCTCTCCTGGGCCTGCCAAGGCGCCCAGGGCACGTGCCCCACTCGCCCTACCCTTGTTACGCCTCTGCTCTGGAAGAAGCTGCAGCGATGATAGGCATGCAGAGGCGGTTGCTGGTGACAAGCAGAGGAGGAGCTCACACCTGCACACCACTCACAAAGGTGGGGAGGCAACTCACCAACAGCAGGACTCCAGTCTCCACTGCTCACTCTCCATTCCGTGAACAACTGGCATCCGTCAACCGCGCCCGTACTGCAGCCTACAAGCAGGCTCCGGATACTCACTGAGAGGGAGGGTGGATCTGTCATACTGTGACAATCCCAGTGACACCCCTCCCATACCCCCCCTACCAAGAATTAAACAGCCAGGTGGCGGCGTGCTAGTAAAATACACCAAAAAAAGGTGCAGTGGGGTTGCTTGCTGGTCCTTGGGGACCCCCAAGCGGCTGGGCACCATAGCAGCTGCATCCCCTGCACCCTCTATAATTACGCTAATGCTCCTATCCCTTGCTATTATCACTATAGAAAATCATTATAAACCATTTTAATAGCTTTCAGTCCCTGATGCAGTCCCTGTTACAGTTGGACTATTATGTAGTATCAGGATGTACAGAGAGAGTTAGATTTGGGTGGGGTGTGTTCAAACTGAAATCTAAATTGTAGTGCAAAATTAAGGCTGCCAGTATTTCCCCTGCACAGTAACAATATAACCCACCCATCTCTAACTCTCTCTGCACATGTTATATCTGCCCCCCCCCACCCCCACCCCTGCAGTGCACATGGTTTTGCCCATTTGCTAACAAATTTACTGCTGCAATCAGGTCTGAATTAGGCCCATAGTTATCCCTACAGACTTTATCATGTGAATATTGTGATTGAATAAATTCCTTGTGAAAAAATAAACATTTTATGTTCCTGGCCTAAATTGTAAAATGCGGTTTCAATGTTACACTGTTTTTACTGTTAGTGATGTCCTTTTGTAAGTTGTACAATTTATGGAAGTACAGTATTGTTGGCAATCAAAATCTGAAAACTGATACACAATGAAACAGATTATGATCTCTATTTAACACATGCTTCATTTAAAATCCAAAATACAGTAAATTCAGAAACAATAAATGCAATTAACAAATTCATATTAGTATCAGCATTAATAATAAATTTTTAAAACTTCAATAAGAATAACAGAGTTGATATGTTGTTTTTGAACAAAATATCTAACTTTTTACCAAGTCAGTTTATTATTCTTTTTTAAGCAGACTGCAGGAGCCATCTTGAAAATATATTCTTGTTCAATTTGGAACCAAAAACCCACACTGCTGGAATTAGATAATGAATCAAATCCTTTGCTTAACAAATATATCACAGTAATCTCTTATGTGACACCTCAAACACAGAGCAATACATAACAAGTTCCAATAATGTAGGGGAAAAAAAAGTGGGGTGGATTTAGCACAGGCTGAAGATAACTATCAGTATCTTACTTTGAGACCAACAATATCTGCAGATAGAAAAAAAAACTTTGGCCCTCATTCCGAGTTGATCGCTCGCAAGGCGATTTTAGCAGAGTTGCTCACGCTAAGCCGCCGCCTACTGGGAGTGAGTCTTAGCATCTTAAAATTGCGACCGAAGTAATCGCAATATTGCGATTACACACCTCGTAGCAGTTTCTGAGTAGCTCCAGACTTACTCGGCATCTGCGATCAGTTCAGTGCTTGTCGTTCCTGGTTTGACGTCACAAACACACCCAGCGTTCGCCCAGACACTCCCCCGTTTCTCCGGCCACTCCTGCGTTTTTTCCGGAAACGGTAGCGTTTTTTCCCACACGCCCATAAAAAGGCCTGTTTCCGCCCAGTAACACCCATTTCCTGTCAATCACATTACGATCGCCAGACCGATGAAAAAGCCGTGAGTAAAATTACTAAGTGCATAGCAAATTTACTTGGCGCAGTCGCAGTGCGAACATTGCGCATGCGCACTATGCGGAAAATCGCTGCGATGCGATGAAATTTACCGAGCGAACAACTCGGAATGAGGGCCTTTATACAGTAGATACCTAAGCTGTTGGCAGTGCGCCAGAGAGTCAGTACTATCTGGTTTCCTAACATAAAGAAAATGAAAGCGACTCCTTTGTGGCTCACTGTTATAAAGAAATCAATAGCTTAATATTTTACTTTTAATTAAATATTATTAAAAACACAATACACTTACAATATACAGTACTTTGTAAAGAATAAATAATTTTATGTTTATAAAAATAAAATTTACCTAGGGGAAACTCTAGTACTTGAGTTCTTACTAAAGACAACATGTTCTCATAGAAGGGCGCCCTAACTCTGTTGTCTCACCCGTGTTGTCAGAAATCCCCTGCGAGACTATGGTTTCTTGAGCCCTTGGCAGCCGCGTTTGAAGGGCGGATTATGTCTGCCCAACTTCGATGCCCCCCGGTCTTAATGAGAGACAAAGGGAAACCCGAGACAGGGTGATAACAAGAGGCCCTCTAACTAAACAACCAGGCCAGGGGCTAAGCAAACTCAAAACTATAATATGTGCGGAGAAACCGCCAAGGAAAAGAACAACCAAAATATCCACTTGTCCAATTCTCCTACCCGGCACCGCCGAGTACCAGAGATGACTTGTGGAAGCGGAACCCTCCGCAAATGCTCCAAACACAAAATATAAAAGGTAAAGCGGCTGAGCCGCAACACACGGCAGAGCCGCAACTCACGAACACCACTGGATATAAAACGGTGATCAGTCAGGACTCCAGGGACGAGATGGTAACTCCCGAGTACAGGACTTCTGAGGACTGGGATGACCGGATACAGCAGGACTGGAAACAGACTCTCAGCAAACAAAGGCAGCATGCAGTAAGCTATTACCGGCGTCTGTGAGAAGCCCTGGGAGTGTACTTAACAGGGAGTCCTCCAATCAGCTGTTTAGAGGCTGATTGGACTAAATGCCGTGCAGCTGCCTTGCTGCACGGCCAGAGAACAGGTGAACGCATTAAATCCTAAAACCCAGCAACGGGGAACGCGGTCCGCCAGTGGCGTCCCCGTTGCTAGGGTCCGTGCGGCTTCAGCGCGCCCGGCGTCTAGCGTTGCTAGGGAGCCGGCGGCTGTACATGCACGGCGTCCCTAGTTGCTAGGCGCCGGGTCGCGCGGACAAGCGGACCCCGGCGCCTAACAGTACCCCCCCTTGAGGAGGGGTCAAGGAACCCCTAAAGCCAGGTTTCCGAGGAAATTCCCAAAAAAATGCCCTCTTGAGCCTCGGGGCATGAAGATCCTTATCCAGGACCCAAGACCTTTCCTCCGGACCATAGCCTCTCCAGTGAACCAGAAAATAAAGCCGGCCCCGGGACAATTTGGAATCGAGAACCTTCTCCACCAAGAACTCCTGTTGTCCCTGTACATCCACCGGAGATCTACCCTGAGAGATCCTCCAAGGAAATCTACTGGAAGAAACGTATTGTTTCAACAGGGAACAATGAAAGGTATTTCCAATCCTGAGAGATCTTGGTAAACGTAACCGAAAGGCAACTGGGTTGACTTTTTTAATAATAAGAAATGGCCCAATAAATTTGGGTCCTAATCTAGCCGAGGATTGTCGAAGCCTGATGTTACGAGTCGACAACCATACCCTATCTCCCACCTTAAAAGTGCAAGGACGTCGGAGCCTGTCAGAAAATTTCTTCTCTCGAAAGGCCGCTTTTCTGAGAGCAAGGTGCACTTTTTTCCAAATGGCTCTGAGATGGGAGGTTAAGGCTAGCGAGGAGACTGAGGAATGATGAAAAAAAGAATTAGCTCTGGGGTGAAAACCAAAAACTGAAAAGAATGGAGACTCTTTAGTGGAGGAATGACAAGAATTATTGTAAGCAAACTCCGCCAACGGAAGAAACTCGGACCAATCATTCTGGAGTTTGGCAGAATACAAGCGCAAATACTGTTTCAATGATTGGTTAACTCGCTCGGTTTGCCCGTTTGATTGTGGGTGGTAACCGGATGTTAACAACAATTTCATCTTAAATGAGGCACAAAAACATTTCCAGAATTGTGCGATGAATTGTGGACCCCGATCAGAAACAATATCAGTAGGTAACCCATGAAGTCTGAAAACATGGCGGAGAAACAAAGCTGCCAACCCTTGGGCAGAAGGCAATCGGGGGAGAGCAATAAAATGAGCCATCTTGCTAAAACGGTCCACTACCACCCATATGACTCGGAATCCGGCTGAAAGGGGAAGGTCAACCACAAAATCCATGGAAATATGAGACCATGGCCTGAGAGGAACATTTAAGGGCATAAGTTGCCCGATAGGCAAGGAACGGGGAACCTTATGCTGTGCACAAACCTGACATGAATAAACAAACTCCTTAACGTCTTTAGAAAGACCAGGCCACCATACTGAGCGAGAGACTAACTCCAAAGTCTTAGAGATTCCCGGATGCCCGGAAACTTTGTTATCATGGAATTCCGTTAAAACAGTAGCTCTCAAAAACTCAGGGACGTAAAGACGACCAGCAGGAGTATTTCCAGGAGCTTGGTGTTGAAGCTGTTTTAACTGGGTAAATAAATCTTGTGTGAGGCCTGCCCAGATGACCGAAGATGGAAGTATGGGAGTAACAGGACTGTTATTGTGAACCGGAAGAAAGCTGCGTGACAGGGCATCAGCCTTAGTATTCTTGGAACCAGGCCTGAAAGTGATTATAAATTTGAAACGAGTAAAAAATAAAGCCCAACGTGCCTGCCGGGCATTAAGCCGTTTAGCTGATTCGATGTATTGCAGGTTTTTATGGTCAGTCAATACTGAAATAGTATGTTTTGCTCCCTCCAGCCAATGCCTCCACTCCTCGAAAGCCCACTTTACCGCCAGTAACTCCCGATTACCAACGTCATAGTTGGATTCAGCGGAGGAGAATTTCCTGGACATAAAGGCACAAGGATGTAACTCCAGAGACTCCGGATCCTTTTGAGAAAGGATAGCCCCCACTCCAACCTCCGAGGCATCAACCTCCACGTCAAAGGGCAATTCCGGATTGGGATGTCTGAGGACTGGAGCCGAGACAAAGGCTTGTTTCAAGGCCCGGAAGGACAACTCCGCTTCACGCGACCAGTTGGTAGGATCCGCTCCTTTCTTTGTCAGAGCTACAATGGGAGCAACCAGGTCAGAAAAAGAATGAATTAACCTCCTATAATAATTCGCAAACCCTAAAAAGCGCTGAATTGCTTTTAAATTGGTGGGTTGCGCCCAACTAAGGATGGCCTGGAGCTTCTTTGGTTCCATGGAAAATCCCCGAGGGGAAATAATGTACCCTAAAAAAGATACTTCCGTGACATGAAACTCACACTTCTCCAGCTTGGCATATAAATGATTCTCACGTTACTTTTGAAGAACCAGACGTACCTGGGTAACATGTTGTTCCATTGATTTAGAATAAATCAGGATGTCGTCTAAGTAAACGACCACGAATTTCCCTAGGAAGTCACGGAGCACATCGTTAATGAGGTCTTGAAAAACTGCTGGAGCATTAGACAAGCCGAACGGCATCACCAGGTACTCGTAGTGACCCGACTGAGTACTGAAGGCCGTTTTCCACTCATCTCCAGATTTAATTCGGATGAGGTTGTATGCTCCTCTAAGGTCAATTTTAGAAAAAATCACAGCAGAACGTAACTGATCAAAGAGTACAGAAATCAACGGCAAAGGATAGGTGTTTTTAACTGAGATCTTATTCAGGGCTCTAAAATCAATGCAAGGTCTAAGCGAGCCATCCTTTTTCTCCACAAAGAAGAAGCCTGCACTTAAAGGAGATTTTGATGGTCTAATAAATCCTTTCTCAAGGCTCTCCTTTACATAATCATTCATAGCCGCAGTTTCTGGCCCGGATAATGCATATAATCTTCCCTTTGGCAATGCGGCACCAGGAATGAACTCAATAGCACAATCATAAGGCCGATGGGGAGGCAGAATGTCCGCATTGCCTTTGGAGAAAACATCAGCAAACTCCTGGTATTCCACCGGAATGGGTTCTGGAATGATAGCTGCTACTCTGACTGGAAACGTGATACATTCCTTATCACAAAAAGTACCCCATTGTGAAATCTCCCCCGACCGCCAATCAATGGTGGGATTATGAAAGGCCAGCCAAGGGTGACCCAGAACAACTGGAACTGCTGGGCAATGTGTAAGAAAGAACTCGATTTTCTCGGAATGTAGAGCTCCTACTGTAAGTAGTACAGGGGGTGTACGGAGAGAAATAATCCCATTAGACAGCGGACTCCCATCTAAGCCATGCATGGTGACACTCCTACCCAAAGGTAACTGAGGAATGCCTAAGGCCTTAGCCCAAGTTAAATCCATAAAGTTTCCTGCAGCTCCACTGTCAACAAAAGCCGACACCGAAGAACTGAGGCAGCCAAAGGAAACTTTAACTGGGACTAAAAGGGAGTTATTCGAGGAGATAAGCTGCAGACCTAGGTGAACCCCCTCACAATTCACCTGGTCAAAGCGTTTCCCGACTTGTTCGGACAATTACGAGCAAAATGTCCCTTACCCCCACAGTACAGACAAAGACCAGAATTTTGCCTTCTGGCTCTTTCTTCAGGAGACAGCCGGGAGAGACCGATCTGCATGGGCTCCTCTACGTCTTCAGGAATGGAATATACACACGGACTTGACCTTACAGGTACTCCTTTTTCAGCCCTCCGTTCTCTGAGACGACGATCAATCTTAATAGAAAGCTCCATGAGTTTATCGAGAGTCTCAGGAGCGGGGTACTGAAGGATACTGTCTTTTATAGACTCTGATAAGCCGAGGCGAAACTGACTGCGCAGGGCTGGGTCATTCCAGCCACAGTCGTTCGACCAACGGCGAAACTCCGTACAATAAACCTCCGCAGGATTTCTACCCTGTCTGAGAGCGCGCAACTGACTTTCAGCGGACGCCTCTCTATCAGGGTCATCATACAAGAGCCCTAAAGACTCAAAAAAAGCGTCAACTGACAACAATGCCGGATCCTCTGCTCTTAAACCAAATGCCCAGGTCTGAGGATCCCCCTGGAGCAAAGAAATAATAATCCCGACCCGCTGAGATTCAGTACCCGAGGAAGTCGGTCTTAAATGAAAATAAAGTTTACAGGATTCTTTAAAATTAAAAAAATCTTTTCTATCACCAGAAAAACGGTCAGGCAAATGCATCTTTGGTTCAGGGACTACCCTTGGGGAAGCTCGTAAAAGATCTTCCTGCGACTTCACCCGAAGAGAAAGATCCTGAACCATCTGAGTAAGTTCTTGAATCTGGCTGACTAAGAGCTGACCAGGATTTGGCCCTAAACCTGTTGGATTCATGAGGCCGATAAACTCTCACAAAACTGAATGAGAAAAAATTAAACCCCGTTTAATTTTAAGTTTTGGTATGGCCGGTAATAATGTTATGATTCCAGCACTCTGGTCAGAGGAGATCTTATGGCAAGGACCGGAGCACTGGAACGGAATGCTGGGGAAGGGAGCAGGACAGGAAAATAGCCCCTGGCGCCCTAACTCTGTTGTCTCACCCGTGTTGTCAGAAATCCCCTGCGAGACTATGGTTTCTTGAGCCCTTGGCAGCCGCGTTTGAAGGGCGGATTATGTCTGCCCAACTTCGATGCCCCCCGGTCTTAATGAGAGACAAAGGTAAACCCGAGACAGGGTGATAACAAGAGGCCCTCTAACTAAACAACCAGGCCAGGGGCTAAGCAAACTCAAAACTATAATATGTGCGGAGAAACCGCCAAGGTAAAGAACAACCAAAATATCCACTTGTCCAATTCTCCTACCCGGCACCGCCGAGTACCAGAGAGGACTTGTGGAAGCGGAACCCTCCGCAAATGCTCCAAACACAAAATATAAAAGGTAAAGCGGCTGAGCCGCAACACACGGCAGAGCCGCAACTCACGAACACCACTTGATATAAAACGGTGATCAGTCAGGACTCCAGGGACGAGATGGTAACTCCCAAGTACAGGACTTCTGAGGACTGGAATGACCGGATACAGCAGGACTGGAAACAGACTCTCAGCAAACAAAGGCAGCATGCAGGAAGCTATTACCGGTGTCTGTGAGAAGCCCCGGGAGTGTACTTAACAGGGAGTCCTCCAATCAGCTGTTTAGAGGCTGATTGGACTAAATGCCGTGCAGCTGCCTTGCTGCACGGCCAGAGAACAGGTGAACGCATTAAATCCTATAACCCAGCAACGGGGAACGCGGTCCACCAGTGGCGTCCCCGTTGCTAGGGTCCGTGCGGCTTCGGCGCGCCCGGCGTCTAGCGTTGCTAGGGAGCCGGCGGCTGTACGTGCACGGCGTCCCTAGTTGCTAGGCGCCGGGTCGCGCGGACAAGCGGACCCCGGCGCCTAACAACTAGTCCTGCAATGACTTCATGCTAACAGGACATCCTCTGGATTTACTCTAACAGCAGATTCATGTTGCTTATCTGTTTTGTATTAAGGGCGTTTTTACATTGTGCACTCACCCACTTGTTCACAGCCTTGGGCACACATATGGGCAATAGTAACAAGCTATTATGCACTAAACCTTGATACCTTTATTTTATTCTATCTTAAAAATCAAATGTTGATGTTTATTAACACTGTTTTGATCTCCAACTATTTTTATTTGGATGACGCAGGCATAGCTTGCATTTGACAAATAAGCACTATTCTGAAGAGGTGATTATATGAAGATAATATTTTTCTCTAGCTTCTGTGGCATTTCATCCAAAGGTTGTAAACATGTCACAATTTCAAAAACCTATACAGTCTGTTTACTCACATATTTTTGCCATAAAAAAACTTGTCAAGATGGATATATGAATATCTTTAAACATAATGCTAACTGTTATTTAGTACAAAAACTGGTATAAACATGTTGTAAATGTTCCACTGTACGGCAATATTGGGAACATACTGTTGGATGTGTATCTTTAGAACAGACTGAACCCTGTTCATGAACAAAATAGTTACTCCATGCAGAGTGAGGTGCCTGGCGTGAGTGTGCCACCAGGGTGCTGTGCAACTCTGCTAACTTCAGGTGTCTTTTTTTGCCAATAATGCATCTTCGCTGCAATGCAATGCGACAAGGATGCACAATCAGACTGTGCTGATTAATTTTATACTGTATATGACAGTGACGTGCGGTGGGGTGAAGCAGAACCTTTCCTGTCCAACTAACGTTTGTGCCAGAGGCTTAACTGTATAACTTATATGAAAAATACAAAGAATATGTTTGAAATATCTCCTTTGCATTATTATAATAATTTTAATAGCCAAAACTCTGGAGTAAAAGTCTATGGCAGGTGAGGCAGTGCCTCGCTTGCTTATCTTCTCTGCACGTCTCTGATCAAATCTCACCAAATTTCCAGCAGTATATACTGCTGTACCTGTGTATAATCCCCACATGAACCCTTTGGTTCATATATTGTGTGTAAATCTGGCTCTGGTATTAGCCAGTGCTTCCTGAGCCATTTACCTCACCGCATGTTCCTGATATATGACACTTGTCCAGTATATTGTGTGTGACTGAATCTGCGGGGGTTATTCAGAGATGAACGCATATCTGCTATTAACCAATAAATTAATTTATGAAGACTGGTGAGTACACCCTGATTCCTTCTTTATATATAGATATAGAAATATACTGTATATATATATATATATATATATATATATATATATATATATATCTATCCGCGAAACAATGAAGGTCACTGCCTCAGGTAAATCTAATAAGACACACTGATAAGTAATTTAGAAATATTAATTTCTTAAAAACTTCTGCTAGAATAGCACGACACACCTCAGAAATGAATGAGTGGCAGCTCTTGCACTGTATGTGAATAAATATCTAAAAAATTAAGTGAATAAGAGCGCCTACTAGTGTCTAAAATATAAAATTCAGCGAAGACACCCTGTGAATTGGGTATACACAGTGATAAGCTTAAAAAAATCTTCAGGCTGATGACTCTTAAATGCAGAACATGTAAAAAGAGAAATAAGAACGACATAGGGGTATATTTACTTATATTCGTGTTTGAGTCGGTTTGTGTAGTGTTTAAACTCGTTTTTTATCGGGTGCATTTTCATGCAACTTTTTGAAACTATATACGCCAAGTTACGAAGCAGTCGAGTTTATGGTTTTTGTGTTTTCCGATGTCGATGCCAGTCGTTTTTTTTTATTGTCACATTTACGGCCGTCATTGTCGTTTGCGTACATGTTTTTGTTGTTTTTACTGGTTTATTTTCTATGTTAAACGCGGCAGGGTTCTTTATCAACCACGCCGCATTTTCACTTTTAGTTTAGATTTTCATCCCCGTTCATGATTGGTTGTGTTTCAGATGTAGGAGTGTCTGTGCGCAACCATATAAATACACCCCAAACCGTCTGCACCTCGTGGGTTTAGTTAGTGGTGAGGAGGGAGGTTGTGCTGTGGAGGTTGGTGAGTAGTTGGTTTAGTGAGGAGTTTTTTGGGCGATTTCTGAGTGTAGTATTGTGTTTGAAAGTAATCTTATCATTCTTGTAGTCTTGTTTTTTTGGTTTTTCTAATTTTTTGTCCAAGTTTTTTTGATTTAGAGTCCCTTGTCAGTGTGTGTGTGTGTGTGTGTGTGTGTGTGTGTGTGTGTGTGTGTGTGTGTGTGTGTGTGTGAGTTGTGCAGTGGTAGTGGAGGAGTGTGTTATTTGTATTTTTTTTTCTGTGTTAATTGTTGAACCACACAATTATGTCTGACTGAGAGGTGGGTGAGGTGGCTGAGGTGAGTGAGGTGGAGGGTGTGAGTGAGGGGGAGTAGGTTGGTCAGGTGGAGGAGGTGAGTGAGAGTGAGGTTAGTGAGGTGGAGGAGGTGGGTGAGGTTGCTGCAGCAGCCTCAAGTGACAGTGATAGTGACAGTCAGAGAGCTCCGCAGCCACGCACCACTACTAAGACTGGGCGGAATGTAAAGTTTAGTTATGCTGAAAATGTGGCATTGGTGTGGGAGCTGACGAAGTATCAGCGGCAGCTATTTGGGCCTGAGTCCGCCAAGGTGCCAACACGGAAGAAGACGGTGTTGTGGGCAAAAGTTGTTGCTGCTGTAAATAGTGAGGGGGTGGTCAAGTGGACGGAGGACACATGTCACAAACGGTACTATGATATAAAGCAATAAAAAGCGAAGTGTCAAGTCCAAAATGGCCAAGGAGGCAAAGTCGGCTCGCAAAACCGGTGGTGGACAGCCCTATATTGCCAGATATCTGGACTATGAGGAGCCCATGCGGAGTTTAATACCTCCTGAAGTAGTGTCTGCAACCCATGTCCGTGATTCCGATCTGCCCAGGAAGGATGGTGAGCATATGTCTTAACATTCTATTACATTACTTCTGTCATTATTTTTTGGGGAAATGTGTGTCATGTGACGTTGCATATTGCTCCCATCTTCATGTGTGTGTCAGCAAATACATTGTTTTGGGTAATGTTGTCTACAAAAGCCAATGTAACATAGTACTTTATTGTATGTCATGTGGTTTTTTAACAGTACATTTTCCATGTGTAGTTTGGACTTGGTGTGTCATTGAATTGTCCAGCAATAATGTTTTCCTTTTGCACATTTGACAGTTTGCAAGTTGGTCTATGTTTTTGATTTCAGTTATCCATGTGCAATGTTTGAAAAACAGTGGTTGACATGTTAGAGGCTGGAGTAGTGCAAAGTGGCTTTGAAGCCAGATACATGTGTCATTTCATTAGTACTGTATGTAATCTTGTTTAAGGGGCCCTACACACTCGGCGATGCGCCGCCGAGGTGCCCGACGGCCGATACGGCCGACGAGCAACCCGGCGGCGGGGGGGCAGTGACGGGGGGAGTGAAGTTTCTTCACTCCCCCCGTCACCCGGCTGCATTGAAGTGCAGGCAAATATGGACGAGATCGTCCATATTGGCCTGCATGCACAGCCGACGGGAGATCAGCGATGAACGAGCGCGGGGCCGCGCATCGTTCATCGCTGGAGTCTCCACACTGAAAGATATGAACGAGTTCTCGTTCATTTATGAACGAGATCGTTCATATCTTTCAGAATATCGGCATGTGTGTAGGGCCTATAAGACAAACCCACTATTTTTTGGTTCATTTAGAGTCTGTATTTGTACCCTGACACAACACTGCAGACTTAGTTACCGTATTATTATAATGTTTTTTTTAATTTTGGTTTGTTTTTTGGCTCATATTGTGCTAATGTGTATTTGGATGCCACATCACAGAGCATTTCTATATTGCATCTTTCATTAATTACATAACATTTTTAAATGAAGATGTCTGTGTTTTGGCTTGTTAGTGTATGTATTAGTATTTGTGGGGCAGATTTATTAAGCCTGGTGAAGTGATAAAGTGGAAGTTGATAAATTACCAACCAATCAGCTCATAACTTCCATGTTACAGGCTTGGTTTGCAAAATGACACTTAGGAGCTGATTGGCTGGTGCTTTATCACCTTCCACTTTATCACTTCACCAGGCTCAATAAATCTGCCCCTGTGTCCTATGTCTGTGTCCTGTACATTATTTCCTGTGTTGCACTTTCCATAGTGCATATGGCTATTGGCCAATGTGTGTTTTTTTTAAATATTTTATGGTTTTGTTCAGAAATTATTCCCACATAAATAAGCATCCATTTTTGAAAGATTTAATGTTTATAAACATAATGGGTTGATGTATCAACAATAGCATGAATAAATTAGTTATTTTATTTGTTTCATTATTTACAGTTTTGAAAAAAAGCAGTACTGGTCGGCCTACAGTCACTCCCATGACATCTGATGATGATGACGCTGCGGAAGCAGGTAAAGTGTCCATTATAGTATAGGTTATGTTTGTAAAGGAATGGCCATAACAAAAGTACACTTTAAATCCTTGGTCCATCAAAAGAAGTCTTGAGCAGCAGAAGGTGGACTCCTGTAGCACACCAAACAATAACACATGTGCCAACAAAGAAAGCAAGGTCTGATGTCCAATCACAACCACAGCAGTCTACCCCGCCACAAAGATTGTCTACAGTTTCTTCAGTCCAATCACTCCAAATTTTGGTCACACCTCCAAGACGCCAACCACACTCCCCTCATCTTGATTGTGAGTAAGAAACTGTAATGATTAAAAAAATGAATCATCTCATAATAATCCATTTAATTAGACTAAATTCCACAAAATCTGCTATACTTACCGAAAACAAAAAAACATCAAATGGATTCTGAGCAAAATGGCCTTGTACACATCCAGTAAAGATATGTATGTCCACTTCAGCCATACAGCAGCAGATTGTGTGGAAGATACTGCAACATAAACACATGTGTAAGCTTGGCAAATAGTAAGGTTTTTTCCCCTCAATTTCACTTATGTGTTTATCATAACATTGGCACCAACATGCCAAAACATTACTACGTTTCTGTTTTAAACACTATAAGGCAACACATTATGATTTAAAGTGTGGTTTTATGGTGGAGTATATGTGATCTACCATACAACTCAAGTGCTTGCTTTAAGAATGAAGTAACCAGACACATTTGCCATAAACAGGAATATGTCTGTATTTAAGTTCTGAGTGACGATGTTGCTATGCTGGATATCTGAAAGCACCATTTAAATACATGTGTTCCATGTTTATTGCTTTGCTTTAATTTCTCAAACATATGTCTAACTAACGCCAAAATGGTTCTAATTCCAGATTCTAGTACTGGTACCAGCATCAGCAACAGCAGCAACACAGTGACATGGATGAGACAATCATGTTACAAATGCAGCCATTAATCAAAGGAATCAGCCACCCAGCACCTGTGAGTACACCACCACAGCAAAGCACTCCACCACCACAACACAGCCCATCAACACCAGTAGCACAAGGCCCTGATCAAGTGTTTTGGGACACTAATCAAGATTGCCTGCGTAGGCAGACCCACATTTTTGCAAAACTACCATCTCACCTCAGAAGAATCAGCAGAAATATCAGTCGCCAAAATGAACCAACCACCAGAATTGCCTATACCATGGAAATCATGCGTGCAGACATTACACATGTCATGGGCAACTTACAACGCATAATGGAAGAACAGCACAGACAACAGCAAAGCTACTTCAACATCTTAGAAAACAATCAAATGATCAATGAAACTATCACCAGAATTTTAGAGAATCAAAATGATGCAACACGTGAACTTAATGCCACCCTCACTAACCTCAATGAAACACTCAGATCCCAGCAATAACAGCAACCAAGCAGCAGTTCTGGTATGACTAGTCCTATTCTATCACCAGTGTCCTCACCACCAAGGCGCTCCACCAGAGCACGCCAACATAACAGTGGTAAAGGCAAAGGCCAGTCCAAGCAGCCAACCCAAAAAAATAAAATTAAAATAGAGGCACCGATTTCTGTATAGAGAAGAAAATAAACACAGTTAGTAAGTGTAGGTTTGTCACAATATATATAACACTTAGCACCTTGTCAATTTGTTGAACATCATTAATTATAAGTGTTACAAACAACAACAGGATTTTTGGCAACACATTTATTCTTTAACATCTTTGCATTTTTTTAGATGAGGAAAGTTATTTGATCTGCACATTGATCTTAGCATGCAGTAACAATACCACTTGATTTTATTCTAATCATTACTCTTTCTAGATTCCAATCATTCTCATATCCTGCAGGCAGACTAATTGGCAGCCATGCAGAATGTCTTTAGCATGCAGTAACAAGACTACTTGATTTTTTTTCTAATCATTACTCTTTCTAGATTCCAATCATTCTCATATCCTGCAGGCATACTAATTGGCAGCCATGCAGATTCATCCATGACCAACACAACTTACAATGTGATTTTTAACTCTTTTACATTTCTTCTCTAGACGATATTACAAGAATAACACAATTGAGTTGCCTAAAAAGGTCCTAATATGTTGTGAAGCAATTTAGATAATTCAGTCCCAAAATGAATGACATTATTGTTGTGCCATGTTTGTGTGTGTTAAAATTGAGTAATCAAATTATTACACATGATGCAGAAACAAAGAAATTATAAATATTTTAATGAACACAAATAATGTGTATAATAATGGATATATGTTGAAAACTGTGAATTGACTTACAATTCAGCAAACATAATGAAATAAATTATTTTGGATGATACTAAGTTTGTGTCACTTAAATACGATGGAGCATCACACATAGGGACACATGTATTTCTCAAGGCTAACATATTATATGTGGAGAAGTGTTACATTAGGACGTTACACACATTCATAAAGTAAAATACTAAATAAATTACTATGTGGATTATGTGTGCTTTTAATAAATTATCAGTACAAGTTTATTAACACTTATCCAGACTTCATGCATGCCACTCAATCTGTTGTTTAGAGATTTTAAATAAACACAATACACATGCTACATTTTTTTGCATAAAGCAAGGGTATGTTTGTATGTCTCAAGGAGACAGACACATTCTGAGTAATGGTTTTTAAATGAAAATTGGGGCAACATATATTTATGCTTACACAACAAATGAAAGAAGCAAACAAAACTTACCTTAAAAATAACGATTTATCAGGTCTTGCCTAACCTGCCTCCCTACATCTGTACTCCAAGTATCACCAGATGTCTCTAATTCCTCTGCTTGCTGGCTGCATTCTTCATCCTCCTCCTCATCAACATGTGGCAGATGTTGCAAACACGTTATGAAGAAAGCAGCAGCAGAACACAATTTGAGTCACCTTCAAGGGACTATACAACAAAAGGCCACCAGACTTATCCAGACACCAAAACCTAGATTTCAGCACACCAAAACATCTATCACATTCCGCGTGGACTTATGTGCATGATTTTAATTGTGTTCAGCAGGGGTATCAGGTCAGGACAATGGAGTTAGAAGCCAAGAGAAAAAGCCATATCCTCCATCACCTGAAAGACAGATATAGTAACGTGATTCATGTTAAGATACAGCAACACATAAGTAACACACTGTATTTGGACAAAGTATACCAAAGTATATCAAATTACATACCCAGCAGCCATCCATCTGGCATTTGTCCATCCTCAAACTTATCAAAGAGGGATGACTGACTGAGGATGAAGGAGTCATGGCAGACCCCAGGGTAACCAGCAACAACACTCATTATTTTTATTTTTGCATCACAAACCACCTGCACATTTGTGGAGTGCTCTAGATGAAGATTAGTATAGATGTGCTGCCTGCCCCTAGGTGGTCTCAGCTGAATGTGTGTGCAATCTATGGCTCCAAGCACATTGGGCATGCCAGCAAGCTCATAGAAATCTACCCTGACGGCATGCCACTGAGACTCCTGGGTAGGGAAGCAGATTGAGGCATCGATGTGGGGCTGCAAAATAGCCAACACCTGTGTGTATATTTGATAGAAAATAAAACATGAGATTGTAGGACACAGCTGGCCACCGAGAGTAATTAAAAACAACCAAAAACAAAGGAGGTAGTTAGGTATACATCACCTGTGTTAATATTCTAGAAAATGAGGGCTGTGAGATTCATATGACATACCAAGACACAGCCTGAAAGCTCCCAGTAGCCATAAAGTGCAACACAGCCAGGAGTTTGTGCAGGCCTGAGACAGAGCGAGAGCGTGCTGTCTCAGGGTCTAGGCCCAGTTTGACAAGGTCATATAGACGTAAAATGTTTTTTACGATTTAGACGGAACATCTGTATGACCCTATCATCGGACAATGCGTTCAAGTTTAAATTAGTGATGAGCACCGGAAATTTTTCGGGTTTTGTGTTTTGGTTTTGGGTTCGGTTCCGCGGCCGTGTTTTGGGTTCGAACGCGTTTTGGCAAAACCTCACCGAATTTTTTTTGTCGGATTCGGGTGTGTTTTAGATTCGGGTTTTTTTTTCCAAAAAACCCTAAAAAACAGCTTAAATCATAGAATTTGGGGGTCATTTTGATCCCAAAGTATTATTAACCTCAATAACCATTATTTCCACTCATTTTCAGTCTATTCTGAACACCTCACACCTCACAATATTATTTTTAGTCCTAAAATTTGCACCGAGGTCGCTGGATGACTAAGCTCAGCGACCCAAGTGGCCGACACAAACACCTGGCCCATCCTGCAGTGTCACGCAGGATGGCCCTTCCAAAAAACACTTCCCAAACAGCACATGACGCAAAGAAAAAAAGAGGCGCAATGAGGTAGCTGTGTGAGTAAGATAAGCGACCCAAGTGGCCGACAGAAACACCTGGCCCATCTAGGAGTGGCACTGCAGTGTCACGCAGGATGGCCCTTCCAAAAAACACTCCCCAAACAGCACATGACGCAAAGAAAAAAAGAGGCGCAATTAGGTAGCTGTGTGAGTAAGATAAGCGACCCAAGTGGCCGACACAAACACCTGGCCCATCTAGGAGTGGCACTGCAGTGTCACGCAGGATGGCCCTTCCAAAAAACACTCCCCAAACAGCACATGACGCAAAGAAGAAAAAAAAGAGGCGCAATGAGGTAGCTGTGTGACTAAGATAAGCGACCCAAGTGGCCGACACAAACACCTGGCCCATCTAGGAGTGGCACTGCAGTGTCACGCAGGATGGCCCTTCCAAAAAACACTCCCCAAACAGCACATGACGCAAAGAAAAAAAGAGGCGCAATTAGGTAGCTGTGTGAGTAAGATAAGCGACCCAAGTGGCCGACACAAACACCTGGCCCATCTAGGAGTGGCACTGCAGTGTCACGCAGGATGGCCCTTCCAAAAAAAACTCCCCAAACAGCACATGACGCAAAGAAAAAAAAAAAGAGGCGCAATGAGGTAGCTGTGTGACTAAGATAAGCGACCCAAGTGGCCGACACAAACACCTGGCCCATCTAGGAGTGGCACTGCAGTGTCACGCAGGATGGCCCTTCCAAAAAACACTCCCCAAACAGCACATGACGCAAAGAAAAAAAGAGGCGCAATGAGGTAGCTGTGTGAGTAAGATAAGCGACCCAAGTGGCCGACACAAACACCTGGTCCATCTAGGAGTGGCACTGCAGTGTCACGCAGAATGGCCCTTCCAAAAAACACTCCCCAAACAGCACATGACGCAAAGAAAAAAAGAGGCGCAATTAGGTAGCTGTGTGAGTAAGATAAGCGACCCAAGTGGCCGACACAAACACCTGGCCCATCTAGGAGTGTCACTGCAGTGTCACGCAGGATGGCCCTTCCAAAAAACACTCCCCAAACAGCACATGACGCAAAGAAAAAAAGAGGCGCAATGAGGTAGCTGTGTGAGTAAGATAAGCGACCCAAGTGGCCGACACAAACACCTGGCCCATCTAGGAGTGGCACTGCAGTGTCACGCAGGATGGCCCTTCCAAAAAACACTCCCCAAACAGCACATGACGCAAAGAAGAAAAAAAAGAGGCGCAATGAGGTAGCTGTGTGACTAAGATAAGCGACCCAAGTTGCCGACACAAACACCTGGCCCATCTAGGAGTGGCACTGCAGTGTCACGCAGGATGGCCCTTCCAAAAAACACTCCCCAAACAGCACATGACGCAAAGAAAAAAAGAAGCGCAATGAGGTAGCTGTGTGAGTAAGATAAGCGACCCAAGTGGCCGACACAAACACCTGGCCCATCTAGGAGTGGCACTGCAGTGTCACGCAGAATGGCCCTTCCAAAAAACACTCCCCAAACAGCACATGACGCAAAGAAAAAAAGAGGCGCAATTAGGTAGCTGTGTGAGTAAGATAAGCGACCCAAGTGGCCGACACAAACACCTGGCCCATCTAGAAGTGGCACTGCAGTGTCACGCAGGATGGCCCTTCCAAAAAACACTCCCCAAACAGCACATGACGCAAAGAAAAAAAGAGGCGCAATTAGTTAGCTGTGTGAGTAAGATAAGCGACCCAAGTGGCCGACACAAACACCTGGCCCATCTAGGAGTGGCACTGCAGTGTCACGCAGGATGGCCCTTCCAAAAAACACTCCCCAAACAGCACATGACGCAAAGAAGAAAAAAAAGAGGCGCAATGAGGTTGCTGTGTGACTAAGATAAGCGACCCAAGTGGCCGACACAAACACCTGGCCCATCTAGGAGTGGCACTGCAGTGTCACGCAGGATGGCCCTTCAAAAAACTAGTCCCCAAACAGCACATGACGCAAAGAAGAAAAAAAAGAGGCGCAATGAGGTAGCTGTGTGACTAAGCTAAGCGACCCTAGTGGCCGACACAAACACCTGGCCCATCTAGGAGTGGCACTGCAGTGTCACGCAGGATGGCCCTTCCTAAAAAAAAACCCCAAACAGCACATGACGCAAAGAAAAATGAAAGAAAAAAGAGGTGCAAGATGGAATTGTCCTTGGGCCCTCCCACCCACCCTTATGTTGTATAAACAGGACATGCACACTTTAACCAACCCATCATTTCAGTGACAGGGTCTGCCACACGACTGTGACTGAAATGACGGGTTGGTTTGGACCCCCACCAAAAAAGAAGCAATTAATCTCTCCTTGCACAAACTGGCTCTACAGAGGCAAGATGTCCACCTCATCATCATCCTCCGATATATCACCGTGTACATCCCCCTCCTCACAGATTATCAATTCGTCCCCACTGGAATCCACCATCTCAGCTCCCTGTGTACTTTGTGGAGGCAATTGCTGCTGGTGAATGTCTCCACGGAGGAATTGATTATAATTCATTTTAATGAACATCATCTTCTCCACATTTTCTGGATGTAACCTCGTACGCCGATTGCTGACAAGGTGAGCGGCGGCACTAAACACTCTTTCGGAGTACACACTTGTGGGAGGGCAACTTAGGTAGAATAAAGCCAGTTTGTGCAAGGGCCTCCAAATTGCCTCTTTTTCCTGCCAGTATAAGTACGGACTGTCTGACGTGCCTACTTGGATGCGGTCACTCATATAATCCTTCACCATTCTTTCAATGGGGAGAGAATCATATGCAGTGACAGTAGACGACATGTCCGTAATCGTTGTCAGGTCCTTCAGTCCGGACCAGATGTCAGCATCAGCAGTCGCTCCAGACTGCCCTGCATCACCGCCAGCGGGTGGGCTCGGAATTCTGAGCCTTTTCCTCGCACCCCCAGTTGCGGGAGAATGTGAAGGAGGAGATGTTGACAGGTCGCGTTCCGCTTGACTTGACAATTTTGTCACCAGCAGTTCTTTGAACCCCAGCAGACTTGTGTCTGCCGGAAAGAGAGATCCAAGGTAGGTTTTAAATCTAGGATCGAGCACGGTGGCCAAAATGTAGTGCTCTGATTTCAACAGATTGACCACCCGTGAATCCTTGTTAAGCGAATTAAGGGCTCCATCCACAAGTCCCACATGCCTAGCGGAATCGCTCTGTGTTAGCTCCTCCTTCAATGTCTCCAGCTTCTTCTGCAAAAGCCTGATGAGGGGAATGACCTGACTCAGGCTGGCAGTGTCTGAACTGACTTCACGTGTGGCAAGTTCAAAAGGTTGCAGAACCTTGCACAACGTTGAAATCATTCTCCACTGCGCTTGAGACAGGTGCATTCCACCTCCTATATCGTGGTCAGTTGTATAGGCTTGAATGGCCTTTTGCTGCTCCTCCAACCTCTGAAGCATATAGAGGGTTGAATTCCACCTCGTTACCACTTCTTGCTTCAGATGATGGCAGGGCAGGTTCAGGCGTTTTTGGTGGTGCTCCAGTCTTCTGTACGTGGTGCCTGTACGCCGAAAGTGTCCCGCAATTCTTCTGGCCACCGACAGCATCTCTTGCACGCCCCTCTCGTTTTTTAAATAATTCTGCACCACCAAATTCAAGGTATGTGCAAAACATGGGACGTGCTGGAATTTGCCCAGATTTAATGCACACACAATATTGCTGGCGTTGTCCGATGCCACAAATCCACAGGAGAGTCCAATTGGGGTAAGCCATTCTGCGATGATCTTCCTCAGTTGCCGTAAGAGGTTTTTAGCTGTGTGCGTATTCTGGAAAGCGGTGATACAAAGCGTAGCCTGCCTAGGAAAGAGTTGGCGTTTGCGAGATGCTGCTACTGGTGCCGCCGCTGCTGTTCTTGCGGCGGGAGTCCATACATCTACCCAGTGGGCTGTCACAGTCATATAGTCCTGAGCCTGCCCTGCTCCACTTGTCCACATGTCCGTGGTTAAGTGGACATTGGGTACAACTGCATTTTTTAGGACACTGGTGAGTCTTTTTCTGAGGTCTGTGTACATTTTCGATATCGCCTGCCTAGAGAAATGGAACCTAGATGGTATTTGGTACCGGGGACACAGTACCTCCAACAAGTCTCTAGTTGGCTCTGCAGTAATGATGGATACCGGAACCACGTTTCTCACCGCCCAGGATGCCAAGGCCACAGTTATCCGCTTTGCAGCAGGATGACTGCTGTGATATTTCATCTTCCTCGCAAAGGACTGTTGGACAGTCAATTGCTTGGTGGAAGTAGTAAAAGTGGTCTTACGAGTACGACTTCCCCTCTGGGATGACCATCGACTCCCAGCAGCAACAACAGCAGCGCCAGCAGCAGTAGGCGTTACACGCAAGGATGCATCGGAGGAATCCCAGGCAGGAGAGGACTCGTCAGAATTGCCAGTGACATGGCCTGCAGGACTATTGGCATTCCTGGGGAAGGAGGAAATTGACACTGAGGGAGTTGGTGGGGTGGTTTGCGTGAGCTTGGTTACAAGAGTAAGGGATTTACTGGTCAGTGGACTGCTTCCGCTGTCGCCCAAAGTTTTTGAACTTGTCACTGACTTATGATGAATGCGCTGCAGGTGACGTATAAGGGAGGATGTTCCGAGGTGGTTAACATCCTTACCCCTACTTATTACAGCTTGACAAAGGCAACACACGGCTTGACAAATGTTGTCCGCATTTCTGTTGAAATACTTCCACACCGAAGAGCTGATTTTTTTGGTATTTTCACCAGGCATGTCAATGGCCCTATTCCTCCCATGGACAACAGGTGTCTCCCCGGGTGCCTGACTTAAACAAACCACCTCACCATCAGAATCCTCCTGGTCAATTTCCTCCCCAGCGCCAGCAACACCCATATCCTCCTCATCCTGGTGTACTTCAACACTGACATCTTCAATCTGACTATCAGGAACTGGACTGCGGGTGCTCCTTCCAGCACTTGCAGGGGGCATGCAAATGGTGGAAGGCGCATGCTCTTCACGTCCAGTGTTGGGAAGGTCAGGCATCGCAAACGACACAATTGGACTCTCCTTGTGGATTTGTGATTTCGAAGAACGCACAGTTCTTTGCTGTGCTTTTGCCAGCTTGAGTCTTTTCATTTTTCTAGCGAGAGGCTGAGTGCTTCCATCCTCATGTGAAGCTGAACCACTAGCCATGAACATAGGCCAGGGCCTCACCCGTTCCTTGCCACTCCGTGTGGTAAATGGCATATTGGCAAGTTTACGCTTCTCCTCTACACAATTTTATTTTAGATTTTTGAGTCCTTTTTTTACTGATATTTGGTGTTTTGGATTTTACATGCTCTGTACTATGACATTGGGCATCGGCCTTGGCAGACGACGTTGCTGGCATTTCATCGTCTCGGCCATGACTAGTGGCAGCAGCTTCAGCACGAGGTGGAAGTCGATCTTGATCTTTCCCTATTTTTGGAACCTCAACATTTTTGTTCTCCATATTTTAATAGGCACAACTAAAAGGCACCTCAGGTAAACAATGGAGATGGATGGATACTAGCATACTTATGGATGGACGAGCGACTGCCGACACAGAGGTAGCTACAGCCGTGGACTACCGTACTGCGTCTGCTGCTAATATAGACTGGATGATAATGATATAAAAAATATATATATATCACTACTGCAGCCGGACAGGTATATATTATATAATGACGGACCTGCTGGACACTGTCAGCAGCACTGCAGACTCCTAAAGTAAGCTACTAGTATCAAGAAGATAGAAAAAAAAAAAACACCACAGGTAGGTGGTATACAATTATGGATGGACGAGCGACTGCCGACACAGAGGTAGCTACAGCCGTGGACTACCGTACTGCGTCTGCTGCTAATATAGACTGGATGATAATGATATAAAAAATATATATATATCACTACTGCAGCCGGACAGGTATATATTATATAATGACGGACCTGCTGGACACTGTCAGCACTGCAGACTCCTAAAGTAAGCTACTAGTATCAAGAAGATAGAAAAAAAAAAACACCACAGGTAGGTGGTATACAATTATGGATGGACGAGCGACTGCCGACACAGAGGTAGCTACAGCCGCGGACTACCGTACTGCGTCTGCTGCTAATATAGACTGGATGATAATGATATAAAAAATATATATATATCACTACTGCAGCCGGACAGGTATATATTATATAATGACGGACCTGCTGGACACTGTCAGCACTGCAGACTCCTAAAGTAAGCTACTAGTATCAAGAAGATAGAAAAAAAAAAACCACAACAGGTAGGTGGTATACAATTATGGATGGACGAGTGACTGCCGACACAGAGGTAGCTACAGCCGTGGACTACCGTACTGCGTCTGCTGCTAATATAGACTGGGTGATAATGATATAAAAAAAATATATATATATCACTACTGCAGCCGGACAAGTATATATTATATAATGACGGACCTGCTGGACACTGTCAGCAGCACTGCAGACTCCTAAAGTAAGCTACTAGTAGTATCAAGAAGATAGAAAAAAAAAACACCACAGGTAGGTGGTATACAATTATGGATGGACGAGCGACTGCCGACACAGAGGTAGCTACAGCCGTGGACTACCGTACTGCGTCTGCTGCTAATATAGACTGGATGATAATGATATAAAAAATATATATATATCACTACTGCAGCCGGACAGGTATATATTATATAATGACGGACCTGCTGGACACTGTCAGCAGCACTGCAGACTCCTAAAGTAAGCTACTAGTAGTATCAAGAAGATAGAAAAAAAAAACACCACAGGTAGGTGGTATACAATTATGGATGGACGAGCGACTGCCAACACAGAGGTAGCTACAGCCGTGGACTACCGTACTGCGTCTGCTGCTAATATAGACTGGATGATAATGATATAAAAAATATATATATATCACTACTGCAGCCGGACAGGTATATATTATAATGACGGACCTGCTGGACACTGTCAGCACTGCAGACTCCTAAAGTAAGCTACTAGTATCAAGAAGATAGAAAAAAAAACACCACAGGTAGGTGGTATACAATTATAGATGGACGAGCGACTGCCGACACAGAGGTAGCTACAGCCGTGGACTATCGTACTGCATCTGCTGCTAATATAGACTGGATGATAATGATATAAAAAATATATATATATATCACTACTGCAGCCGGACAGGTATATATTATATAATTAATGACGGACCTGCTGGACACTGTCAGCAGAATGCGTTTATAGAATAAAAACACCACACGACGAGTGTTTAACTTTTTCAGGCAGACAATCACAATATACTGGTGGTCAGACAGTGGTCACTGGTCAGTCACACTGGCAGTGGCACTCTGGCAGCAAAAGTGTGCACTGTTAAATAATATGTACTCCTGCTACTGCTCCCCAGTCTCCCCCACAATTAAGCTGTGTGAGCACTGAGCACTCAGCACAGTCAGATATACATAGATGATGCAGCACACTGAGGCTGAGCACAGATATGGTATACTGTTACTGTGTCACTGTGTATCGTTTTTTTTTCAGGCAGAGAACGGATTATATTAAATAATAATATAATAAAACTGCACTGGTGGTCACTGGTCAGTCACTAGTAAACTCTGCACTCTCTGAGTACTCCTAAGCTCCAGTAAATCAAGTGTCTCACTCTCACTCTCTCTCTTCTAATCTAAATGGAGAGGACGCCAGCCACGTCCTCTCCCTATGAATCTCAATGCACGTGTGAAAATGGCGGCGACGCGCGGCTCCTTATATAGAATCCGAGTCTCGCGATAGAATCCGAGCCTCGCGAGAATCCGACAGCGGGATGATGACGTTCGGGCGCGCTCGGGTTAGCCGAGCAAGGCGGGAAGATCCGAGTCTGCCTCGGATCCGTGTAAAAAGGCTGAAGTTCGGGGGGGTTCGGATTCCGAGGAACTGAACCCGCTCATCACTAGTTTAAATGCCCCCTAAAAAAACGAGGCCTGCGCAACCTGCTGACCATGTTCAGTTTCTTGGCCCTGGTTGCTTACAGGCTGATGTCTGAGTCTGAGGAATCCCACAGCACACAAAAGATCACTGGCCCACATTTCCTGCTTCCATTTCTGAGTGTAGGTTGC
Organism: Pseudophryne corroboree; assembly: GCF_028390025.1. NCBI lineage: Eukaryota > Metazoa > Chordata > Amphibia > Anura > Myobatrachidae > Pseudophryne > Pseudophryne corroboree. The sequence continues at coordinate 210,062,278 of NC_086454.1, forward strand.
TTGAAATTTTATAGGCATCCTAATTCAGGTGTGAATGATTTGTAAGTGGCAACACATATAAACACGCCTGAAAGAAGCAGGTCTATTTTTTTGCCGCTTTTTTTAACGAATCGCAAAAAAATACGACTGCAATTGAGCACTCAAAGACTAACATGCAAATACGAATGAATAGTGAATACCCGTGTTGTATGAAATAACAGCCGTGTTTGACCGATGGTCTATTCATTCATATTTCTGAACTTTGCCGTTAAAACCATTACGAATAGCCCAAACACTGCCGAGATTTGTGCTTAGTGAATTCCCGTGTTGGGACTTAGAAAAAAAAACACAAATCGGTCAAACTCGGATTATTAGTAAATATAAGCCATAGTGTGTACTGTTTTAAAACTGTTTTCACAGAGGCTCAAAATTAGGAACACTACTTGTCCCAATAATCATTTAGAGAGCAGGATAAATAAAAACAATAACAGTTTAATAAGCACAGTCCTGTCTCAAATGCAGGTATCAAACGTAGAAGATTAAAAGGTAGATATAGCTTATCTGTCCACTTATTGGAAGTCCAAAGGTGAGCCTCAAGTCGCTGTCCCAATGCATTTAGTCCTAGAGTGAGGACTTCATCAAGGGGATATAGAAATATACTGTGTATATGTATATATATATATATATATATATATATATATATATATATACTTTTTGAAAGGGCCGCACTGTCATGTTTTCCTCCACTGCACCCACTGGGGTGCAAATCTAAAATATACCATCTTCCTGTGTCTTTATAAGAGCATGGGTATAACAAGAGCACTCACCAGGCTTTTTTTATGCAAAAAGTATCAAAAGTTAATTTATTAATCCATCAGTTTAAAGTGCACAGCAAGTCGATGTTTCAGCCCTCTGTGGGGCCTTTATCATGTCCAAATATCCACCCTTTAAGCAACCAACAGATCAAACAGCACATGTGCAGGATGGGATCTACTTATACCTAAAGTTACCTAAAATAGGGCACCCATGTGGGACGCCACCGAAAGTGACAGCATGGCACCGTTTTAATTAATATACAGAGTAAACAGTATAAATAACTGCACAATTCCAATAGACACCAGTCTATAAATAAATCCAGGTGCTTAACACAACATACCTCTTGAATTCAGAGTTACCTGTTCACAAACAATCTCAATCCCACCAGACAGGAAGTCAGATATTACTTCCTCTCCTGGCATGGGAATGCATCAGTCCACCAAGTCTGGTCATGGGAAGTAGCATCAGCATTCTCAATTATGCCAACCATCAAACTTAAACACTAGAGCATCAACTTTACATACTGATATCTTGTGTTCCAAAGTATTGGAACACATGGAGGTGATCAATATAACTATTTTGCATTGAGTATTTATCACTCACTCAGCATCCGATGTCAACCAATGCTAGTTTAAAGACTTTTCTCAGAATGATTGACAATGATTGTACATTTCAAATGAGAAAAAAAAATAACAAAAAAGGTTTGACAATTTGTCTAGGTCTAAAAAGAGGGCACTCAAAGATTTTCAGGATAATACTTCTGTAGTGATTAGAAATGCTGGCAAAATGGTGCAATAGTCCTGAAGGACTTTGCCTCCTGTGACAGGAAACTCAGAAGACAGCTATAAGATGATAACACCTATGCAAAATTGGATTAAAATTCTATGGATAGAATAAATGGAGAGAGAGACAAATTTACTAACTTGGCATTCATGCATTTGTGGATAGATGACAATGTACTGGCATACCTTTATGTGGAACATCCAGTGTGCCCTATATTGTACACTTTGCCAAAATATCCACAAAGCTCTATTAGTTCCCCCTGATTGATGTATAATATCTTCCAGTGGGACTACCCAGTTTTTGGATTTTTACTTTCAGCCCTTGTGAAGTGTAATGTAAGTTACCTATGAGCTACTGGTCATTTCTTGGCAGACTTGAGATCAATTGTTGATTTGCCATCTAATTTTATGCTGGCAACATTAGATGTTTGCTCATTTTAGATACAGTCCTTTAACACCATGGTGTCGAGTCTCAAGGAGTCTCAATAGCATGATTAGCCTGATTTGCTTCACATTCTCCATCAATAAGTAATCTATGAACTTCCTGCATTTAAAAGTATTTAGGGGACCTGCTGGGTTGGAATACACTCTGTTTTAGAACTCACAGGTAGGAATACTCTACTGAGGACTACGAGTAACCATCCTGATCCACTTACAGTACATTGAATATACACATTTTGCAATTTTTTTGAATTCTGAGAAACAACTATGATGCCAATCTGTCTGAAATTCAAATATAGGACTGTTGTGAATGTTTTAAAGAATGTGGGTATAAACCCTTTGTTATCAGTAGATGCCTCACCAGGGCAAAGAGATGGTTTAACGCTGAAGTATCACTATTGAATACTATGGTGTAAACCAATGACCGGATTGTCCTTGGTATAAGATGTGACACCAATTTCAAACAAGTGCACAGGTCAATTAAGTAATACTGGCTAATTGTCTCTACGAACCCAGCATTTAAAAGCTTAAGAAGAAAAGGCTGTTACTAAGTGTAAGCCGAGGTCGGAATTTGAAACATAGAAGCATAGAATTTGATGGCATATAAGAACCACTTAGCCCATGTAGTCTGCCCCTTTTTTAACCATATTGTTATCTTAAACCTTATTTGATCCTTATTTCTTTGTAAGGGTGTCCTTATGTCTATCCCATGCATGTTTAGATTGCAATACTGCCTTAGCTTCTACCACCTCTGCTGCGAGGCTACTCCACTTGTTCATTACCTTTCTGTGAAAGATATACTTCTGTGACCTAACTTGCAACCAAGGGCAACATCTGCTAATAACTGGTTGTCCCAACAAGATGGTTGTTTTAGGTGCTTGGAATGCACCACATGTCAAGCAATCAGTGGCGGTTCTTGCCACGGGCAAGCGGTACTTTTGCCCGGGGTGGCGCCATCCGGAGGGCGCCGCACCAGGGCAAGATCCGCCACTGTGTCCCCCGCAGTGCCCTGCTGTGCCCCCCCGCTTTGAAGGGAACTAGACGCGTAGCGTCTAGTTTCCCTTCATTGAAAAGACCTTAGTTGTGCGGTGCGCGATGACGTCATTGCGCACCGCACAGCAAAGGTCCTCTCCATGAAGGGAAACTAGACGCTACGGTCTAGTTTCCCTTCGTCTAGAGGACCTTTGCTGTGCGATGCGCGATGACGTCATCGCGCACCGCACAGCATAGTGGCACAGACACTAGGGGTCATAATTGACCTCTAGTGTCTATGCTGTTCTATGGGAGAGACGTAATAACGTCTCTCCCATAGATTGAAGAGAAGAGAAGAGAGGAGAGGAGAGGAGAAGAGCGGCGCCGCCGGCGGAGGGGGTCTGGATCAGGAACGGGGATGGTAAGTATACTTTTTATTTATTTTTATTTTTTCTTTCAGCGCGTTGACCATGCCCCCAATTGAAGCCACGCCCCCATATTTTGCCCGGGGCACCACAAATCTTAGAACCGGCCCTGCAAGCAATGATACCAGATAATTTTTTCTAACCATCCACACAATGGTAAGAAGATCTACCCTAAACATACAGTACGTTAACCTGACCAATGGCTCACATACTGTAGTGAACTTCCTTACTTGTACATTACATTCCAACAATGAATGAACCAAACCCAGATTTTCCATATTAAATACAAAATCTCCACAAATGAAGATAAAAAAGCGCTGGTATTTAAATGTTATTAAATTTAATTATTATGATGCATCATATATATATATAAAAACAAAAACAAAAATATCTCAATGCAATGATTTAAATTACCAGCCGGTAAAGAGATAGTCCCAGTTAAAAGAGCATGTTTAGAAAAGTTCACTAATGGTTCACATAGATGAGTGCAGCTTGTTTTATTAGGGGATCCAAGAGGATTTTTGTCACCTGAATTAGATGATTAATGCCCGTGCACAAAGATATAAATATAAAAAGTCCTCCCGGCCGCTGGTAGCTAATCCTTTACATGCGGTCATATCCAGAGGGATAAGTAAATTAAGTACTTGGCTGTGGCTTGTGTCAAAATTACATTGACTCACCGGCAGCTCCCGTGAGCTCTCACTCAGCACACTGCAGCGGGCGTCTAGAACCGTGATCTCACTCGTCTCCCCGATGTCAGACTGCCCACTGGCAGTTCCCATCAGCACACCGCTCCCACTTTAAACACCATAGCAGGTGTGTGGTACAGTGTGGTACTCCTTAATGTGAATAATTCAATACAGGCGGCAGGTATAGTACAAGTACCAGTAGCGGATCTTGCTACGGGCAAGCAGGGCTTTTGCCCGGGGCGCCGCCTTCTGGAGGGCACCGGCGCCATCCGGAGGGCGCCGCACCATGGCAAGATCCGCTACTATGCCCCCTGCTGTGTCCCCCGCTGTGAAGGGAACTAGACGCAACACGTCTAGTTTCCCTTCGTGGAGAGGACCTTTGCTGTACGGTGCACGATGACGTCTTCGTGCACCGCACAGCATTGTGGGACTGACAGACGCTAGGGGTCATATTTGACCTCTAGTGTCTGTGTATGCTGTGCTAAGGGAGAGATGTCATGATGTCTCTCCCATAGATCTGAGGAGAGGAGCAGCGACGGCGGAGGTCTGCAGTGGTCAGGAGCGGGGTTTGTAAGTAATATTTTTTTTTTCATGAGCAAGCGGCGCTACACTACAGGGGGCACAACTCTACAGGGGGCATAACTGACAACGCCCCTGTATTAAGTCACACCCCTATTCTCCACCCGGGGCGCCAAAAGACCTAGAACCGGCCCTGACAAGTACCAGTAGGTTGACGCATTTCCCCGCATTACGGTAAGATCGGCGGCTTCTTCAGAACATAATGAAGTAGATTTGCATAAGGCTGAGGTTTTAAACAAACCGCGCTCCCATGCGCATGCGTACTTTGTGTGTATTCCAAGCCTCAATTTCATATGGAGAGGCATTTCCTCGAATTTACAATGTATCAAATACAAACACTACTTTAACAAGACCTGAGTGGCACAAAACACAGTATCATTATTAGAGATGAGCGGGTTCGGTTCCTCGGAATCCGAACCCCCCCGAACTTCAGCCTTTTTACACGGGTCCGAGGCAGACTCGGATCTTCCCGCCTTGCTCGGCTAACCCGAGCGCGCCCGAACGTCATCATCCCGCTGTCGGATTCTCGCGAGGCTCGTATTCTATCGCGAGACTCGGATTCTATATAAGGAGCCGCGCGTCGCCGCCATTTTCACACGTGCATTGAGATTGACAGGGAGAGGACGTGGCTGGCGTCCTCTCCGTTAGAATAGATAGAGACACTTGAGTTGATTACTTAGTAATTTTGGGGAGCATTAGGAGTACTCAGAGTGCAGAAGTTTGCTGATAGTTACTAGTGACTGACCACCACCAGTTTTATTTATTATTTAATATAATCCGTTCTCTGCCTGAAAAAAAACGATACACAGTCACATACCATATCTGTGCTCAGCCTCAGTGTGCTGCATGATAATAATATCATCTATGTATATCTGACTGTGCTGAGTGCTCACTGCTCACACAGCTGAATTGTGGGGGAGACTGGGGTGCAGGAGTACAGTGCACACTTTTGCTGCCAGTGTGACTGACCAGTGACCACCAGTATATTGTCTGCCTGAAAAAGTTAAACACTCCTGTGGTGTTTTTTTTTTTTTTATTCTATAAACGCATTCTGATGACAGTGTCCAGCAGGTCCGTCATTCATTATATTATATAAATATTTACCTGCAGTAGTGTTATATTTTTTTTGTTCATCTCTATCATCTTTATCATCTCTATATTAGCAGACGCAGTACGGTAGTCCACGGCTGTGGCTACCTCTGTGTCGTCAGTGCTCGTCCATAATTGTATACCTACCTGTGGTTGGGTTTTTTTTTCTATCTTCTTCATACTAGTAGTTTAGGAGTCTGCTGACAGTGTCCAGCAGGTCCGTCATTATATTATATATACCTGCAGTAGTGATATATATATATTTTTTATATCATTATCATCTCTATACTAGCAGACGCAGTACGGTAGTCCACGGCTGTAGCTACCTCTGTGTCGTCAGTGCTCGTCCATAATTGTATACCTACCTGTGGTGGGTTTTTTTTTCTATCTTCTTCATACTAGTAGTTTAGGAGTCTGCTGACAGTGTCCAGCAGGTCCGTCATTATATTATATATACCTGCAGTAGTGATATATATATATTTTTTATATCATTATAATCTCTATACTAGCAGACGCAGTACGGTAGTCCACGGCTGTAGCTACCTCTGTGTCGTCAGTGCTCGTCCATAATTGTATACCTACCTGTGGTGGGGTTTTTTTTTCTATATTCTTCATACTAGTAGTTTAGGAGTCTGCTGACAGTGTCCAGCAGGTCCGTCATTATATTATATATACCTGCAGTAGTGATATATATATTTTTTTTATATCATTATCATCTCTATACTAGCAGACGCAGTACGGTAGTCCACGGCTGTAGCTACCTCTGTGTCGTCAGTGCTCGTCCATAATTGTATACCTACCTGTGGTGGTTTTTTTTTTCTATCTTCTTCATACTAGTAGTAGGAGTCTGCTGACAGTGTCCAGCAGGTCCGTCATTATATTATATATACCTGCAGTAGTGATATATATATATTTTTTATATCATTATCATCTCTATACTAGCAGACGCAGTACGGTAGTCCACGGCTGTAGCTACCTCTGTGTCGTCAGTCACTCGTCATCCATAAGTATACTAGTATCCATCCATCTCCATTGTTTACCTGAGGTGCCTTTTAGTTGTGCCTAATAAAATATGGAGAACAAAAATGTTCAGGTTCCAAAAATAGGGAAAGATCAAGATCCACTTCCACCTCGTGCTGAAGCTGCTGCCACTAGTCATGGCAGAGACGATGAAATTCCATCAACGTCGTCTGCCAAGGACGATGCCCAATGTCATAGTACAGAGCATGTAAAATCCAAAACACAAAATATCAGTAAAAAAAGGACTCAAAAATCTAAAATAAAATCGTCGGAGGAGAAGCGTAAACTTGCCAATATGCCATTTACCACACGGAGTGGCAAGGAACGGCTGAGGCCCTGGCCTATGTTCATGGCTAGTGGTTCAGCTTCACATGAGGATGGAAGCACTCAGCCTCTCGCTAGAAAAATGAAAAGACTTAAGCTGGCAAAAGCACAGCAAAGAACTGTGCGTTCTTCGAAATCACAAATCCACAAGGAGAGTCCAATTGTGTCGGTTGCGATGCCTGACCTTCCCAACACTGGACGTGAAGAGCATGCGCCTTCCACCATTTGCACGCCCCCTGCAAGTGCTGGAAGAAGCACCCGCAGTCCAGTTCCTGATAGTCAGATTGAAGATGTCAGTGCTGAAGTACACCAGGATGAGGAGGATATGGGTGTTGCTGGCGCTGGGGAGGAAATTGACAAGGAGGATTCTGATGGTGAGGTGGTTTGTTTAAGTCAGGCACCCGGGGAGACACCTGTTGTCCGTGGGAGGAATATGGCCATTGACATGCCTGGTGAAAATACCAAAAAAATCAGCTCTTCGGTGTGGAAGTATTTAAACAGAAATGCGGACAACAGGTGTCAAGCCGTGTGTTGCCTTTGTCAAGCTGTAATAAGTAGGGGTAAGGACGTTAACCACCTCGGAACACCCTCCCTTATACGTCACCTGCAGCGCATTCATCATAAGTCAGTGACAAGTTCAAAAACTTTGGGCGACAGCGGAAGCAGTCCACTGACCAGTAAATCCCTTCCTCTTGTAACCAAGCTCACGCAAACCACCCCACCAACTCCCTCAGTGTCAATTTCCTCCTTCCCCATGAATGCCAATAGTCCTGCAGGCCATGTCACTGGCAATTCTGACGAGTCCTCTCCTGCCTGGGATTCCTCCGATGCATCCTTGCGTGTAACGCCTACTGCTGCTGGCGCTGCTGTTGTTGCTGCTGGGAGTCGATGGTCATCCCAGAGGGGAAGTCGTAAGACGACTTTTACTACTTCCACCAGGCAATTGACTGTCCAACAGTCCTTTGCGAGGAAGATGAAATATCACAGCAGTCATCCTGCTGCAAAGCGGATAACTGAGGCCTTGGCATCCTGGGCGGTGAGAAACGTGGTTCCGGTATCCATCATTACTGCAGAGCAAACTATAGACTTGATTGAGGTACTGTGTCCCCGGTACCAAATACCATCTAGGTTCCATTTCTCTAGGCAGGCGATACCGAAAATGTACACAGACCTCAGAAAAAGACTCACCAGTGTCCTAAAAAATGCAGTTGTACCCAATGTCCACTTAACCACGGACATGTGGACAAGTGGAGCAGGGCAGACTCAGGACTATATGACTGTGACAGCCCACTGGGTAGATGTATTGACTCCCGCCGCAAGAACAGCAGCGGCGGCACCAGTAGCAGCATCTCGCAAACGCCAACTCTTTCCTAGGCAGGCTACGCTTTGTATCACCGCTTTCCAGAATACGCACACAGCTGAAAACCTCTTACGACAACTGAGGAAGATCATCGCAGAATGGCTTACCCCAATTAGACTCTCCTGTGGATTTGTGGCATCGGACAACGCCAGCAATATTGTGTGTGCATTAAATCTGGGCAAATTCCAGCACGTCCCATGTTTTGCACATACCTTGAATTTGGTGGTGCAGAATTATTTAAAAAAACGACAGGGGCGTGCAAGAGATGCTGTCGGTGGCCAGAAGAATTGCGGGACACTTTCGGCGTACAGGCACCACGTACAGAAGACTGGAGCAACACCAAAAATGCCTGAACCTGCCCTGCCATCATCTGAAGCAAGAAGTGGTAACGAGGTGGAATTCAACCCTCTATATGCTTCAGAGGTTGGAGGAGCAGCAAAAGGCCATTCAAGCCTATACAACTGACCACGATATAGGAGGTGGAATGCACCTGTCTCAAGCGCAGTGGAGAATGATTTCAACGTTGTGCAAGGTTCTGCAACCTTTTGAACTTGCCACACGTGAAGTCAGTTCAGACACTGCCAGCCTGAGTCAGGTCATTCCCCTCATCAGGCTTTTGCAGAAGAAGCTGGAGACATTGAAGGAGGAGCTAACACTGAGCGATTCCGCTAGGCATGTGGGACTTGTGGATGGAGCCCTTAATTCGCTTAACAAGGATTCACGGGTGGTCAATCTGTTGAAATCAGAGCACTACATTTTGGCCACCGTGCTCGATCCTAGATTTAAAACCTACCTTGGATCTCTCTTTCCGGCAGACACAAGTCTGCAGGGGTTCAAAGAACTGCTGGTGAGAAAATTGTCAAGTCAAGCGGAACGCGACCTGTCAACATCTCCTCCTTCACATTCTCCCGCAACTGGGGGTGCGAGGAAAAGGCTCAGAATTCCGAGCCCACCCGCTGGCGGTGATGCAGGGCAGTCTGGAGCGACTGCTGATGCTGACATCTGGTCCGGACTGAAGGACCTGCCAACGATTACGGACATGTCGTCTACTGTCACTGCATATGATTCTTTCACCATTGAAAGAATGGTGGAGGATTATATGAGTGACCGCATCCAAGACACTGCAGTGCCACTCCTAGATGGGCCAGGTGTTTGTGTCGGCCACTTGGGTCGCTGAGCTTAGTCACACAGCTACCTCATTGCGCCTCTTTTTTTCTTTGCGTCATGTGCTGTTTGGGGAGTGTTTTTTGGAAGGGCCATCCTGCGTGACACTGCAGTGCCACTTCTAGATGGGCCAGGTGTTTGTGTCGGCCACTTGGGTCGCTGAGCTTAGTCATCCAGCGACCTCGGTGCAAATTTTAGGACTAAAAATAATATTGTGAGGTGTGAGGTGTTCAGAATAGACTGAAAATGAGTGGAAATTATGGTTATTGAGGTTAATAATACTTTGGGATCAAAATGACCCCCAAATTCTATGATTTAAGCTGTTTTTTAGGGTTTTTTGAAAAAAACACCCGAATCCAAAACACACCCGAATCCGACAAAAAAAATTCGGTGAGGTTTTGCCAAAACGCGTTCGAACCCAAAACACGGCCACGGAACCGAACCCAAAACCAAAACACAAAACCCGAAAAATTTCCGGTGCACATCTCTAATCATTATACTGAGTACTGACACAATATTATTAATTAAGTATATATAGTATCCTTTCTCTAAAGTATGTAGAGAAGAAGTGGTCACATATCATTTTAGCAGCATCAAATAAATACAAGCATGAACAATTTGAATGAAGTAATCACCAACATGAGCTAAACAAAGGAATAAACCAGAAATTCACAATGGATAAGGGTCAAAAACATGCAGCTAAAATGGTAAGGCAGCACACAAGCTGTGTGTGATTTTACTAAGCAACATCAGCTGTGTGCGATTATTCGCTAATTGTGCAACCATCACATCAATCATCGATGTTACTGCTGCCATTACAGTGACTTGCACAGTGTGCATTGCTCTATACCTGCCCAGAATCTGCATTTACCTTTTTCTGTACTTTAAGCTTATCTATATGCAGATATCCAAAGATTCCAGTGCTGGTCAAGCAAAAGGCTCCTACCAGATACTGGAGGGTAACCCGCACCGAGACTGATTAATAATAGTTTGTATTACAAGGTTGGGGTGTCTTTCATCATGTCCATTCAAACCCTGGTTTTGGGAGTTCACACATGTATGTGATAAACAGAAGGGTTGAAGGCTCCAAAAGGTGCTACCATCTAGTTTGAATAAGGATATGAAATACAGATCCCCAAGAGAGGGGAAGGACAAAAGAAGCCAGGTATAATTCATGGTGCACTCTACCCAACTGACAATTTTAAATATGATTTAACGAGAATGTATATCCCCAAAAATGATAGCAAATAACGGTTTAAATGCCCATAACCTAAATTGTTGCCTGATATATGCAGATATGTATATGCACCGTCCTGGACAAAGGTACATACTCCCACTACACGCTCCTGTTACACGCCCAGATTTGTAAACTTGCAGGGACTGCTCACAGACACGCCCACCATGGCTTTTTAACATTGTTTAATTAGGGGTTGTTTTTATGGGGGGGTATGGGACTCAGGGTCAACAGTGTCTATGTCAACACACATTAGGTCGACACCTATTGATCGAAAGTGACTAGGTCGACACCTGAAATATGTTGACACAGCCATTAGGTTGACATGAACAAGGTCGACATGGAAAAAGGTCAGCATGAGTTTTTAATGTTTTTGGTGTCGTTTTCTTCGTAAAGTGATGGGGAACCCCAATGTGTGTCGACCAATAGGTGTTGACCTAGACAGTGTCGACCTAGAGTCTGGATACAGTTTTTATGTGCAAGTCTGCTGAATAATTTAGCGGCGGCAATTTTTACTCTGTAAGAAAATATAGCGGTGAATATGCACCATGCAAATTTTGCGCATGTACAGTGTATCAATTATCGGAAACTGCAAATGCATTTGCATCTGCGGTCAACCTTGAATTAGGCCCTTTATACGTATCAAATCTATTCAATACCACACACAAAATGGAAAGCTGCTCAATCAGATTGTAATGTCACTCAGGTGCTAAAAGGGAGGGGTAATTCTGCGTAGGAAAAAACTATGTTCCCTAATGCACACCGAGTGAAAAATATTACTACATAATAGTCAGACAATACGGAGATCTTAGTTGCGTATATCTGCAGATATAGGGTTAAGACCCCAGGCCGATCGACAAGGCTTCTCCGTCACTGGGGGTCCCTAATACCAGGTATGGGTCCGGGGTGCAGGACCCCATGATGTCAGCACAGGTCGGCCACCCCAGGTCAGCACACAGGTGAGAATTAATAGGTGGCCCCTGTGTCGGTATGGCTGGGCTGCTTCAGGTTGGCACACCCTAACACTTTATTAACACTTATGATTTTCCCTATCACTTTGTATATATTATTTTAATCACACCACTTACATAGCACTTCTGTGCTACTTATTAACCCCTATTAATTCTCACCTGTGTGCTGACCTGGGGTGGCCGACCTGTGCCGACATTGTGGGGTCCTGCACCCCGGACCCATACCTAGTATTAGGGACCCCCAGTGACGGAGAAGCCTCGTCGATCGGCCTGGGGGCTTAACCCTATATCTGCAGATATACGCAACTAAGATCTCCGTATTGTCTGACTATTATGTAGTAATATTTTTCACTCGGTGTGCATTAGGGAACATAGTTTTTTTCCTACACAGAATTACCCCTCCCTTTTAGCACCTTAGTGACATTACAATCTGATTGAGCAGCTTTCCATTTTGTGTATTGTATTTAGAGAGGCATAGATGGGTCAGCATTAGGAGGGATTGCTAACTCCAGAGTGCCATAGGGGAAGCCAGGGGTATCCCCAGGTAAGCTGGCTCTCAGATGCTGTAGGAGCCATTACCATGTGGCCTTACACTAGGAATTTAACCCAGACATATTTGTAATTATTTATGGGGTGGGTGTGGGGTGCGGTGGCCCCTGTGTCGGTATGGCTGGGCTGCTTCAGGTCGGCACACCCTAACACTTTATTAACATTTATGATTTTCCCTATCACTTTGTATATATTATTTTAATCACACCACTTACATAGCACTTCTGTGCTTCTTATTAACCCCTATTAATTCTCACCTGTGTGCTGACTTGGGGTGGCCGACCTGTGCCGACATTGTGGGTTCCTGCACCTCGGACCCATACCTAGTATTAGGGACCCCCAGTGACGGAGAAGCCTTGTCGATCGACCTGGGGGCTTAACCCTATATCTGCAGATATACGCAACTAAGATTTCCGTATTGTCTGACTATTATGTAGTAATATTTTTCACTCGGTGTGCATTAGGGAACATAGTTTTTTCCTACACAGAATTACCCCTCCCTTTTAGCACCTGAGTGACATTACAATCTGATTGAGCAGCTTTCCATTTTGTGTATTGTATTTAGAGAGGCATAGATGGGTCAGCATTAGGAGGGATTGCTAACTCCAGAGTGCCATAGGGGAAGCCCGGGGTATCCCCAGGTAAGCTGGCTCTCAGATGCTGTAGGAGCCATTACCATGTGGCCTTACACTGGGAATTTAACCCAGACATATTTGTAATTATTTATGGGGTGGGTGTGGGGTGCGGTGGCCCCAGTGTCGGTATGGCTGGGCTGCTTCAGGTTGGCACACCCTAACACTTTATTAACACATATGATTTTCCCTATCACTTTGTATATATTATTTACACCACTTACATAGCACTTCTGTGCATCTTATTAACCCCTAATAATTCTCACCTGTGTGCTGACCTGGGGTGGCCGACCTGTGCCGACATCGTGGGGTCCTGCACCCCGGACCCATACCTAGTATTAGGGACCCCCAGTGACGGAGAAGCCTTGTCGATCGACCTGGGGGCTTAACCCTATATCTGCAGATATACGCAACTAAGATCTCCGTATTGTCTGACTATTATGTAGTAATATTTTTCACTCGGTGGGCATTAGGGAACATAGTTTTTTCCTATTCAATACCACGGTGGGAGTTCCAACGAACAATAGAACAATATAAACCAATGGAGCCCTCTATTTCTAGCACAGAATCACCTTGAGTGACTATTACAAAGAAAAAATTATCCCTAGTGGGTTCACTATAGTGTGATTTTCTATACTGTAAATGCTGGATTGCGGTAATTAATGAGTGCATCTTTTACTTGATGTTGCTGGTGATAGAGGAGGCATGAAAGGAACCAAATATTGCACGAGATAACTTTGAGACATTAGAATCTACTGTGAGAGGTACTGAATGTGTAGTTTGAATTAGAGGGAGGAATCAAGGATAACTCCAAGACAACATACTTGAGACCTAGAGGAGATACGGTAGCTTTAGTGCATTAGCACAATAAATTAGTTCTTCCTGCTTTCTACTTTACTGACATACTCTAGGAGGTCCTATAACCTACAGTACAACAGGTTTTAGAGATCTTTTCTAACAGACTGGGCCGGATAAACAGTACCTTTTTACAGCCAAAAACGTCAGAGTTTGTCTGGCATCCCACATGGCCACTGAACTCTGACTTAATTACATCCCGCCGTAAGTGTGGTACCAGCAATCACATTGAAAAGTATTCCTGTGATATTGTCACTGACTATACACTGGTCACTGGTCTTCTAGCTAGTTGCCAGCCAGCTTGTTCAACATCAGTCACCCTGCCCCAAACACAAAACAGTCAACTTATATGGCCTCCCAAGCACTATCTAATAATTCACATCAATGGGATGCATCTGTGCAGTTGTGCTGTGTGTGTTGAGATATGTTGGAAATCAAAGTCATTATTATTATTATTATTATTATTATTATTATTATTATTATTATCATACATGACAATGTAGGACAAGTAAATGGTATATAAACATTTCTGCATCAGGGGACAGGGCGGCAGAAAATGAAGGTTAGGTTCCATTGTAGGGAGTATGGAATAGAAAATAGTCAAAGAGTTGAAAAAGCACATGAGGGTAAAGGGCCCTGCTCATGAGAACTTACATTCTAAAGGAGAGGGACAGACAGGGGTGACAGAGATGGAGTAGAAGTGAACATGGAACACAAGGTTAGGATGAGACATAGTTGGGTGTGATGAAGAAGTAGGCCTTGAGAGCCCATTTGAAGTTTTGCAGAGAGGCAGTAAGTCTGATAGAGAGAGGTAGAGAATTCCAGAGGTAGGGAGCACCATCAATCTTGGAGGCAGGAAAGGGAGGCAGTAATCAGTAGGCTGGAAATGTGGCATGTATTTGTGGAGTGAAGAGAGTGGGTGGGAGAGTAAAGGAGATAAGGTCAGATATTTAAAATGGAAGAGGAATTGGTAAGTGCATTGTAAGTGAGTGTAAGAAGCTTGAATTGGATTCAGAAGGGGAGCCAGTGTAAGGGTAAGATAGGGGAAGTACATTTGGAAATGAAGAAAAGCTGGTGAGCAGCACTGAGGATAGATTGGAGTGGAGAGATATGTTTGTCAGGAAGGTCAGATAGGAAAAGATTACAGTAGTCCAATCTGGAGACCAGTGAGTGGATGGTCTTAGGGGGAGATGTACTAAGCAGTGATAAAAGTGGAGAAGTGAGCCAGTGAAGAAGTTGCCCATGGCAAACAATCAGCATTTATGTAACATTTATAATTTGCATACTATAAAAGTATACAGAGCAGCTGATTGGTTGACATGGTTAACTTCTCTACTGGTTCACTTCTCCACTCTTATCACCCTTAGTTTCAACCAGATCCGGCCCTAGCCAAATTGATGCCCTAGGCAAAATTTTGGCTGGTGCCCTCTAGCACCACCGCTAGTTCTGCATCTAACCCAGCAACACTCAGGCAGTGGGGCCCACCGGGGGGTTACCATGTGCCCTTGTGGGCCAGTACAACCCTGCATAATGCCCCACAGTAATGCCCATAATACACATAATTCCAAACAGTAATGCACCTTACACATATGCCCCACATTAGTAATGCCCATAATACACAAAATTCCACACAATAATGCACCTTACACATATGAACCACATTAGTAATGCCCATAATACACATAATTCCGCACAGCAATTCACCTTACACATATGTCCAACATTAGTAATTTTAGTAGCTTCTTTATTATAAAACTTACTTTTGCTTGCTGGTGTGCTTGCAGTCAGTGTGTACGCCCATGCAGCTCCCTAGATCTGTGACTGTGTTTTATGAGATGGGAGTGGCGGGATGGATGAATGCTTACGCTCACACCCATTAAAGTAGCACACGTACAAGGGATGTGAGCTCACACGGTATGCCGTCCTTTGCAAGCCTCATCCTTTATTTTAGCTTGCTGGTTGGACACAGATGGCAGCAAAGTCCGGATACTGCCATACTTGCTGGTTATGCAAAAAGACCAGCATCAAACATGTAGCAACTGTCCATTCTCTTCACTGTTCAATGTGTTTGCTGGTGTCCGTTTCTCCCGGCAACTGCATGCCCTTTATTTTAAACTGCAGGAGCAATATGCTCTGCTCTCCAGTCTGACTAGTCTGAAAGTCACGCGACTGCACTGACATTTTATAGAGAAATAGCGCAACGCAACTTACTGACCACGTAACAGTGCTGGATGGCAGTGGAATTTTACGGGATGGACTGACTGAGAAATGAAGTGTGGGGAGAACACTGACCATGTTATATCCCTGCAGACACATGGGGTTTGCACAGAGATAAGGGACATAGGATAGCAGGGTCCCCATCCCCCATGTGCGTAAGCAGTATAGGTGATGTCAGATTTATGTGGAGCAGTCTTCCAAAATACACATGTGGTATCATAAGGAGCCATCCAGTAATAACCTTATCTAGTCAATGAAAATGTCACAGGTCCAGGAATTGCAGTTATTGAGCTTCTGCTGTCTGAGTTCTCACAAGTCAGGGGCATTCAAACATGTCGGAGGGAGTTCTAGGGACTATCTACATTCTATTTGACAAATGTAAACAGCAGTGTATACAAGTACTGATTGAATACATTTAGTAAAATAGTTTGAAGACTTTCCCTCCCAGCATGATATACAGCAGGGACATGCTTGGATGCCCCTAAACATGCTTGGATGCCCTAGGCAAATGCCTCGCCTGCCTAAAGCTAAAACCGTCTCTGGTTTCATCTAGTGTGAGAATGGGTCTGATCCTAGTAATATTTTTGAGATGAAAACGGCAGAACTGTGAGAGGCACTGAATGTGTGGTTTGAAGGAGAGGGAGGAATCATGGATAACGCCAAGACAGGATACTTGCGGGCTAGAGGAGATAGTTGTGCATCACTAGATAATGAAATTGTGGGAGGCAAAGCTATGCAGGAGGGTGAGAAGATGATCAGCTCATTCTTATCCATGTTAAGTTTAAGATATGTGGGTGGGGGACTCAGTGCTGGACTTTTCCATGGGTACTGGTGTTCTTGGGAGCTGCTAGACCCTGTAAGTTATCCAAAACCTATCCGTGTCAGGAATTGCAAAGCTAATTCAAGATTGATTGCAAAACAAAATTTTCCTCTAATGGGCAAAACCACGTGCACTGCTAGTGGGGCAGATGTAACATGTGCAGAGAGAGTTAGATTTGGGTGGTTTATATTGTTTTTGTGCAGGGTATATACTGGCTGCTTTATTTTTACACTGCAATTTAGATTTCAGTTTGTGCACACCCCACTCAAATCTAACTCTCTCTGCACATATCACATCTGCCCCACCTGCAGTGCACATGGTTTTGTCCATTAGAGGAAAATGTTATTTTTCAAATAACCTTGAATTAGGCCCAATGCTCAAAAGTTAGCAATGCTGATCCAACGATATTGTAAAAACAAGCGCTGTGAGAACTATGTTAAAATGTGTACAACAATGATAAATGAACATGAGACAGACATGAATGTTAACAGCTCTTTTCAGCTTAATTGTGTGGGTGGAACTTGGTTGCGGCAATGAACAGGTTATAAAACGGGGATCATTGGTAGCACAGTGGATACTTTTCCACACAGACATTCTAGCAAGTATATCACTCCCACTGTATTACATGTTATAATTTCTTTAATTTTGTGTTCTTTCTTTGGCTGACTCGAAATAAAACACTCTGTGTGTCGTATTCCCGATTTTTTATTTTTGCAACCATTGCAATTTAGACAGAAATGAAAGCCATTGAAGCATTCTCTTTTCAGTACGTCTCTAATGTAGCTTCTTGTAAGTTCTTTCTTTAAATTATTTGCCTTTTATTAAATTACTTTAGGTTGCCTTGGTAATTCAGAACTTAGTGTTTCATCTAGATGTAGCACATGCCAGTGCTTGCGTAGAGTTGTCTCCACCTCCTTGTAATTACTGGTGTATTGTGTGATAAAGTTCAATCCAGAAGTTTGTTACATTGGTTTCTTTTTATACTTTAACATTTCCTCACGTGGAAGTTGTGAATGTGATCAATTTCTTTTTGTAGGAAGGTTTCATCATATCCTCTCTCCAAAAAGTTTTGTTTAATTTTTTGCTTTGTTCAACGTAAACTTCATTTTCTGTACAGTTTCGTTTCAACCATCTAAATTGGCCCCGGGGAATGTTCCTTAGCCATTGACGATGATGGTTACTTGAAACAGGAAGGGTGGTGTTCCCATTCACCTCTTTTGTGTGGGTTCTTGTTTTTAAGTTGTTATCCTCAATGTATATTTCAAGGTCAAGGAAGACGACCATCTCCTTGCTATGGGTCATAGTGAATTCAAGGTTCAGGGTATTGTTATTCATATAGGATTTTAACTCCTCTAATTTGTCTTCTGGTCGTTCCCATACAAACAGAAGGTCGTCTATGTATCTTTTCCAACATTTTATGTATTTTCCATATATGTTGTTATTCCAGATGTGGGACTCCTCCCACCAAGCTACAAAAAGCTTTGGGTAGCTTGGTGCGAAGGAAGTCCCCATCGCAGTCCCTTGTTTATGAATGAAGAATTACTCGTTGTACCAGAAGTAGTTGTTCCTTAGGATATAGTCAATACTGTCCATGATAAAAATTAATCTGTGGATTCTTTAATTCTGTTAAATTTGAAAGAAAAAAATGGGTTGCTTCAATTCCTTTGTCGTGGTCAATGCATGTGTATAGTGACTTGACGTCACTAGTGCAAAGCGTATGTGTTTCTTTCCAGATTAAACTTTGAAGTGTCTGTTATATACTTGTCGTATCTTTAAAGTTACTTTTTAGGACTGTGATGATGGGTTGTAGGAAAAAATCAATATATTTGGAAAGGGTGCGGGTGACTGATCCTATTCCAGCGATGATGGGTCAGCCCGGTGGCTCTGTTAGGTATTTATTGAATTTTTGGTAGGTGGTAGAATGTTGGAATGTTCGGATGATCTTGTTAAATAAAGATGAATTCTTTTGGGGAGATTATCCCCATTTCACGCCTTTCCTCCAGATGTTCTTTCAAGCGACGTTTTTCCTACAACCCATCATCACATTCCAAAAATGTCACCTTAAAGATACAACAAGTATATTACAGACACTTCAAAGTTTAATCTGGAAGGAAACATACACACTGAATAACAATATGAATAACAATATATGAATAACAATACCCTGAACCTTGAATTCACTACGACCCATAGCAAGGAGATGGTCATCTTCCTTGACCTTGAAATATACATTGAGGATAACAACTTAAAAACAAGAACCCACACAAAAGAGGTGAATGGGAACATCATCATCAATGGCTAAGGAACATTCCCCGGGGCCAATTTAGATGGTTGAAACGAAACTGTACAGAAAATGAAGTTTACATTGAACAAAGCAAAAAAATTACACAAAACTTTTTGGAGAGAGGATACAAGGAAACCTTCCTACAAAAAGAAATTGATCACATTTCACAACTTCCACGAGAGGAAATGTTAAAGTATAAAAAGAAACTAATTTAACAAACTTCTGGAATGAACTTTATCACACAATAGAAAAAGCAAAAAGGTAGCAGCCCTGCGCTTACTAGCTGCTGCTAGTTCCTAGGAAATGGAGGTTACACCCAGAAACCTCCTAGACCATGGATTATGCAAAGAAAGAGAACCAGGAACTAGCGCTGCATAGTACACATAAATCTGGGGATGATCCTTTGTAGTTTCTGTATGATCCACTACTTCATCTCTCTGTGGAATTACACTTACAGAAAATTTCTGTCACGCGTGTCCATAAAGGTATCTTTATATCTGAAACAATATGTTGTCCACTCCCCACACAAACAGAAGCGATACACACTTACAGAATATTTCTATCTCGCGTGTCCGTAAAGGTATCTTTTACTGTATGCAGATATTCAGTAGCGGAAAGACCCCCAAGAAGACTTCACATGATATATATGCATGGAAAAAGAGAGCGTATAAATAAACAACACTGTAATAGCAACATTTACTTCCTCGCAGACATATCTAAAACCCTCAGTGAATGCAAAACTGCATAATCAAAGATGGTATAAGTATTCGGTGATGTGAGGAGGACGGCACTTCTTGACAAAGGGGAGTGAACTCCCAGAAACGCGTTGAAGCCGTCTGTCGTTGGTGTGGAATCCTGGGACACGGTGACTCGGACTTTGTTTCTGCTCGCTTACCTGTCTGCAGCCGGCCGGTGAGAGAACAAGTCTTCCATCAGCAGCCGATACCTGGGTTCCTTCGTTTGGACTTTGTTCATTCTTTTAACTGTGTGTAATAAATACTTTCTTCTGTGGAAATCATCTTGTGGAATCCTCCTTTGAGACGACGTACCAGATAAAAGATACCTTTATGGGCACGCGGGAAAGGAAGCTAATGTAAGTTTGTCCTGCATATATATCATGTGAAGTCTTCTTGGGGGTCTTTCCGCTACTGAATATCTGCATACAGTAAAAGATACCTTTACGGACACGCGAGATAGAAATATTCTGTAAGTGTGTATCACTTCTGTTTGTGTGGGGAGTGGACAACATATTGTTTCAGATATAAAGATACCTTTATGGACACGCGTGACAGAAATTTTCTGTAAGTGTAATTCCACAGAGAGATGAAGTAGTGGATCATACAGAAACTACAAAGGCTCATCCCCAGATTTATGTGTACTATGCAGCGCTAGTTCCTGGTTCTCTTTCTTTGCATTTATCACACAATACACCAGTAATTACAAGGAGGTGGAGACAATTCTACGCAAGCACTGGCATGTGCTACATCTAGATGAAACACTAAATTCTGAATTACCAAGGCAACCTAAATTAATTTTCAAAAAGGCAAATAATTTAAGAAAGAACTTACAAGAAGCTACATTAGGGACGTACTGAAAAGGGAATGCTTCAATGGCTTTCATTTCTGTCTAAATTGCAATGGTTGCACAAATCAAAAATCGGGAACACGACGCACAGAGTGTTTTATTTCGAATCAAACAAAGAAAGAACACAAAATTAAAGAAATGATAACATGTAATACAGTGGGAGTGATATACTTGCTAGAATGCGCATGTGGAAAACAATACATTGGCCAGACCAAAACAAAATTAAAAATACGAATACAGATGTAGCCACCTTTATCTTGACTGGCTGAGGTGTTTGTCCCAATCGAGCATACGCAGCGTACCGGGACGTAGGGAGGCGCGCCTAGTCACAGAGAGGCGTACCTAATCGCACGGAGGCAGACAGAGCGTTTGGCGTTACCTTCACGTGTAATACCTGCGATCATCCACCAGATGTCGCCGTTTACAATCACCACTGCGCATGCGTGTGGTCTGCGCATGCGTGTGGTGAAATATATAATAAGGACTACTTTACTAAGCATCTCATTACGCTGCATACAGTAAATACTCATTACGCTGCATTATTTAATACACTAAATACTCATTATGCTGCATTATTTAATACAGTATATACAGTACAGATGCAAATAGTACAGCATACAGTATATGATCCATCTACAGTACTTTATGAATATGTGAGCGTCCAAGTCCCGCAGACAAAACAACATAAAACCAGTAGTGTACACTGTCGCAAATGGACGTGTTAGAAGTTCACTATTGCCTCTTGAGATTAGGAATTTTGCACAGTATGTTAGCGTCCTAATCCCATAGCCATTACAGCATAATCAAAACCAATGGATTTATTCATCTGTCTGCGGCGAAGTGGTGAAGTGTTCGTTCCGCTTCCTATACTCAGAGTCCCGAGTTCGATTTCTAAAGTACGAATGCATGTTAGTTTTTCCAGACACTTTATTATTTTTTATTCACATAAACCAGGGCAAAGCTGCAGGAGCGGTTCTATTGTTAAGGTTCTATGCACTGTACAGTACACATACAATTCTGTAGCAGGGCAGACTCAATACAAATGGCTACCACCTATGACTCCTTGCCCCACCGAGGCCCTAGGCTACGGAGCAAGTAACAGTCCAGATTTTGTAGGCTATGGGGCAAAGCTGAAGGAGCGTCACAATCCCCTAGCTAAAATACACAGGGGCGATAGGAATAAGCGAGGTCTATGCACATTACGGGGCACCGGACTCAATCGCACAGCACACTGGAAAAATGGCCGCCGCCCCTGAACCCCCACCACATGGCAGGCAGCGCTCGGATATGGAGTGAGAGATGGCAAAAGTTTTGCAGGCTACGGGGCAATGCTGAAGGAGCGTCACAATCCCATAGCCAAAATACACAGGGGTGATAGAGAAGCGCGATGTCTATGAACATTACGTTACACCAGGCTCGATCGCATAGCAAACTGGCAAAACACAAGTTTTACATAAAGCAGGGCAAAGCTGCAGGAGAGTTTCTACTGTCAAGATTCTATGCACCGTACGGTACACATACAATTCTATAGCAGGGCAGACTCAATTGAAATGGCTACAGCCTGTGACTCCTAGCTCCATGGAGGCACTTGGCTATGGAGCAAGTAACAGCACAGATTTTGCAGGCTACGGGGCAATGCTGAAGGAGCATTGGAATCCCCTAGCTAAAATATACAGGGGCGATAGGGATAAGCGAGGTCTATGCACATAACAATACACCGGACCCCATAGCATCACAAAGTGACAAAATGTCCGAGGCACGTGAACCCCTGCCTTGTGGCAGCACTCAGCTATGGAGCGAGCAACAGCATAGGTTTTGCAGGCTACGGGGTTATGCTGAAGGAGTGTCAGAATCCCTAGGCTAAAATACACTGGGTTGATAGGGATAAGCAAGGTCTATGCACATAACGATACACTGTAAAGTTTCCCATGGTTTTGATTATGCCTTTTCATTGAACACGGAAT
The DNA here is from genome assembly GCF_028390025.1 of Pseudophryne corroboree. NCBI lineage: Eukaryota > Metazoa > Chordata > Amphibia > Anura > Myobatrachidae > Pseudophryne > Pseudophryne corroboree. The sequence goes on from NC_086454.1 coordinate 210,085,028, forward strand.
TTTCCACTGCCTTGCCCTACCCCCATCCCACTTTCCCTTTCCCCCCTGGGAGCCTGCAAAGTACACGCAGTAGACAGGGAGGGAGTTCCGATCAGGTTACAAGACATGTGCAACAGTAAACTACTGTATGTAGGAAAATCCCCCACCCACTCTGATTCATGTGAAACCTGTGTGCACCCTTCCATTGAATGTATAACAAAGAAAAAATTATAATAAAGTGAATGTCACGGAAACATATATATAAAAAAAAGGTTGGCACTTTGGGACTCAAACCTGGGACTCTCAGTGTGGGAGGTGGGAGCCTTCATCGCTAGGTTGGTATGGAAGAGGAGACAATTAGCTACCAGAGGGTACCAACCCCAAGTTTCTGTGACCCCCACAAGGCTCATGGCAAGCGTCAGAACCCATGGTGGGTCTGAATTAACGGGCCCATTATAGTCCATGGTAAAATGGGTCCATTTTACGTACTGATATCTCTGGTTCTGGGTGTCCCAGAGACTTGGGACTGGTACCATTTAAAAGAGGAGACTCTTGGCTTTCGGGGCAGACCAACCACTAGTTTACGTGACACTGGAAAGGGAAGCGGGAAGCAACCGTGTATCGGGTCCCCTCCAGTTGTCCACCTAGCTTGCACAGGATGCAGGGTTTCTGGCTAGATAGGAAATACTGTACAGAAATGCTAAGCATGGTAATTTGACATCCAGGAACATAGGGAGGAGTTTTTATCTCTCTCCATTATACTTAGAAAAATTACACTTGCCACTGTATGTTACAAGCTGTTCGTGCTAATTAGTACACTAGTAGAACATACTGTACAGAGATACTAAGTACAGTGATTTGGCATCCACGAATTTAGGGAGGAGCTTTAATCTCTATCCATTGTAATCTTTCTAAGTATAATGGAGAGAGATAAAAGCTCCTCCCTAAATTCCTGGGTGCCAAATTACCATCCTTAGTATCGCTGTACTCTATGTTCTACTAGTGTACTAATTAGAACGAACAGCCTGTAATGTACAGTGGCAAGTTTAATCTTTCTATGTATAATGGAGAGATAAAAACTCCTCCCTAAATTCCTAGATTATACATGTACGTGCTAATTAGTACGTTACAAGCTGCTCGTGCTAATTAGTACACTAGAAGAACATACTGTACAGAGATACTACGGACAGTGATTTGGCATCCAGGAACTTAGGGAGGAGCTTTTATCTCTCTCCATTATACTTAGAAAGATTACAATGGAGAGAGATAAAAGATCCTCCCTAAGTTCATGGATGCCAAATCATTGTACTTAGTATCTCTGTACAGTATTTTCTACTAGTGTACTAATTGGCACGAACAGCTTGTAACGCACAGTGGCAAGTTTAATCTTTCTATGTATAATATAGAGAGATAAAAGCTCCTCCCTAAGTTCCTGGTTGCCAAATCACCGTCCTTAGTATCTCTGTATAGTATTTTCTATTAGGGTACTAATTAGCACAAACAGCTAATTAGTACCCTAATAGAACATACTGTACAGAGATACTAAGTACAGTGATTTGGCATCCAGGAACTTACTGAGGAGTTTTTATCTCTCTCCATTATACATATAAACATTAAACTTGATGTTGTACATTACAAGCTGTTCGTGCTAATTAGTATCCTAATAGAACATACTGTACAGAGATACTAAGTACGGTGATTTGGCATCCAGTTAAAAGCTGTTCGTGCTAATTATTTATATTGAGAACTCTCACCGTCTGACCATTGGTCACCATCTATTAATATTAGTCGTCACTGACCATTTGCCAGAGCTGTAGATCAATCCGCCGCTATATGATCGAAAGTACTGGAATAGTGGAGCATTAGCCACCCAGTGGTGGAGATGTGTAATGCATGTTGAGTATCTAGAATCGCCTCAACGCGCCTGCCTGTGATTAAACTCTGCAAGCTAAGCTATCGCCTTAGCGTGACTAAACGTCCGTCTAGGCAGAGAATCGGTCAAGATAAAGGTGGCTACATCTGTATCTGAACATTTGTACAATATTAAAAGAGGCCTAGAATCCCACAGTGTCTCTGCCCATTTTAAGAAGTTCCACAATCAAAATCCCACAGGCTTAAAATTCATGGGAATACAAAAGGTATGTGCGAATTGGAGAAATGGAGATAATGTGAGCTCTTTAAAAAAACAAGACACAAAATGGATTTACCAAATAGAAATATTGGAACCAAAAGAAATGAATATTGACATCGACCTTACAGTCTTCCTTTAGTACACTTATAACACCTTTAATTAATAATACATATATTTCATATTTCCATATCACACGTATAATAAATGAACAATAGAGACTAAGCTTTTATAATTATTTTATAATGAGTTTTTTATAATAAATTTTTAAAAAATTCATAAAATGAAGGATTGTTTTATATATATGAAGAACATATGCTTCCCGCCTTTTTGGATCCAATTCTGGTTCCGGTACTGGGCTTATGACAAACTGCCACACACTATAAAAAGATCTAAAGTGGAATGACCCCTCATCCTTGAAAAAGCACCCTGGTGTGGTGTGAAACGCGTTGGTTTACAGAGCATAATGGGAGAGACCTTGGCTAAGCGGAGCGCTTTGAACTTCTTACACTTGTCACGCTCCCTCGGCCAGTGACATCATCACAAAGAGACGTGGCCGCAGCGCAGAGCCGGAGAGACTGACCGCCGTGGAAGCTCCAGGCACCGCTGCAAATCTGCAGAAGCAGTGGAAGAACGATCGCCCATGAAGCGGACCGCCGGATAGGGTAAGATAGGGACAGGAGGAAACACAGTATGACCTGTGCCACCATCGATCCCCGTTTTATAACCTGTTCATTGCCGCAACCAAGTTCCACCCACACAATGAAGCTGAAAAGAGCTGTTAACATTCATGTCTGTCTTATGTTAATTTATTATTGTTTTACAAATTTGAACATAGTTCTCACAGCGCTTGTTTTTACAATATCATTAGAACAATCACTATCCTTGTGTGCATATTCTGATCCAACATTTGTAAATATTTAGATCGTAGTCAGGGGTTGTGTCTGGATGGCTGGCGTCCTGTGTCTACCAGGTGAACTAACTGACCCTTCTGTTGGCACCATCTGGTGATTGCTGTTATGAACCACAGGCAGTGGTTCATTCCTATTCTATGTTTATAATTGTCTTGCAGGCCAGGATTTCACGTTGCTCTGGTTTAAGAAGACTCTTGTTTGCTGCCGGTGGTGAGTCTGTGTAATTGCAGCTTGTTCCCATGTGTTCAGCCTCACCTGTCTGTTAATTGCACCTCTCAGTTGTGCAGCAGGGCAGCTGCACAACATAATTAATTAGGACTCTCTGTTATATTCTGGCTCAGTGCAATGCACAGACGCTGGTGATAGTTCCAGATTTCCAGATTTCCAGAGTTCTTGAGTTCTGAGCTAGTCCCTGCCAGTTCCTGAGCTCCTGTCTAGCAGTGTCTGTCTAGCTGCTTCCAGTGTCGGTTCCTGAGTGTCCGTTCCTGAGTGTCGGTTCCTGAGTGTCGGTTCTCTTGTCCTGCCGTGAAACGTTGCTGTCCAGAAGTCCTGTGGCTTTGTCTGTGCCTGGTCGAGTATCTGGCTTCTTGGTGTCCACCGGTCTGTCGTTTGGGATTCTGGCTGTCCTCCAGTTCTGAGAGTCTGTGTCGGCTACATTGGGGGTTCCTGTCCGTTTGCCAGTATTTGTACCGGTTCATTGAGTAGCGGCTTTGCCGCGTCCATCGGCCTAGGCCGCAGTGTTCTTTGGTTATATTTCATTACTGGTGTTTTGCAGAGGGTTCTGCTTATGCTGTCACTGCCGGTACACAACAGTATTGTGTCGGCGTGTGGACAGCATTTCCTTTGTTTTTCTCTTCCTTTGGCGGCGTGCCGCACATATATTTAGTTTTAGGGTTGTTAGTAGCCCCTAGTCTTCTGTTTGCTTTAGTTAGAGGTCCCCTTGTTATTATCCTGTCTCGGTTCACGCCTTGTCTCACTCTAAGACCTGGGGGCAATGGAGTTAGGCAGACATAATCCGCCCTTCAAACGCGGCTGCCGTGGGCCCAAGAAACCATAGTCACTCAGGCGTGAACTGACCACATGGGTGAAACAATGGAGGTAGGGTGCTAGCGGCTATTTCCACACCACACCTTATTTCAGCGTCACGTTCTGGTGCTCCGGACTCACTACGCAACATCTCCCTTGTTCTGAGCACCAGGAACCTAACATTATCACCAGCCATACAACAAAAAAGAAATAAAGCTTTTTCTTTTTTTGCCCAGTCCAGTGTCTTGTCTAGAATCCAGTCCTGTCTAGAATTCAGTGTGCAGAATCCAGTCCTGTTTAGAACTCAGTGTGCAGAATCCAGTCCGGTGTTTAGAATCCAGTCCTGTCTAGAATTCAGTGTGCAGAATCCAGTCCGGTGTTTAAAAATCCAGTCCAGTCTTGTCTTGTCTAGTTTAAAAATCCAGTCCAGTCTTGTCTTGTCTAGAATCTTGTCTAAGAATCTTGTCTAGAATCTTGTCTTAGAATCGTGACTAGAATCGTGTCTAGAATCTTGTCTAAGAATCTTGTCTAGAATCTTGTCTTAGAATTGTGTCTAGAATCGTGTCTTGTCTTGTCTAATGTGAAATCCTCCTATGCCTACTATGCAAGCCCTGCAGGCATCTCTCTCAGCCCTGAACTCTGCTTTCAGTGCTGTGAAACCTGAGCGGCTGGAAGTTTTGCAGCAATCCTTAAAGCAACTGCAAAACCTTCTGACCAAAATTTTGCTTATTTTGCCAGAAGTTGTTGAGATTTCATTCTCTAAAGAGACTCTTGTTCAAGTATGGTGACAAGTGAATCCTCAGGTTTAATTAGAGAGAAAAAGTTTGAAAGTTTTCTGCGGCCCAGGCTCTCAGAAGAGGAGCATCTGCGTCGCAGAAACTTAGATTTATGCCTATATTGTGGGGGTTTAGGCCACTATCTGCAGACCTGTGAGTTGCGCAAGCCAAAGTGTGGTGACAAGTCCTGCCCTCTGGCCAAGTTGAGTCAGGATACAAGACCTACTCCTGTCTCTACTGTGGCAGAGGTACTTGTCACACAACCCACACTAAGAAGCACCCTGTCCTATAATTGGGGTCCTTGGGCTAGTTAGCCCCATTATAGATTCAGGAACCAAAGGAGAATGTTTCTCTCCTCTCTTGATTTTCCTGTTGAAGCAGAGTTGCAAGCCCCTGGAGCGGTGCCCGATGCCCGGTGTCCTGGAGTGGTGCCCGATGCCCAGGGTCCTGGAGTGGTGCCCGATACCCGGGGTCCTGGAGTGGTGCCCGATGCCCAGGGTCCTGGAGTGGTGCCCGATGCCCAGGGTCCTGGAGTGGTGCCCGATGCCCAGGGTCCTGGAGCGGTGCCCGATGCCCAGGGTCTTGGAGCGGTGCCCGATGCCCAGGGTCCTGGAGTGGTGCCCTATGCCCAGGGTCCTGGAGTGGTGCCCGATGCCCAGGGTCTTGGAGTGGTACCCGATGCCCAGAGTCCTGGAGCGGTACCCGATGCCCAGAGTCCTGGAGCGGTACCCGATGCCCAGAGTCCTGGAGCGGTACCCGATGCCCAGAGTCCTGGAGCGGTACCCGATGCTCTAGGTTATAGAGGGACATCAAATATTATAGTACAGGTGTCAATACCAGAAGGGATCTCAGAAGCTGTTACCCCAGGTAGAGACTTGAAAAGCGCAACTCCAGAGAAGGTGTCTAAAACCATAGTTCTAGAAGGGAACTCGAGAAGCAAAATCCCAGAAGGGATCTTAGAAGTAATATCCCCAAGTGGGGTCTCGAGAGACAAAGCCTCAAAGAAGGGTCTAGAAGTTGCTTCCCCAGGAAAGGACTCAAGAGGCATAGCATTAGTGGAGGTTCTGAAGGTTATAGCTTCAGCAAAAGTCCCGGAAGTCATAGTCCCAGGAGAGGTTTCAATAATTATCGACTCAGAGAGGGAGGCCGACGGCCCGCTCCCAGAAAAAGAATCCGAGGTGCTGACCCCAGCGGGGTTCCCGGAGGCCACTGCCCCAGCGGGGTTCCCGAAGGCCACTGCCCCAGCGGGGTTCCTGAAGGCCACTGCCCCGGGTGGGATTTACAAAGTCACTGCCCCGGGTGGGGTTCAGAATGTCACTGCCCCGGGTGGGGTTCAGAAAGTCACTGCCCCGGGTGGGGTTCCGAGGGCCACTGCCCCAGGTGGGGTTCCGAGGGCCACTGCCCAATGTGGGGTTCAGAAAGTCACTGCCCCAGGTGGGGTTCAGAAAGTCTCAGCCTCGAGTAAGGTCAATAGTGATCAGGTCCTAGCAAAGCACTCTAGTCAGTCAGATGGGAAGGAAGCAGATCCTGACTCTGTTGATATCTCAACATCTATTATCTTTGATGGGGACTTAGTCCAATTTCTGGCGCTTTACAAACACTATTACACCATTTTGTTGTCTAGACCATTTCTGGGCATCACTTCAGAGAACCTAGTGCTCTATCTGATATATTCCTTTAGAGGAGAGGCTTTTGAGTGGGCGACCAGCCTAATGAAAGCTGAAGATCCCATTCTTCAGGATCCCCCAGCATTCAGTGATGCAGTTATTAAGAGATATGGTTCCAAAGAAATTGGTTCAGGTTCCTCTAGGTCACCCGTCTTATATGCTGAGAGTCCACCATATACTGTAAACTCGGCACAAAAATCTCAGCCCATTGCTTTGACTACAGGATGTGCTTTTCTGTCTTCTTCTAATAGTAGTACTTTGCCTGAAAGTTCAGCTCCCAAGGTTAAGAAACCAATCTCTGATTTGAACCCAGCCCTGCTGGGAGGTATCATCAGTACAGACAATGTTTGGGGAATTACCTTCGTCAGACCTTAATAACTTTGTAAAAATAATAATAATAAGAAAAATAAATGATTATTAACTCTTGCCTTGATATAAAAAATAAGGGTTTTTTTTCCCTTGTCTTGTGTCCAGTGGCCACCGTCAAGGAGGGGGGGCACCGTTACAAGCTGTTGCCACAGCTTGTTTCTGTTAGACCAGTGTGTCAGGGTTTTTTTTGTATACCTTGTTTTGGAAAGTCTGAATTTTGGGGTCCTTTGACCCCTCCTCAAGGGGGGGGTACTGTTATGAGCCACGGCTGTGGCTCATTCCTGTTTTGCATTTTGGTTATGTATTTTGTTATACTTCTCTTTCTGTTCCCCGTGGGTGTCATGGGGTGTTCGAAGCCCACCCTTAAAGAGAGGGTAATGTTATGAACCACAGGCAGTGGTTCATTCCTATTCTATGTTTATAGTTGTCTTGCAGGCCAGGATTTCACGTTGCTCTGGTTTAAGAAGACTCTTGTTTGCTGCCGGTGGTGAGTCTGTGTAATTGCAGCTTGTTTCCATGTGTTCAGCCTCACCTGTCTGTTAATTGCACCTCTCAGTTGTGCAGCAGGGCAGCTGCACGACATAATTAATTAGGACTCTCTGTTATATTCTGGCTCAGTGCAATTCACAGACACTGCTGATAGTTTCAGATTTCCAGATTTCCAGAGTTCCAGAGTTCTTGAGTTCTGAGCTAGTCCCTGCCAGTTCCTGAGCTCCTGTCTAGCAGTCTCTGTCTAGCTGCTTCCAGTGTCGGTTCCTGAGTGTCGGTTCCTCAGTGTCGGTTCCTGAGTGTTGGTTCCTGAGTGTCGGTTCCCTTGTCCTGCCGTGAAGCGTTCCTGTCCAGAAGTCCTGTGGCTTTGTCTGTGCCTGGTCGAGTATCTGGCTTCTTGGTGTCCACCGGTCTGTCGTTTGGGATTCTGCCTGTCCTCCGGTTCTGAGAGTCTGTGTCAGCTACATTGGGGGTTACTGTCCATTTGCCAGTATTTGTACCAGTTCCGTGAGTAGCGGCTTTGCCGCGTCCGTCGGCATAGGCCGCAGTATTCTTTGGTTATATTTCATTACTGGTGCTTTGCAGATGGTTCTGCTTATGCTGTCACCGCCGGTACACAACAGTATTGTGTCGGCGTGTGGACAGCATTTCCTTTGTTTTTCTTTTCCTTTGGCAGTGTGCCGCACATATATTTAGTTTTAGGGTTGTTAGTAGCCCCTAGCCTTCTGTTTGCTTTAGTTAGAGGTCCCCTTGTTATTATCCTGTCTCGGTTCACGCCTTGTCTCACTCTAAGACCTGGGGGCAATGGAGTTGGGCAGACATAATCCGCCCTTCAAACGCGGCTGCCGTGGGCCCAAGAAACCATAGTCACTCAGGTGTGAACTGACCACACGGGTGAAACAATGGAGGGGCTATTTCCACACCACACCTTATTTCAGCATCACGTTCTGGTGCTCTGGACTCACTACGCAACATCTCCCTTGTTCTGAGCACCAGGAACCTAACAATTGCTGTATGGAGATCCCTGGTACTGCACCCGCTCTTGTGATGATTCCACAATGTTGTCTGCTGTCCCTGCCGGTACCTGCAGTGGCATGTGTACAAGTCAGTGCACAGTCATCTGGTTGCCGTGGGGACCGCCAGGTCCTGCGTGATTTCCTCAGGCCACAATCTTGTGAGATCACGCGGCTCTCAGTACTCATCGGTATTGACACCGCCGCTCTACTGTGCCCGTTGACAAGAGACTTGGGGAAGTTGGAGGGTGAGCAAGGCTGCAGGCCTATTCTGGGATGTCCATTGTGTCTTTTTGGGTGTGCTCCAATGCGTATTCGTCCTCCTGACCCTCTTCAGGGAGAGTGAGTGCGCCATCTTTGTTTAGTGTTCTCTTTATAGAGGCCGTTCTTATGACATCATCAGTGGGCAGTGTTAGGTTTCTCTTAGACTGTTCTCTTAAAGTGACAGTGCATGTTTTTTGAATAAGAATAGATGTGCAAACTGACGTTAACTGTTTCCAGTACTTAACTGTGTCTGTATTGCAGTTTTACTTTTTTGTGGGTGCTTAGTATTGAGGTGTACTGTGGGTTTCTATCTGGCATATTTCTCTTTGTCTGAAATGTCTGTGTTATTATAATTGCAGACTGGTAGTTGTAACTGTGTTTGTGGTTTGTAGAGAAGTCATGTATAAATGGAGGTGGGATGATTGTCTATAGCAGAGGTTCTCAATCTTGGTCCTCGTGGGCCCACACAGTGCATGTATTGCAGGTTCCCTCACAGAATCGCAAGTGAAATAATTAGCTCCACCTTTGGACCTTTTAAAATGTGTCAGTGAGTAATTAATACACCTGTGCACCTACTGGGTTACCTGCAAAACATGCACTGTGTGGGCCCACGAGGACCGAGTTTGAGAACCTCTGGTCTATAGAGAGGTGTGTATCTGAGCAGTGTATGGTGGGTATATTATACCAGGATGACTGATTGTGCTTCGTTACCTATGTTCAGGCCCTGTGGTTGAAATGTCTTGAGTAAAAAAAATCCATTTTAATTCTTCTTTGTTTCTGTTTTTTTTTTAATCTCCTCCCATCTAGTTTTTTTTAGTTGCTTTATACTAATTAAATTGAATGTCTTTTGGGTTCTGGTTATGAGGTGTTTTAAAGTGATGTGAGAGATTGTGAGTTTCTGTACCTTTCTTATTGTTGCACACATGTTCTGCAATGCGTACTTTAAGTTTCCAGATTGTTCTCCCCACATACTGTAGGCCACAGGGGCATGTCCCCAGAGCCAGCCATAGGCATAGGCAAACTAGGCAATTGCCTAGGGCATTTGAAATGCCTAGGGCCACCAGCAGCTTCTGCTGATTAAAATGATATGCAGCATGCCTATATTCTGTGTATAGCATTTCATATACAGATACAGCCGCAGTCTCACACAGTATATAGGCATGCTGCATATCATTTTAATCAGCAGAAGCTGCCTGTGCATCCTAGCCACATACCAATGCAAATAAGATGAATTTTCATTAAAAAAAGGTGCCCGACGTTAGCATTGAGGCAAGATTTATGAGGACAAATCTGTTTCCAAGCAGAGGCAGAGGTCACAATGATAGTGACAGTGTGAGTGATGTGTGCATGTGAGTGGGTTGGTTGTGCAGTAGTGATTGGAATATGTATAAGGAGCATTATGTGTGTCATGTAAAAATGCATTAATAATGTGCAACATATGTGTAAGGGGCACTGTGTGTCATTATGTGTATAAGGGGATTAATAATGTGCGGCATATATGTAACGGTACTACTATATGTGTGTCATTATGTGTATAGGGGCACTAATAATATGCAGCAAATGTGTAGGGGGCACTATGCATGTCATTATGTGTATAAGGGCATTAATAATGTGCGGCATATGTGTAAGGAACATTATGTGTAAAAGAGCATTAATAAAGGTTGTCATAATGTGTAAGGGGCATTATGTTTATAGGGACATTAATGATGTTTCTCATATGTGTAAGGGGCATTACTGTGTGGAATTATATGTATAAATGCATTACTAATGTGTGGCATTATGTGTATAATGTGCTCTACTATGTGGTGTTGCATATAGAAAGGTCACTACTGTGTCGTCTAATGTGAATAAAGAGCGATAGGGTGTGGTGTAATGTGAATAAGGAGCAATTCAGTGTGATGTAATGTGACTAATGGGCGCTACTGTGAGGAGTAACGTTTAGGTAAAGTGATACTACTGTGGGATGTAATATGAATTATGGACACTATTGCATGATCAAATGTGAATAAAGTTGCAGTACTGTGTGGCGTAATTGGAATTGGGGTTACTGTTGTGTGGCCATGCCCCTTGCCAGCAAAAACACACTCCTTTTTGGGCTGTGCGCCGAATGTGCGCACTGTTCCTATTTAAAATATAGGGGGTACAAACACCAAAATAAGGACTGCTATGGGTGAGGGGTGATGGTGCTGGGAAAGAGGTGCAAGGTCAGAGGTGGAACCAGCGGTGTGTGCTGTTTCATGTCATGTGTTCTCTGATTTTGTATGTTTCTCCCATGTTGTGGGATGTAAATGTGTGCACTTTCTTTGTGGTGGTGTTTCCTATCTTGCAGTTGCTGCAGATTCCGCAATGGTAGAATACTCCTTCTAGTTGTGTCAAAGACAATGTCATTTGTGTTTTCTCCACCTCTTTTAGGTGATTTTTTACTAAATGTTGTTTTAAGTCGGGTGCCTTCCTGTAGATGATGTTTGGTTTCATTGGTAGAGTATCTGTTAGGCCTTCATCTTCTAGCAGTATGTGCCAGTGTTTGAATATTTTTATAACCCAATACAACAAGGACACGAAGCACCTGAAGAAAATCATGCCCAAACACTGGTACATACTGCTAGTAGATGAAGGCCTAGCAGACACTCTACCAAGGAAACCAAACATCATCTACTGGAAGGAAACTGACTTAAAACAACAGTTACTAAAGAGCTAGAAGCATGGCTGTAACATAGTAACATAGTTAATAAGGTTGAAAAAAAGACAAGTTGTCCATCGAGTACAACCTTTATTTAGATCCTATACTATTCTGTAAATCAAGATATACCTATAGTTATGCAATACAATCTTTTTAAATGCTATAGCCTTGGATATTTTTTTCAGTTAGAAAATTATCCATTCCATTCTTAAATTTGATGACTGAGTCCGCCATTACGACCTTCTTTGGTAAAGAATTCCAGATCCTTTCTGCCCTTACTGTGAAGAACCCCTTCCTTCTTTGGGTATTAAATTTTTTCTCCTCTAACCTCAAAGGGTGTCCACGTATCCTATGTAAAAATCTCTTAACCACTTAACTGATTATTTATTTTGCCAAAAACCGCTCTGAAATTGTCGTCTTTTTTTCTATGAGTGAAGTAGGTGGAGAACATGAGTTTAGCCCTATCCAAAATGATTTTAGTAAAAAAAAGAAGAAAAAAATATATTTTTTTTCAATTTTTTTTCAAACACCGAAACATTGATTGGGAACATCGCGACCATCAGAACATCGGAAACATTGCAATCATCACAGCTTTTATTTTGAAAGGTGGGACAGCCTCCTGGCATACAGAGGGGGGTATTGGGGTCTGAAGCTGCTGGAGGCAGTGGCAGATTTAGCGGGGGGCGATTAGGGCGAACGCCCCCCTACATATACCGGCACCGGGATGGAGGCTGGGTCCCGGCGCGGTATTGGGAACGGGGTGGAGAGCGGTGCAGCGCGGCGGGGAACGAGGAGAGAGAGGAGCGTACTGACGCGCGTACAGCGACCTCTGTTCTGACCACGCCCCCTCCTTCCTGTACGCGCGTCAGGACGCTCTCTCTCTGTCTTCGTCCTCCGCCGCGCTGCACCGCAATACCGCGGCGGGACCCGGCCTCCATCTATGAGGTGGGAGTGTGTGTGTGTCTCCCATTTCTCTCCCCCTCCCCCCCCCTCTTCTCCCTGCATTATTTGGCTGAATTTTGCCTCATTCTGTGTGCTATGTCATTTTTGCCTCATACAGTGTGCTATAATGTGATTTTTCCCTCATTCTGTGTACTATCATGTGAATTTTGTCTCATTCTGCGTGCTATCATGTGATTTTTGCCTCATACAGTGTGCTATAATGTGATTTTTCTCTCATTCTGCGTGCTATCATGTGATTTTTGCCTCATACAGTGTGCTATAATGTGATTTTTCCCTCATTCTGCGTGCTATCATGTGATTTTTGCCTCATACAGTTTGCTATAATGTGATTTTTCCCTCATTCTGCGTGCTATCATGTGATTTTTGCCTCATACAGTGTGCTATAATGTGAATTTTGCCTCATTCTGTGTGCTATCATGTGATTTTTGCCTCATACAGTGTGCTATAATGTGATTTTTCCCTCATTCTGCGTGCTATCATGTGATTTTTGCCTCATACAGTGTGCTATAATGTGAATTTTCCCTCATTCTGCATGCTATCATGTGAATTTTGCCTCATTCTGCGTGCTATAATGTCAATTTCTGCTCATTCTGCGTGCTATAACGTCATTTTTGCCTCATACAGTGTGCTATAATGTCAATTTCGGCTCATTCTGCGTGCTATAACGTCATTTTTGCCTCATACAGTGTGCTATAATGTCAATTTCGGCTCATTCTGCGTGCTATAACATCATTTCTGCCTCATACAGTGTACTATAATGTGATTTTTCCCTCATTCTGCGTGCAATCATGTGAATTTTGCCTCATTCTGCGTGCTATAATGTCAATTTTGGCTCATTCTGCATGCTATCATGTGATTTTTCCCTCATTCTGCGTGCTATCATGTGAATTTCGGCTCATTCAGTGTGCTATAATGTGAATTTCGGCTCATTCAGTGTGCTACAATGTGAATTTCAGCTCATTCAGTGTGCTATAATGTGAATTTCGGCTCATTCAGAGTGCTACAATGTGAATTTCAGCTCATTCAGTGTGCTATAATGTGAATTTCGGCTCATTCAGTGTGCTACAATGTGAATTTCGGCTCATTCTGCGTGCTATAATGTGAATTTCGGCTCATTCAGTGTGCTATAATGTGAATTTCGGCTCATTCAGTATGCTATAATGTGAATTTTGGCTCATTCTGTGTGCTATAATGTGAATTTCGGCTCATTCTGCGTGCTATAATGTGAATTTTGGCTCATTCTGTGTGCTGTAATGTGAATTTCGGCTCATACAGTGTGCTATAATGTGAATGTCGGCTCATTCAGTGTGCTATAATGTGAATTTCGGCTCATTCTGTGTGCTGTAGAAACAGAATTTGTCGGCAGATAAGAACCACTTGGCCCATCTAGTCTGCCCCCTTTTTTTTTTTTTTTACATTATTTTTATCTCTAACCTTATCTGATCCTTATTTCTTTGTAAGAATATCCTTATGTCTATCCCATGCATGTTTAAATTGCCCTACTCTCTTATCCTCTACCACCCCTGATGGAAGGAATGGCGATTCGCCAGTCTGTATCACCAGTGCGCAGGGTTCTCTCCACTAACTGGCAACATTTTATTAGTAATGGCAACAATAGGAAATTTTAGAAGCGAACGGGAAGGGCATTACTAAGTGGGAGGGGCTATGATTAGCGGGAGGAGTCATGATTCTTAAACCGCCCCCCCTAAAAGTTAAGTCTAGATCCGCCACTGGCTGGAGGGGGGGGGATCCTGCCGTACTGACTGATCAGCAGTGATTGGCAGCACGGCAATTAGTAGAGGAGAGTGAAGGGAGGCAGAGGGACCTTCCAGTCCCTCTGACAGCAGCAGCGGAGGTAAGTTTCCCTTCGCTGTGGCTGCCAACACAATTGATCTGACTATAGCAGAAGTGTCAGAAAAGTGCCCGGGCGCCAAGACAGATAAGCAGCAACCAGAAAGGTATCCCCAATACCACAATGAGACAAGTGAACATGTAAATTAGACCAGATGAAGTGCGCTAATCTTATAGCAATAAGCAATTGGTACTTCTCTCAATATTCTTCTGTTGCCGGACTTTTATATGTACTTCAAAATGTTGAGATCCATATGTGAGGGAAAAAGAAATATTTCCAAAGATGGTGTAATACGTTCCAAAAAGGATTTTAATACATAATAATAAAAGTAACCAATACAATCATTACAGGCAAATCTTATGATCAATGGTATAGATGGAGGTTTACCATATTCTAGGATTGTAAAATCCTTGTATATTGCTGATATAAACTTTACTGGTCACATTTCAATACGGAATAGTAAAGGTGGGCGTTTACCAGGTTTCCATGAAGTATGGGCCTTTAAGATGTAATAATTAGAGATGTGCAGCGGGCATTTTTCGGGTTTTGTGTTTTGGTTTTGGATTCGGTTCCGCGGTCATGTTTTGGATTCAGACGCGTTTTGGCAAAACCTCCCTTTCAAATTTTTGTCGGATTCGGGCGTGTTTCGGATTCGAATTGTGCATGTGTATGCACTAGTGTAATAAATGGTGAAAATGCTTGATTAAGTTTCAAAATGATATTTATTTATAATAGCTGATAGTCCAGAATTCATATGAATGCGTGAATGAGCTCTGTTTGGCTATATTAAGCCTTTATGCTAATTGTGCAGGAGCACGCTTGCTTCTAGATATAATGAGATGAAGTCCATAAGCAGGATGATAAGTGGATTTATGAAAAAATGAAATTGGTGAAAAAAGTCTATTTGTTATATTACAGGCCGCGGCGTCCCGCTGGTCTGTATGAAATGAGTGCACTTGTTTAAAATGACATTCCGTCACTGGTGTTCAAGCAGCAGCGGAGAGTGCGTGAGAAAGAAAGGGACTCCGGACTGGTCTACCCTCCCCCTGCTTCTGCCGCCGTCACTGTGACTGTGTTCGGTCACAGGTTGGAGGCTAGTCAGCCTGGGTTCGGTGCCTGTCTTGGGGGGGGGAGATGCACGCACTGCGACCGCTCTCAGAGTGGTTCGTTGCCGCACTCCCTCCGCCTACAGAGACTCACCTTAGTTCTCCTTCTCCGCTGCTGGATGTGTTAGTGGCAGGCTGTCTCCTCGATGCTTCTCCGTCGTCCGTGACCCGCAGATACTTCCTGGTCTTCAGTCACGTGACCGTGTTCAGTCTCTTGTTCCGCTCCTTCTGCTTGATCGTGCCGCTGTTGTGGATGGTGTTAGGAAAATGCTTCCTAACACCATCCACAACAGCGGCACGATCAAGCAGAAGGAGCGGAACAAGAGACTGAACCCGGTCACGTGACTGAAGACCAGGAAGTGTCTGCGGGTCACGGACGACGGAGAAGCATCGAGGAGACAGCCTGCCACTGACACATGAGAGCGGTCGCAGTGCGTGCATCTCCCCCCCCAAGACAGGCACCGAACCCAGGCTGACTAGCCTCCGACCTGTGACCGAACACAGTCACAGTGACGGCGGCAGAAGCAGGGGGAGGGTAGACCAGTCCGGAGTCCCTTTCTTTCTCACGCACTCTCCGCTGCTGCTTGAACACCAGTGAAGGAATGTCATTTTAAACAAGTGCACTCATTTCATACAGACCAGCGGGACGCCGCGGCCTGTAATATAACAAATAGACTTTTTTCACCATTTTCATTTTTTCATAAATCCACTTATCATCCTGCTTATGGACTTCATCTCATTATATCTAGAAGCAAGCGTGCTCCTGCACAATTAGCATAAAGGCTTAATATAGCCAAACAGAGCTCATTCACGCATTCATATGAATTCTGGACTATCAGCTATTATAAATAAATATCATTTTGAAACTTAATCAAGCATTTTCACCATTTATTACACTAGTGCATACACATGCACAATTAGAAACCGGGGGTGAGCGCAGTGTAAAAATCTCTACTCTTGCACCATTTATTCTAACAAGCAGGACCAACTTGTTAACACTAGCAGCACTCCCCGTAACGTTAGTACATTTCTGTGCGCAGTCCACCCAAATTTTGTAACTTTTGTGTTTTGGATTCGGGTGTTTTTTTTTCTTCAAAAAACCCTCAAAAACAGCTTAAATCATAGAATTTGATCATATAGTATTATTAACCTCAATAACCATAATTTCCACTAATTTCCAGTCTATTCTGAATACCCCACACCTCACAATATTATTTTTAGTCCTAAAATATGCACCGAGGTCGCTGGATGACTAAACTAAGTGACCCAAGTGGGCGGCACAAACACCTGGCCCATCTAGGACTGGCACTGCAGTGTCAGACAGTATGGCACTTAAAAAAATAGTCCCCAAACAGCACATGATGCAAAGATAAATAAAAAAAAAGAGGTGCAAGATGGAATTTTCCTTGGGCCCTCCCACCCACCCTTATGTTGTATAAACAGGATATGCACACTTTAACAAACCCAGCATTTCAGCGATAGTGTCTGCCACATGACTGTGGCTGAAATGATTGGTTGGTTTGGGCCCCCACCAAAAAAGAAGCAATCAATCTCTGCTTGCACAAACTGGTTCTACAGAGGCAAGATGTCCACCTCCTCCTCATCGTCCGATTCCTCACTCCTTTCACTGTGTACATCCCCCTTCTCACAGAGTATTAATTCGTCCCCACTGGAATCCACCATCACAGGTCCCTGTGTACTTTCTGGAGGCAATTGCTGGTAAATATCTCCACTGAGGAATTTATTATAATTAATTTTGATGAACATCATCTTCTCCACATTTTCTGGAAGTAACCTCCTACGCCGATCGCTGACAATGTTACCGGCTGCACTAAACACTCTTTCACAGTACACACCGGAGGTGGGGCAACTTAGGTAAAATAAAGCCAGTTTGTGCAAGGTCCTCCAAATTGCCTCTTTTTCCTGCAGTATGCGTACAGACTGTCTGACATGCCTACAGTAATGCTGTCACTCATATAATCCTCCACCATTCTTTTAATGGTGACAAAATCATATGCAGTGACAGTAGACGACATGTCAGTAATCGTTGGCAGGTCCTTTAGTCCGGACCAGATGTCAAGACTTGCTCCTGTGACTGCCCTGCATCACCGCCAGCGGGTGGTTTTGGAAATGTTATCTTTTCCTGGCAGCTCCAGTGGTGGTAGAAAATGAAGGAGGAGCTGTTGGCGGGTCACATTCCCCTTGACTTGACCAGTATCTCACCAGCAGGTCTTTGAACATCTGCACACTTGTGTCTGCCGGAAAGAGAGATACAACGTAGGCTTTAAACCTAGGATCGAGCACGGTGGCCAAAATGTAGTGCTCTGATTTCAACAGATTGACCACCCGTGAATCCTGGTTAAGCGAATGAAGGGCTCCATCCACAAGTCCAAAATGCCTTGCGGAATCGCTCCATTTTAGCTCCTCCTTCAATCTCTCCAGCTGCTTCTGCAAAAGCCTGATGAGGGGAATGACCTGACTTAGGCTGGTAGTGTCTGAACTGACTTCCCGTGTGGCAAGTTCAAAGGGTTGGAGAACCTTGCACAACATTGAAATCATTCCCCACTGCGCTTGAGTCAGGTGCATTCCCCCTTCTTTGCCTATATCGTAGGCAGATGTATAGGCTTGAATGGCCTTTTGTTGCTCCTCCATCCTCTGAAGCATATAGAGAGTTGAATTTCACCTTGTTACCACCTCTTGCTTCAGCTGATCGCAGGGCATGTTCAGGAGTGTTTGCTGGTGCTCCAGTCTTCAGCATGCAGTGGCTGAATGTCGAAAGTGGCCTACAATTTTTCGGGCCACCGACAGCATCTCCTGCATGCTTCTGACGTTTTAAAAAAAATTCTGCACCACCAAATTCATTGTATGTTCAAAACATGGGACATGCTGGAATTTGCCCACATGTAATGCACGCACAATATTGGTGGCATTGTCAGATGTCACAAATCTCCTGGAGAGTCCAATTGGGGTAAGCCAATCTGCGATGATGTTCCTCAGTTTCCATAAGAGGTTGTCAGCTGTGTGCCTCTTATGGAAAGCGGTGATACAAAGCGTAGCCTGCCTAGGAAAGAGTTGGCGTTTGTGAGATGCTGCTACTGGTGCCGCCGCTGCTGTTCTTGCGGGAGGCAATACATCTACCCAGTGGGCTGTCACAGTCATATAGTCCTTAGTCTCCCCTGCTCCACTTGTCCACGTGTCTGTGGTTAAGTGGACAGTGGGTACAACTGCATTTTTTAGGATACTGGTGACTCTTTTTCTGACGTCTGTGTACATTCTCAGTATAGCCTGCCTAGAGAAGTGGAACCTAGATGGTATACACACTACCTCAAGCAATTCTCTAAGTTCCTGTGTACTAACGGCAGATACCGGACGCACGTCTAACACCAACATAGTCGTCAAAGCCTGAGTTATCCGCTTTGCAACAGAATGACTGCTGTGATATTTCATCTTCCTCGCAAAGGACTGTTGGACAGTCAATTGCTTACTGGAAGTAGTACAAATGGTCCGCCGACTTCCCCTCTGGGATGATGATCGACTCCCAGCAGCAACAACAGCAGTGCCAGCAGCAACAGCAGCAGTAGGCGTTACGTTAGCAGAGGACCCGTCAGACTTGCCAGTGACATGGCCTGCAGGACTATTGGCGTTCCTGTCTAAGAAGTAAATTGACACTGAGGAAGTTGGTGGGGTGGTTTGCAGGAGCTTGGGTACAAGAAGAAGAAGGGATTTAGTTGTCAGTGGACTGCTTCCGCTGTCACCCAAATTTTTTGGACTTGTCAATGACTTATGATGAATGCGCTCCAGGTGACGTATAAGGGAGGATGTACCTAGGTGGTAAACGTCCTTACCCCTACTTATTACAGCTTGACAAAGGCAACACACGGCTTGACACCTGTTGTACGCATTTCTGTTGAAATAATTCCACAACAAAGAGGTGATTTTTTGGGGGTATTTTGACCAGGCATGTCAATGGCCTTAATCATCCCACGGACAACAGGTGTCTCCCCGGGTGCCTGACTTAAACAAACAACCTTACCATCAGAATCCTCCTTGTCAATTTCCTCCTCAGTGCCAGCAACACCCATATCCTCATCCTGGTGTACTTCGACACTGACATCTTCAATTTGAATATCAGGAACTGTACTGTGGGTGCTCCTTCCAGCACTTGCAGGGGGCATGCAAATGGTGGAAGGAGACACCTCTTCCCGTCCAGTGTTGGGAAGGTCAGGCATCGTAAACGACACAATTGGACTCTCCTTGGGGATTTGTGATTTAGAAGAATGCACAGTTCTTTGCTGTGCTTTTGCCAGCTTAACTCTTTTCATTTTTCTAGCGGAAGGATAAGTGCTTCCGTCCTCATGTGAAGCTGAACCACTAGCCATGAACATAGGCCAGGGCCTCAGCTGTCCTTGCCACTCCGTGTTGTAAATGGCATATTGGCAAGTTTACGCTTCTCCTCAGACGCTCTTAATTTATATTTTTGGGTAATTTTACTGAACTTTTGTTTTTTGGATTTTACATGCTCTCTACTATGACATTGGGCATCGGCCTTGGCAGACGACGTTGATGGCATTGAATCGTCTCTGCCATGACTAGTGGCAGCAGCTTCAGCACTAGGTGGAAGTGGATCTTGATCTTTCACTATTTTACCCTCCAAATATTTGTTCTCCATTTTTATAATGTGTGGAATTATATGGCAGTAATATATCTGGAATTAGACGGTAGTAATGTCTGGAATTAGATACCACTAGATAGATACCTGATACCGCTGTGACTGGAAGGATGATGACCTATGCACAGTGACAGGACACTAACACAGCACCCTACAGCAGCAAGATGCAGCACAAGACACTGGACTTTTAGTAATGTACTGTAGTATACTGGTCACCACAATGCAGCACAAGACAATTAGCAGTGATACTGAGCACTGATGAGGATACTAGAACTGACACTGAGCAGCGAGATGCAGTACTGGACTATTGTACTGTAGTATACTGGTCACCACAATGCAGCACAAGACAATGAGCAGTGATTCTGATAACTGATGAGGATACTAGAACTGACACTGAGCAGCAAGATGCAGCACTGGACTATTGTACTGTAGTACACTGGTCACCACAATGCAACACAAGACAATGAGCAGTGATCCTCAGCACTGATGAGGATACTGGAACTGACACTGTGCAGCGAGATGCAGCACTGGACTATTGTACTGTAGTATACTGGTCACCACAATGCAGCACAAGACAATGAGCACTGATCCTGAGCACTGATGAGGATACTAGAACTGACACTGAGCAGCGAGATGCAGCACTGGACTATTGTACTGTAGTACACTGGTCACCACAATGCCGCACAAGACAATGAGCAGTGATACTGAGCACTGATGAGGATACTAGAACTGACACTGAGCAGCGAGATCCAGCACTGGACTATGGTACTGTAGTATACTGGTCACCATAATGCAGCACAAGATAATGAGCAGTGAAACTGAGCACTGATGAGGATACTAGAACTGACACTGAGAAGCGAGATCCAGCACTGGACTATTGTACTGTAGTATATTGGTCACCACAATGCAGCACAAGACAATGAGCAGTGATACTGAGCACTGATGAGGATACTAGAACTGACACTGAGCAGCGAGATGTAGCACTGGACTATTGTACTGTAGTATACTGGTCACCACAATGCAGCACAAGACAATGAGCAGGGATCCTGAGCACTGATGAGGATACTAGAACTGACACTGAGCAGCGAGATGCAGCACTGGACTATTGTACTGTAGTATACTGGTCACCACAATGCAGCACAAGACAATGAGCAGTGATCCTGAGCATTGATGAGTATACTAGAACTGACACTGAGCAGCGAGATGCAGCACTGGACTATTGTACTGTAGTATACTGGTCACCACAATGCAGCACTGATACTGAGCACTGATATTGAGCTGATATTGAGCTTTCCACTCAGAGAACGTAACCACGTCTTCTCACTCTCTCTACAATGCACGAGTGAAAATGGCGGCAATGCACATCTCTTTACATGGAATCTGAATCTAGCAAGAATCCGACGGCGGGATGATGACGTTTTGCCTCGTTCGGGTTTTCCGAGTCAGGCGGGAAGAACCGAGGCTGCCTTGGACCCGTGTAAACCACGTGGAGTTCGGGGGGGTTCGGTTCTCGGAGAACCGAACCCGCTCATCTCTAGTAATAATGAGGAGTCACCAGCTCCGGAACCTGTCTCCACGGTCCAAACACTCCGTCCGTCTGGTTGGCCTTCCACCAACAATAGCACTCCTGTCATACAATGCCGACACATTTCGGGATCTCTCCCTTCCTCAAGGCAGTATGACAGGACTGGGCCCTGATGAGCCATTTATACACTCCCTTAGGATTGTATCTGGGTCACGGGGTCGCTGAACAATAACAATTTAA
This sequence comes from Pseudophryne corroboree, assembly GCF_028390025.1. Taxonomy (NCBI): domain Eukaryota; kingdom Metazoa; phylum Chordata; class Amphibia; order Anura; family Myobatrachidae; genus Pseudophryne; species Pseudophryne corroboree. The sequence goes on from NC_086454.1 coordinate 210,106,688, forward strand.
ATTTTACACAAAATTAAAAAACATATTCAATACATGATGTATATATGATGTATAAAAACAATATAAATAGGTTCATATAGTAGCTAAATAGGGATACTGAACACGATAAGTATTATAAACTTTGTAAGAAATCGGGCCACCAGAAGTGATGTCCTCCGTACTTCCGGTCCGGCGTACATTGTCCTCAAACTGTTTTTTTCATCCCATAGTTCCCCCACTTGGTTCTTTCACACGTTGGTGGTATGAGTGGGTTAGATGTATTGTGTTGCCTCAGGTTGAGTACCGGTGTGGATGGCAGGCAACATCGTGGAATCATCACGGAAGCGGGCGCAGCATAAGGGACCTCCATACAGCAATCACCAGATGGTGCTGACAAAAGGGTAAGTTAGTTCACCTGTTAGGCACGGGATGCCGACCATCCAGACACAACACCTGACTACAAACTATGGCCCTCATTCCGAGTTGATCGGTCGCAAGGCGATTTTAGCAGAGTTACACACGCTAAGCCGCCGCCTACTGGGAGTGAATCTTAGCTTCATAAAATTGCGACCGATGTATTCGCAATAATGCGATTACTAACTACTTAGCAGTTTCAGAGTAGCTCCAGACTTACTCTGCCTGTGCGATCATTTCAGTGCTTGTCGTTCCTGGTTGACGTCACAAACACACCCAGCGTTCGCCCAGGCACTCCCACCGTTTCCCCGGCCACTCCTGCGTTTTTTCCGGAAACGGTAGCGTTTTCAGCCACACGCCCCTGAAACGCCGTGTTTCCGCCCAGTAACACCCATTTCCTGTCAATCACATTACGTTCGCCGGAGCGAAGAAAAAGCCGTGAGTAAAAATACTTTCTTCATAGTAAAGTTACTTGGCGCAGTCGCAGTGCGAACATTGCGCATGCGTACTAAGCGGATTTTCACTGCGATGCGATGAAAAATACCGAGCGAACAACTCGGAATGAGGGCCCATATTTGCTACAAATACTGGTTCATTATTGCTAACTTTTGAACATTATCCTGAGACAACTCCTAATAGGATTATAACTTTTAAAACTCATTTTTTTCCTGTTTTTTTCATTATTTTTCATTTCTTTCATCCACAAATGGAAACTGTTATCTATCATCATACTGTAAGTTTTAGTGAGCAGTGTGAAAAAAGCATTTAAACTGTACACATACTGTAGTAGTGTACTTTCTCACAACACACAGATGAGGCGAGCGAAGAAACCCCCCCTCCAATTTGCAGTGTTAAGTTTAACATAGTGTTGGAACATTCCAGAAGAGATAACACTGGAGTGAGGAGAGAGAAGAAGAGGTCAGAGGAGGTGTCACGTTTGAATAGAGAAAGGAGGATCACAAATTATATGTGATCTAAAGTGTGGTGATTGCCTGCAGGAATAATCACCAATAATGTTTTCAAGTGACTGTATGTATATATATATATATATATATATATATATATATAATGTTGTATTCTTTTCAGCCGAGATGTGACAACATGGCTGACATACAATGTCCTGCATTTGACCCCCATAGGTCCAGGCCAAGAGAGATCTGCAGACCATAAAGTTTGAGATGACATTCCTACATCAAAAGTAGAGATTTGCAAGCTCTGGACATTGAGGGCTGATAAGGCAATTTGTTGTTGTGTCAACAGAGGGGCTGTAAACAGACCAGGAATCCTGTTCCCTGGCTAATGTCATAAACCTTGCTTTCTTTGAAAGAGATTCCTACAGTACACCCATTACCTCCCCCCTTGGCTGTTGCCAAGCACCTAGTATGTAAAACCTGGTGTAGGTGTTTTGTCCAGCAGGAAAGTGGTTAAAAATCCCAAGGGAGGGGGCCTGATGAAGCTGGAGACTATATCTGTCCCACTCATGAAAATTGGAGTTGTGATCTCTTGGGGACAGCTAGTATGCTGGAGATGACCTGAGTTATTCTGTGAAGCCCCCACAACAGAAATACTTAAAACTTGTTTGCGTAAGTGTATAGGGTTTCTGTAAGTTTTATTTCCTTTTCATTTATTGAGATTGCTGTATTCTGTGTGTGTTTTTAAAATATTCTTAATAATCTTTGTAACCTTTTTGTAACCAAAGGTCTGAAGTATTCTTGAAATTAAAATCCTAATTTTAGTTCTCGTTCTGTTGTTCTTATGAACTCCAACGCCTGTGTGTCTCACGCCTATCTATTTTTCTAAGTATTGCAGTGTGTGTGTGTGACAGGTAAAGCTAAAGATGCCTGTAACGTCCGTAATACGTTGAAAAGTCTTTGCTGGTGGCAGCTGAAAGTATTTAAATAATCCTGTGTGTCAAAAGTGACCCCCGTACGGAGCATGCAGCAATTCTCAAATTGGCGTATTTGTGGAATTGGCCGGCAGCGTTGTCACAAAGTGGTGACAAGCGGTGGTATGATAATTGTTTGTTTTTATCTAAGAACTTAAGTGAAGGTGGTAATAATTCCGTGAGCGGAACATCCACTTCACCAGAAACAGAACTCAGAGCTTTATTATAATTTTAAAATCCTCATAGTGAGTGGCAATCTCTGTTCCCCTCCCCATCTCTTGTTTTTCTTTTCTATTATTTTATTTTGGCGAAAATGAGATCAAGGATGACTAAGTCTAAGCATCTGATGAAGGATGATGGCAAATTTGTGCGTGGGAATGATGCATCGCCCTGTGCTGCCGAGACAGTAGGGGATGTATTGCGCACTGGACTGTTACGTACTGCGGGTAGTAATGGTGCCATGCTGATTTCTGATGTGGACTCTGTTATCGATGTGAGGCCTGTGCATATGGCCTTGGATGAATATTCGCAGACGGATATCAAGTATGGGAAAGATACAGAGCATCATGATGGCTGCAAACCTGTGCGTGGGAATGATACATCGGCCTGGGCTGCTGAGACAGTAGGAGATGTATTGCGTACTGGACTATTATGTACTGTGGGTAGTAATAGTGCAACGCTGGATTCTAATGTGGGCTCTGTTATCGATGTGAGGCCTGCTGTGGCTGCCTCAAATGTGGATCTTATTCCCCCATTCCTGGGAACTGTCGGAGCTGTGTGCTGGACAGGGAAAAGGTGTTCCAGTGCACGAGAGGAGAGAGAGATAGGGCCTGCCAGTGCTGCACAGCTGGAGAGGGAGAGTTCTATGGCAGAAACGAGTTCTGAAAACCGAATAGCTAAGAGAGAATGTGCGCTACAAATTGCATCGCAACAAGAAAGTGATTGCTCGCGATACCATGAGACCAGGGAGGTCACTGTTAAACCTTGTCTGGATCAAGCCCCTAGTAGGACGGACTATGTGAACGTGGACAGTACTGCAAATACCCAGTGGAGGTCAGGCACCTCTTACAGCTACACTGAAGGTCCTGACCTGGATAGGTATTTACAGAGTGCAATTGCATCTACGAAATCATACCCAGACTGGGCAACCGTTATGCAGCTGGTGCGACAGTTCCTTGCCGAACGCCAAGCAACTCTAGAACATGAGGCTGCCAGGGAGATGGTAGAAAATTCCTGGCAACCATCCGAGACAGCGTCAGAAGAGCCATGGTGGGATGACCCAGCTGAACTGTTTGCCAGGATGAGTACAGGTGAGCTAATTAGAGAATGTCTGCTGCAGGGTATCCCCTGCTGCAACCCTTCCCGCAGGGAGATGATCACGAAACTCACCTCTGCACAGAAAGATGAGAGCAATGCCTTCAGCCAGTATAGAATCTAATTCCGGTGTTTAGGACCAGAGATGAATCCTGGGTACTTGCTGCAGGTGCTGGAGGAAAGTGTTGAAGATGCATGGAGAGAGGCACACAGTTTTTGGAAGCTCGATACCCCATTCTGGCACAATCAGTGTCGCAGAGTGGATGATGAAAGACAACGTCTGCAAAAACTTCTTTTATCAGTGGAAGAAGCAGTAGTCCAGCCTGCAGGGGTGCCCCAGGAGGAACAGGTACCCCCAGCATCTACAGTCGGTGTGGACTATGTTACGGAGTTCTTTCCAAAGGTGCAGTGTACCCTACTGGGAGGAGATGTTTGTGCGAACAGCATATTACCACCGTCTGCGCAGAATTTGCAGCTGGAAGCAGCTGATTTTCAGGAGAACCTGATTGTGGAGGAGATTATGTCGACAAGAGACGTGGGAGTGTCAGATATTATTCCCAAGAATGTGTTCGTGAGAACTGACTTTGGACAATTGATAGCACAATCTGTGCCTGACATTTCTAAGTCTGTTGGAATATGTGAATCATCTCAGGTAGTATGTGATGATGCTAAACCTTGCAATGGTATTGCTCTGTGTACAGTACCTGTAATGCTATGTGATACTGCTGGATCTTGCACAGAAGTGACTCTGGGTCAAAACGTAGTGCCCCATGAACATGTTGCATTTCATACTGTGACAGAGACTTGTGATAATACCAGTGAAATGAACTGTATTGCTGCAGGAAATAACCCTTCTTTTCCTCAGGGGACCCCCGCTGATCCGCACAACATTATTGCCAATGTATGTGATGCTGAAAATGTTACCAACCTGTGTGTACTAGAAAATAACTCTTTGTCATTACACAGGGCTGAATCTATTCCGTCAGAAAGTGCATGCCCTGATATAGAGTTGTGTGGGGCGCAGTCAGCAGATTATGTTCCACGTGTATCAGTAGTTGGGTTGAAGGCTGTATGCAGCAATGTGTCCCGTGCCACCCTGATTAATGTGATAGGATGTAACCCTGTCTGTCCACAGGCATCTTACCACGAGGTGGGGAGAGGGGACCCTGTTACCATATGTGTGCTACCCAACCTGCCTAAGAGTGACGTACTTGAAACTGGTTTGGGCCAAACACACTCCACCTACATGAATGATGGTTATGTCATTACTGATACTGCAACGTTGCCAGCTTTTCTTGCTATCACCAGTCTCCCTCAGGCCCCGGGTGATCCAGATAACATGCCAATGTCTATGTGAAGGGACAAAGAAATGACTCCCTGTATTGTTGAGACAGCTCAGGTTGATTTTCCGGTACAGCAGGACCAATATGAAATGCAAATGTTTATGTATCAGGGAAAGACAGTGAATCCAGGTGTTAAGGAAAATGATCAAATTGATTTCCAGGTACGGAGGGGCCACGAAAACTGGCAAACGTCTATGTATACAGGAGGGGCAATGATTTCTTGTATTGATGATAATACTGTATGTAATACCACACCTGGGGTAGCAGTAATGACACGCAGTGCAGCAGCACAGATAAGCTGTGATTTAACCCCTGTCAGTGGGGAGGGTGACTCAAAAGCCAGAGATCCCCTCCGCCCCCCTCCCTCCCAGTGAGAGTTGCAAGCTCAGATACTGGCCTAGGGAAGGGAGTCAATGGGGATGATGTATTGTCTTGTATACGTGTTACCAGTACTTCTGATGATGCATGTATCAATGTAGGAAATAATGTGTCTGCCGGGGGTGCTGCCAGCATGTTAGGTACCAGGGTTGTGTCAGGGAAGGGGGCTGTGTCAACAGCTGAGAAGGGAGAAACACACATTGCTGTCCCTCCCCCTCAGACCCCCCCTCCTGCTCTGCTCTTGCATGCAAACACCCAGCAGGTATTCCCATACACTGAGGCTTCAGTGGAAAACTACCTCTCCAGGTTGAACAGAGAGCCAGTCCCAATACAGCACAAGGGCAGGAAGAAATTGTTTGGGAGAAGTGTCTAGGTGTATTTTCCCCAGTATGTGTTAATGAGGAAATTTCTCCCCATTGTGGTACCACTAGACCCACCGAGTTACAGACCCCTGGGAATGATGTGGGCACACTGTATAAAGATGTGCTTGATGTGAGGTGTGACCTAGCTATAGGTACCAAGCAGAGGGCAATGCAGAAGGGCTGCACATTAACCCTTGGAAAGGAATCAGAAAGTATTTCTGCTGATAAGAGGCTGTCTACTTTACACTTAGCAATGAAAGTAGAAAACTTATCAGTGTCAGGAATGGCTGTGCTTGACATAGGCACTGATGTATGTAAAAAGTGTGAAATTGTGTTCAACCAGAATGAGAATCCCCATTTACAAGTGCCAGGTGGTAAGATGAACAAAAGGTTTGGACAGGAGTGTGATGCAAGTCCTGCCATGCAAACCCCCCTCTGTCCTGACAGCGAGCAGCCAGGGAGGGGTGGGCCACAGTCAGAAGCTACAGAACCTCTGAGGGCGAGGGCCTATCAACCTTCTCCTGAGGCTGAGCCAGGAAAGGAACATGTTATTCTCTCTCCAGGTGTAGGTAACAGGAGTGTAGAAGTATACAGTGGTTATTCACAGAGGTTGTGTATGGAGGTGGGCGACCTTAGTCTTGTGGAGGTAGGCCGTAGCTGTGACGTCACTGATACAATAACAGCAGAGATAGCAACACAGGGAGCACCGTGTACGAAAGAGTGTGTTCCCATCACAAAACACATATTTGCCCACTATACCAAGGAAGGTCAACCAGCTGATCCTGACTTAGCATCTGTAAGGATCCAGATCAGTCAGACAGGCTGAGGAGATAAATCAGGAAGGCTTTATCTCAGAAATGCACATTTATGTGAGGATCCCAATGTCCTAGGTATACCCCAAATGATGTGCAGGGAAACCTGTCCAGAGCATCCTGTAGGACAAGATGCCCTGACCTCAGGGCCCGTTTGGGTGAGGGGCAGGTCACCATATCAGGAAAGGGCACAAGGTGAGATTATGTGGAAGAAGAACATAGTCAGCTGTCCCACCGTGAGCATTAATCATGAGAGTACTCCCGTTGGTAATATATTCACCCATGTAGAGTTGGAAGTAACAGGGGATCATGTGAACTAAACGTGTAAAAATGTGTCTGATGTCGGTCAGAGTAAACTTAATAGATGGTCTGGAAACAATAGGAAACTCCTGAGATGGAGTCTCACCTTGCAGCAGGATGAACAAGTGGTCAGTAGCGCAGCAATGAGTCGGTGACGTGGGTCACCGCCCCTTGTGCACCATTTGTTGGGGGAGATGTCACGTTTGAATAGAGAAAGGAGGATCACAAATTATATGTGATCTAAGGTGTGGTGATTACCTGCAGGAATAATCACCAATAATGTTTTCAAGTGACTGTATATATATATATATATATAATTTTGTATTCTTTTCAGCCGAGATGTGACAACATGGCTGACATGCAATGTCCTGCATTTGACCCCCATAGGTCCAGGCCAAGAAAGATCTGCAGACTATAAAGTTTGAGATGACATTCCTACATCAAAAGCAGAGATTTGCAAGCTCTGGACATTGAGGGCTGATAAGGCCATTTGTTGTTGTGTCAACAGAGGGGCTGTAAACAGACCAGGAATCCTGTTTCCGGGCTAATGTCATAAACCTTGCTTTCTTTGAAAGAGATTCCTACAGTACACCCATTACCTCCCCCCTTGGCTGTTGCCAAGCACCAAGTATGTAAAACCTGGTGTAGGTGTTTTGTCCAGCAGGAAAGTGGTTAAAAATCCCAAGGGAGGGGGCCTGATGAAGCTGGAGACTATATCTGTCCCACTCATGAAAATAGGAGTTGTGATCTCTTGGGGACAGCTAGTATGCTGGAGATGACCTGAGTTATTCTGTGAAGCCCCCACAATAGAAATACTTAAAACTTGTTTGCGTAAGTGTATAGGGTTTCTGTAAGTTTTATTTCCTTTTCATTTATTGAGATTGCTGTATTCTGTGTGTGTTTTTAAAATATTCTTAATACTCTTTGTAACCTTTTTGTAACCAAAGGTCTGAAGTATTCTTGAAATTAAAATCCTAATTTTAGTTCTAATTCTGTTGTTCTTATGAACTCCAACGCCTGTGTGGCTCACGCCTATCTATTTTTCTAAGTATTGCAGTGTGTGTGTGACAGGTAAAGCTAAAGACACCTGTAACGTCCGTAATACGTTGAAAAGTCTTTGCTGGTGGCAGCTGAAAGTATTCAAATAATCCCGTGTGTCAAAAGTGACCCCCGTACGGCGCATGCGGCAATTCTCAAATTGTCGTATTTGTGGAATTGGCCGGCAGCGTCGTCACAGGAGGAAAGGTAGATTTGAGCATCATCAGCATAGAGAGGATGTTGGAAGCTGAAAGAGCAAATGAGCTGACCTAAAGAGGACGTATAGAGAGAGAAAAGGAGAGGTCCAAGAATAGAACCTTGGGTGACACCAACTGTCAGAGGAAGTGCAGGGGAAGTGGAGCAATGAGAGTAGACAGAGAAGGAGCGGTCAGAGAGGTAGGAGGTCAGCCAGGAGAGTGCAGTTTCATGGAGACCAATTGATTGAACGATTTGCAGGAAGAGAAGGTTGTCCCCAGCAGAGCCGTTTCTTGCAGATGGGGTGGCCATCGTGTCTCTTTTACTGGCTCCTGTTGCTTCCCCTCCTCCCCATCATTACTAATCTGCTCAGGGGCAGAGTTTCATGTAATGACGTGTTTGTGACATCACAATGCAAACATGTCATTATGCGAAACTCTGCCCCTGAGTGGAGTACTAATGATGGTGAGGAGGGGGAGCCAGGACACTAGGAGACTAGGAGAGAGCAACAGGAGGGAGATGCTGCCGTGTGGGTGCTGTAAACACCCCAAAGAACACCACACACTACACAGCCCTAGCAATTAGCACTGTGTAATGTCAGTTGCCAGGGCTATGTAATGCCAGTTGCCAGGGCTGTGTAATGCCAGTTGCCAGGACTGTGTAATTTACACAGCCCTGGAAACTGGCATTACACAGCCCTGGCAACGATGATGACACCCATTCCAGAGCATGAAACCCCTGGCAACCAGCATGGATCCCAGAGCATGAAACCCCTGGCAGCCAACATGACACCCAGCCCGTGAAACCCTTGGCAACGAGCAGGTAATTTAAGAGTAATTAGAAGTTTTACTGTATGGCATAATGTATCAAGGTAATTTCGGTGTGTGGCATAATATTGTGCAGGGAGCATTACTGTGTGGGGCTTAATATGGTGGAATTTTTTTTTCCTGTGGTGGCTGTGATCTGTTGGTGCAGGGTCAAAAACTAGGGTGTAAGGTAGTCTTTTCAGGCAATCCCACGACCACTTTAGCAAGCTCATGCCCATTTTTAGTGATGACAAGTCCCCTTTTATGTCCATGGAGGGGAAACATTTTTAAATCTTGCACTGGGAGCTAAATTGGCTAGAAACAGCCCTGGTCCCCAGTACCAAAAGCCACAGAGAGGTCAAGGAGTATAAGCAGAAAGCAGTGTCCCTTGGATTTGGCAGCATAGAGGCCATTGCAGACTTTTGTGAGGGCAGTTTCAATGGAGTGAAGAGGGTGGAAGCCAGACTGAAATGGCTCAAGCAGGGAGTGGGAGGAAAAAAGGGAGTTAGGCAGTTGTAGACAATATGCTCAAGGAGTCTGAAGGCAAAAGGGAAGATAGAGATTGGCTGATAGTTACGGAAAGTGTTACTATCAAGGTAAGTTTTTTTTAAGATTAGTGTAGACAATGGCATGCTTGAAGGCAAAGGGGACAGTGCCTGATGAGAGGGAGAGATTGAGAAGGTTGGAAATATGGGAACAGACAGGAGAGAGGTAGTGGAGGAGGCGTGATGTCTGACCATTACACCAACAGGGACTATAATGACATTGTATTTAGATACATGTGCTTTAATATGGAGTTGTTCCCCTTTTGCAGCTATAAAAGCTTCCACTCTTCTTGGAAGGCTTTCCACAAGATTTTGGAGTGTTTCTGTGGGAATTTGTGCCCATTAATTTTGTAGAGCATTTATGAGGTCATGCACTGATGTTAGACGAGTAGGCCTGGTTCTCAATCTCTATTTTATTTTATCCCAAAGGTGCTCGATGGGGGTGAGGTTAGGGCTCTGTGTGGGCCAGTCAAGTTCTTCCACACCAAACTACTCAAACCATGTTTTTATAGTCCTTGCTTTGTGCATGGTGCACAGTCATGTTGGAATAGAAAAGGGCCTTCCCCAAACTGTTATCACAAAGTCGGAAACACAGCACTGTCCAAACAAAATGTCTTGGTATGCTGAAGCATTAAGATTGCCCTTAACTGGATATAAGGTACCTAGCCAAAAACCTGATAAACAGCCCCTTACATCCCTCCTCCGCCAAACTTCACAGATAATATATATATATATACATATATATATATATATCTATCTATCTCAATACACACAAAGTCCATAGCACTCCGGACTTACGTACACCTTGTTCCGGTGCCCTCCCAGCAGATCAGCATCCGTAAATATTTCCTTTATATGGGCGGCACTCAGAGACTTTCACTAAGCAAGGTAAGTGCAAAAAAAGACCCCACCGGGCCAATTTAATGGAAACATTTCAAGGTATTATCCCCTTTTTCAGACAATTAAACAAGCAACAATCAGTGATATCCATAGATAAAACAAACCTGTGACCCTCCAGTGCAAACCAGTATGTGTCCCATGCTCCCGGCCGCCATCCCGCAGTGGCACTTCCGGTCGCGGGTCTCCCGTCGCGCCGGAAGTGACGTCACCCGCTAGGCTCTGGTTGTCATGGGAACACACTGTAAAGAAAACAGTGTGTATTGAAAAACATACAAAATGTAATAGCATATTGTAAAGGCATCTAAGTACCTCTTCTCTCAAACATTAAGTGAGCATGTTATTGTGCAAAATACAATATACAAACAACTACAGCAATAGATACGTCTAAAAATATATGTAACAGTGATATGATAAAACATGTTTAAAAAAACCTTCAGGTGTGTTAAGTGTCAAAATCAAATAAAGCATACTAAATCTAGCAGCAAAATAATATCACTATAGATGTGTAAATGTATACATAAAATTATACATTGTATAATAGTAAAACTGACATACTGCATGGAACTGCTGCCATCTAGTGGCTAAAAATCATATATACATACATATTCTCTATTTTAAACTGACTCTAATAAGGTGCTTTTTTAGTATAATTTACACTCATATATAATAAGTCTATTATGTCTAAATGATATTGTTTTCCAAACAACCTGTTAAATCTACATCTATACAATTGCCTGAGAGGATCCAACATTTGGGTCCCCGTTCAAATTTTGACCCACAGTCTTTTAACCCTACGCTAAAAACGTTTCACCGTCTCTTGGAGGACAGTTTAACAACAACGGACAAGCTAACCAGATACAAATTATCCAGAGAGGAGAGGATGGCGCTGAAAGGCCTACAGTATCGGAAGGACATTATTATCTGCGCGGTGGACAAAGGTGGCTCTATTGTCGTCCAGGATACAACAGCTTATGTCCAAGAGTGTGAACGGTTATTATCGGATATGTCAACCTATGTCAAATTGGAGGGTGACCCTACATCTATCTTTAAACAAGAGTTGGATGATATTTTGAAACAGGCCTTGTCACAGGGACTTTTATCACAGACTTTAGTGGATAAATTAATCACAGCTTTCCCGGTAATTCCCATTTTTTATACATTGCCAAAGGTCCACAAGGACGCACAGAGGCCACCAGGTAGACCTATCATCTCAGCCCGGGGGTCTCTGTGTGAACCAGTGTCGATCTTTCTTACAACCTTGTATACAAAATACTTTTACGCATCTGAAAGACTCTAGCACTTTACTCAGGATATTTGCACAAGTACAGGAGGTTCCGGAAGGGATGACACTGGTGACACTGTATGTCACCAGTCTATAAACATGCATCCCTCACAAGGCAGGTGTGAAAACTGTACGTAAGTTGATATACGGTAATGCACTTTACCAGGGGCCCGACACTGACTTGTTTTTAACCTTGTTTTTATTTACTTTAGAGCACAATTACTTTATGTTCAATGCAATGTTTTATAAACAGGTTACAGGCTGTGCAATGGGGTCATCTGTGGCCCCCTCTTTTGCAAACTGCTATATGTGGGAAATTGAAAAAGGTATTTTCTTTGAGGAACAAGGTATTGCTGATGCATTGTTTATTTATTATCGCTATATCGATGACCTGTTGATTTTTTGGAAAGAGGATATAGGTAAACTAGAGGCCATCATTAAAACCCCAAATCTGTCCACTAGCCCCATTAAATTCACAATGGTGAGCGATGTCAGTGAAATGAGTTTTTTGGATATTACCATACAGATTAGGAACAACCAAATACACACCTCGTTGTACACAAAACCCACAGATCGTAATACGCTGATAGTTTCCATCCTAATAATACCATTCGTGGGTTACCTTACTCAGTTTGTTCGAGTATGTAGAATGAATAGTGATCAAGACGTGACACTAAGGCAACTTAATAATATGATGGAGAAATTTAGGGTAAGAGGATACGCCTTGGGGGAATTGAAGAAAGCCCAGGATAAAGCCCTACAGGTGACTCAACAGAACCCTAATGGTAAACTTTCTGCTAATAATAAAAAAACAAGAGACACCATTGCTTGGGTAAATGAATATAATGTACAGAGTCCCCAAACATCACATAAAGCCAAAGAGTTGTGGCGAATGGTGAGCACTGACCCGGAGCTAAAATGCTTTCATAAAACCAGGCTGATGCCTAGTAACTCACGGGGAAGGAATTTAAAGGACCTGTTGGTCAAAACTGATGTGACCGGCTTTTTGGAACCTACCGCGTCACAGAACTTCCTTAGTCGTACAAATGGGTGTCACAAATGCCTGGGCTGTTTGACGTGTTCCTACATGATTGTTGGGGATTCCATTCCTCATCCACACACAGGCAAACAATTTAGTATTAAATGGCCCCTTACGTGCACTAGCCATTTTGTAATTTACGTCATAGTATGCCCATGTGGCTTATCTATGTAGGCAAAACTGAGCGTCAACTCAAGGTTAGGCTCACGCAGCACAGATCAGCCATACGGAATGCTCTCTTGGCTGGCACAAGTGAACAACCGGTAGCACGGCACTTTGTACAAGCTCGACACAGTTTATCCAGCTTAAAATACAAAGCAATTGATTGTGTGCCAGCTTTCCATCAGGGCGGCAATCAAAGCAAAAAGCTGTTACAACTTGAGATTGCCTAGCCCCGAAAGGTCTTAATGAAACCCTAGGTTTATCTCATTTTTTATAATTTAGACCTAATAGACTTATTATATATGAGCAGTGGCGTGCGGTGAGGTCAGTGGCTTGTGAGGCACTGCAGCCATAATGTCATCCGAATCCTGCCGATGACCCCTACCGCCGCCGAGCCAATGCCCACTACTGCCCCTGCGCCGATGCCTGCTGCCACCGCCAATGACTTACAAACTCGCCCACCATCAACTGACCCAGCCCTCTGTCACTAATTTGCATCTCAGTCCGATGCCACCAATGCCCGCTGCCTGCCTGCTCATCATACTTGTGATATATTGTACATTTTTATAGAAAAAAAAAATAATAATTAGTGTTTGGAACTGGGAAGGGAGTGGGAGGAGGACATGAATGCAATTTTGTTGTCCAGGGCTTCCATTAGTCAAATTACGCCACATAGTAGCGCCACTTACACAAATTACGCCAGGCAGAGCTCCCTTTTACACATTACGGCAGGTAGAGTTCCCTTTTACACATTACGGCAGGTATAGCCTCCTATTACACATTACGGCAGGTAGAGTTCCCTTTTACACATTACGGCAGGTATAGCCTCCTATTACATATTACGGCAGGTAGAGATCCCTTTTTCCAAATTATGCCAGGTACAGCCCCCTATTACACATTACAGCAGGTAGAGCCAGTGGCGGAACTAGCAAGCGGTGGGCCCAGGTGCGACAAAATGCTTTGGACCCCCTTCCCCATCCCATCCAAGTCCACCCCCTCACCCCTGGAGAGGATATGGTGAGGGAGAACTGCTCAGGGCCAGGGAAATGGACACCTAGCAACAGTGCCGTAACTAGACATTTTAGCGCTGTGTGCAAGAAACGGCATCAGAGCTCCCCCTTTATGTAAAACAGGAGCAGTGCGCGCTGCAGGCACGCGCAAAATATATAGGGGCGTGGCTTCGTGGGGAAGGGGTGTGGCCACAAAATTATACCAATTTATAACGGTGCATAGTAGTCTTTATTATTCAAATTACGCCGCACAGTAGCACCACTACACCAGGTAGTGCCCCTTTTACACATTACGGCAGACAGCGTCACCTTTTTACACATTACGGCAGACAGCGTCCCCCTTTTTACACATTACAGCAGACAGCATCCCCTTTTTACACATTACGGCAGACAGCGTGCACTTTTTACACATTACAGCAGACAGCGTCCCCCTTTTTACACATTACGGCAGACAACGTCCCCCTTTTTACACATTACGGCGGACAGCGTCCCCTTTTTACACATTACGGCAGACAACGTCCACCTTTTTACACATTACGGCAGACAGCGTTCCCCTTTTTACACATTACGGCAGACAGCGTCCACCTTTTTACACATTACGGCAGACAGCGTCCACCTTTTTACACATACCGGCAGACAGCGTCCACCCTTTTACACATTACGGCGGACAGCGTCCCCTTTTTACACGTTAGGCAGACAACGTCCACCTTTTTACACGTTACGGCAGACAACATCCACCTTTTTACACATTATGGCAGACAACGTCCCCCTTTTTACACATTACGGCAGACCGTCCCCTTTTTACACATTACAGCAGACCGCGTCCCCTTTTTTTACATATTACGGATGACAGCGTCCCCTTTTTACAAATTACGGTGGACAGCGTCCCCTTTTTAGACATTACGGCAGACTGCGTCCCCTTTTTAGACATTACGGCGGACAGCGTCCCCTTTTTAGACATTACGGTAGACTGCGTCCCCTTTGTACACATTACGACACAGTGTCCCCATTTTTTACACATTTTAGCAGACAGCCCTCCTTTTTTGTACACATTACGACAGGTAGAGCACTTTACACCCCCCCTTCCCCCCTCTACCCTTAGGGTGTGGTGTAGTGCAGTGTAGTGTAGGTGTAGTGTAGTGTAGGTGCAGTGCAGTGTAGTGTAGTGTAGTGCAGTGCAGTGTAGGTGCAGTGCAGTGCAGTGTAGATGTAGTGCAGTGCAGTGCAGTGTAGTGTAGGTGCAGTGCAGTGTAGTGTAGGTGCAGTGTAGTGCAGTGTAGTGTAGGTGTAGTGCAGTGTAGTGTAGGTGCAGTGCAGTGTAGTGTAGTGCAGTGCAGTGTAGGTGCAGTGCAGTGTAGTGTAGGTGTAGTGCAGTGCAGTGTAGTGCAGTGTAGTGTAGGTGCAGTCTAGTGCAGTGCAGTGCAGTGTAGTGTAGGTGCAGTGCAGTGCAGTGTAGTGTAGTGTAGTGTCAGCCACTTACTTGATTTCTGCTTCTGGCTGCAGGCTCCTGACACGGCACTCCCTCGGTCTGTACATTGCACTACAGGCCAAAGGGAGTGTGAGGGGGAGGGGGGGGGGGGCTGCAGGAGCTCAGCAGTGAGCACGGGGGTCCAGGAGAGGAGGCAGGCCATTGAGCACAGGGGGGACAGAGCGGGGGGCCGAGGCCGAAAACACGGGGGCTAAGGGAGCGGGGGGGAGGGGGCGCGGGAGCGCAGCTGAGTTTGCTGGAGTTTTAAGGGAGGGGGGGCGAGACAGCACCTCGTGAGGCCACGCCCCTTCACGATAGACCACGCCCCTTTTCGACGCCGTCTTCCAGCAATCCGAAAGTTGGGAGGTATGGTTAAGTGTGGGGGGGGGGGGGGGGGGGCGAGACGCCGCAGCACACAGCAGCTCCCACTGGACCTGCAAGAGCGGACCGGGGACGGGAGGAGCGGCTGAAAGCAGTGTGGAGACGCAGCCACTAGGAATGGGGGCATCTGACTCTGCCCATCCGTTACAGCCCACCCGCTGCTGCTGTCCAATGATTGACAGGGGTGTGCCTTGATGTGAGCTCAAGGCACAGCCCCTGTCATAGAGGCAATTGTGATGGTGCCGCTTTCCATTCAATTTTCAATGGGCTTTTCCAGCCCGTGATTTGGCTCTGCCCCCTGCCCGCCCCCTCTACAGACACTTTATCATTGTCACTGGGAGGCAGCGCTCTCGCTGCCTCCCATAGAGATTTAGCAGCATTGTCAGGTTAAAAATTGTTAAAATAATACAAAGTATAATGTGTTATTATCTTTGTATTATTTTAATCATAATGGCAGGGGAGGCACTGCCTCCCCTGCCTCCCCTGACTGCACGTCCCTGGATATGAGTGTAAATTATACTAAAAAAAGCACCTTATTAGAGTCAGTTTAAAATAGAGAATATGTATATATGATTTTTAGCCACTAGATGGCATCAGTTCCATGCAGTATGTCAGTTTTGCTATTATACAATATATAATTTTATGTATACATTTACACATGTATGGTGATATTATTTTGCTGCTAGATTTAGTATGCTTTATTTGATTTTGACACTTAACACACCTGAAGGTTTTTTTAAACGTGTTTTATCATATCACTGTTACATATATTTTTATACGTATCTATTGCTGTAGTTGTTTGTATATTGTATTTTGCACAATAACATGCTCACTTAATGTTTGAGAGAAGAAGTACTTAGATGCCTTTACAATATGCAATTACGTTTTGTATGTTTTTCAATACACACTGCTTTCTTTACAGTTTGTTCCCATGACAACCGGTGCCGGGCGGGTGACGTCACTTCCGGCGCTAAGTGCCACTGCGGGATGGTGGCCGGGAGCTTGGGACACACACTGGTTTGCACTGGAGGGTCACTGGTTTGTTTTATCTATGAATATCACTGATTGTTGCTTGTTTAATTGTCTGAGGAAGGGGCTAATACCCCGAAACTTTACCATTAAATTGGCCCGGTGGGTTCTTTTTTTGCACTTACCTTGCTTAGTGAAAGTCTCTGAGTGCCGCCCATACAAAGGATATATATATATATATATATATATATAGTACTCCCAGCTCCGGCACTCCCCAGGTGAATCAAAAAGATACTTTGCCGGGTGCCCTCCAACACTTAGTCATCCAGGCTAGGTGCCTGTTACATATTTCTCCAACGGCGGCACTCCGGACTTGTAAGAATTACTCAGAGTCAGCTGTATAAAGCAACGTTTCAGCGCTCTGCGGCGCTTTTATCAAGCCATATAAACAAGACAAACCAAAGCAATTTTATACATACCGCCACCAACACCCGTGATCCTCGCCGTTCTTCCAGTTCCGGTCATTGCTGACCTCACAGGAAGTGACGACGGGGCTCCCTAGCAACCATATAAACAAAAAACAAAAAACACCGCCGTGCAGTGACTAAGTGACATATAGAAAGATAAAATCAATCGGCCACAAATGCTTGTGATCAGAGTCATATACCATATGAAGCATACAGTCAAAATTCATACTAATTATTAGTGCCAGGGTTACCACTCTGGCTAAACACTTGCATTGTGTATATGAAAAAGTAAACCACATATGTGGTAGCGCTCCGATCCTGTCTGCACTACACCTGCGCATATTAATTTTTTTTTTAATTATCTGATTATGATTACACATAAAACTTATATTGCACATAGTAATTCATTAATTATTGGTGGTGTATTGAAACCTATCGAATGAAAATCTGCATCCCCAAATTTTCATTCAGGCCTAGCGGGGCTAACGTGTCTAAACGCATGATCCATTCACATTCCCTCTGTAACAACCGAGCAGATCTATCACCACCCCTTACTAATGGGGGTATGTGATCTATAATATGATAACGTAAGGCTGATAAATTATGTCTAGCCTCACAAAAATGTCGGGCAACCGGTTGTATGCTGGTACCTGTGCTAATGGCTGCACGGATGGCTGTACGGTGTTGAGCCATACGTTCACGGAAAGTGACTTCAGTTTTACCAACATACATTATTGAGCAAGGACAAATTATGATATATACCACAAAACGACTTGTGCAAGTTAATCGGTGTCTGATGGTATATTTGACACCTGTATGAGGATGATTAAATGTGGGTCCTGTCAACAAATATCCACATGTGGTGCAGTTTGGGCATTTAAAACATCCGTTTTTCGGTTTTCCCAAAAAGCTCATGTTTTCCTTTTTGCCCAAATTCGAAACATCGTTGTGTACCAAGTAATCTCTCAAGTTTTTTCCTCTTTTATAACAAGTCATCAATGATTTCTGATTTAATGCAACCAAATCTTTGTCTGTTTCCACTATTGGCCACATTTCATTGGCCTTCTTTTTAATAAATGAGCTTAAATGTGTATATTTATTGCACCAAATGTGTCGTTTGGAATTTTTCGTATCCTTTCAAGATCTAAATAACTCGTCAGGAGAGACTGCTAGTGCTTTAGCCCTTGCCTTAGCCAGAACTGCTGCACTATAGCCTCTGTCTAAAAATTTTTTTACCATCACATCTACTTGTTGAACGCCTAATTCCCTATTTTTAGAGATACGCAATGCTCTCAGGAACTGGGAATATGGTAACGCATTTTTCAATGATTCAGGATGTGCACTATTTGCATGAAGTAAGTTGTTTCTGTCTGTGGATTTGACAAACAGGGAAGGCAACAATCTGCCATTCTCCTTAACCAGGGCCACATCCAAAAAATTAACATTATTAATATCCATAGTGTAAGTAAACTTAGCAGGACAATCGCTCTTATTGTGGTCAGCCATAAGTGTCTCAAACTCGGTTTCTGTACCTCCCCATACAATGAGAAGGTCGTCTATAAATCTGAAATAAGCCAATATCTTACTCGCGGTACATCTATTGTCAAAAAATAAATGTTGTTCAATTTGGAACATATATGAATTTGCATAAGATGGGGCCACATTGGACCCCATCGCACACCCAGATGTCTGAAGGTATACAGCGTTATCATAACAAAAATAATTTCGCGTCAATACCAATTCTAGGAGTTGCAGAAAAAATTCCACTGGTGGTCCTTTATATAATGGATTCCCAGTGAGTAGTGATCTAGCTGCCTGTATACCTGCATCGTGTGGGATGCAGGTATACAGGCTGCAGACATCAACAGAACAAAGGTAACAATTCTCAGGTAAATCTGCAAGATTTTTTAATGACAACAAAAGACTATTTCTGTATTTAAGGTAGGTGGGTTTTGCCTGTACACAAGGTTGCATAAGAGTATCCAAGTATGTTGAAATAGGTTGATATAAAGAGCCTCTTGCCGAAATAATCGGACGCCCAGGAGGGTTTTGGAGGCTCTTATGAATTTTGGGTATCATATACATAAGAGGCTTGAAAGGCGACTGTACCACTAAAGCTGTTTTCAAATCTTCAGAAATCCAACCATGTGTACACGCTTGTGTTAATAACGTGTCCAACTCTTTTTTGAAAACCATTGTGGGATCACAATCTAATAGTCTATAAATCTTACCATCCTCCAATTGTCTTGCCGCCGTTGGAGAAATATATATATATATATATATATATATATATATGTATATATATAAATCCAAGAAAAAGCAGGAGCACTCACCAGTCTTTTAAAGCAGCAAAAGGTTTTTTTATTCAGATCATCAGTGCAAAGATAGGATCAACGTTTCGGTCTGTATGTAGACCTTTGTCAAGATATTTACAAACTGAAAGGATTATCCTTATATACCCTACATAATCCCACCCACCAATTAATCAAAGCAACACCCCCACACCCCATACAAGAGTCATAATAATAAAAACATATCCCACATCCATATAAAATGTGTAAGGAGCAACTCATATGACGCCTCACCTAATTCCAGTCGTGTCTATATGCATCATTCATATGCGTACCATTGGGACAAACATTCATAATCACAAAATTCCGTCGTGCGTTCCACCGGCATCCTCACTTCCTGCATGTGCAACGCATCAGCTGACCGGAAGTAAGGCGCTATAGTAACAACAGAGCGCCGAATCCAGTTAGCGCTAAATCAGGCATAGTCTCATGAGTATTAGGAGCGCAAGCTCCAAAACAAGGATCAAATAGTTTTAACATTCAAGAGTATTACCCTTATCATTCATAATACAAGTCATAAGATTAAAGTGGTCATTTCGTCCACCGGAAGTGACATGTCGCTATGGCAACTCTGTTAGCAAGTATAGAATATATCTAAAGTCAGGACTAGATCCTCTCATCTATGTGGATGCTACCCCAGCGAATTTATATGCAACACGTGAGTGTTGACACTACCTTTGTATATGATACTTTGCATAATATTGCAAACTACGTCCTGCACCAGTGATTATACCATATGGACTTAAGATATTTTTTTAAAAGATTTTTATTGGATGTCATTTCTGAATGGATTGGACCTTAATAATCTGTGGACTATTTTGCTGCTAATACTTGAATGGACATTTCTCTTTATATATTTTTCTTTTTCAAATTTTTCTATAAAATGCTGCTCATATAATACTATGGAGGATTTTTTTTAGTTCCGAATATTTTCCTTTTTTTCTTTTTTCTTTTTGTGTATGTGTATATGACTATACATATATATAAAAACCTTTTTTTTTTTTTTTTTGCAGTTTGTGGCCTGACTCAGTGGTACAGATTAACAGGTGGGATTTGCTTATTGTGAATTGACACGGTTGATTTATTCTCTACATGGAGAACCTTGTCTCTACTGAACTATTACATGCTGCTGAACATGACTCATTGGCATTCACTGATGAGGATGCTGAACGGGTGTTGTCTGAATTTAATGATTTTGAACAGATTCCGGCAGAGAGTGTTTTAGATCTATATCATAAACTTCTGAACCTTGAAAAGAGGGAGATAGATTTATTGTTACACGGTCAATTTCTTTCAGACTACTTCCGTAAGAAGCAGATCCCACGAGGCTTTCGTTTAAAAAATATCCCTACAATTGGGAGGGGCAACCCGTCCTTCTGTAGCAAATGGTGCTCTATTTTGAATAAATGCTTGTTTGATCTGCTCTTACTGGTGATTGAGGAGGTAGGGAGTGATCTGAAAAAACTAAGAACTGAGATCACTAGTTTCAAACCAGCAGCCATTGATTCTTTACAAAAAGATAATACAAAACAATGGATGGTTAAACTTAAACAACAAACCGATAAGTACCGTAAAGACCTTATTTCCTTTAAACGATCTAAACTTGAGAAAGTTGATCGGGACTATAAGGACCATAGAGTCTATAATTGGCTGACAGGAAATGAAAACCCCACATTCAGGTTCAGGGGCAACAGATATAGGCAGAATCAGGTACACTTTGATAGCTATTCCTCATCTGAGTGGGATTCGTCTGACTCTCAGACACACTCAAAGCCCCCCTTACCAAGGGTGAATACCCGATCACAATTTGGGGAACTGTCTTTAAACGCAGAAGGCCCCACCTCCGGCGGGGCAAATACAAAAGAAAAGAAAAAACAACCCAAAAATCAGAAGAATCTGTGATTAACCTATCCTCACATAAACTCTTACCCTCAGAAATTAGCTTACTCTCTAGAGGTTTAAGCTTCATACCTACACCTAAATTTAATGAATTTGATTGGGCTTTTGATAGATTTAAGATTGGTAGGAAACTGAGACTTGCAGAAAAATTTTCTAATTCATTGGTAGATGACCAAACCCCTGGAATGTTTAAGAGAAAGAGTACATATGACCCCCCATCCCTAAATCCTAGTATAAGGACCTTCACTAGGATGTTGGATCAGGATGTAAAAAAATCACTTGGTAAAAGAAACAGTGTAGATACAATCTCAATGGGGCTGAGAAAAGGGCTTTGAGTGATTTAAAGAATAATCCCCGAATTACCGTGAGACCTGCCAATAAGGGTGGGGCGGTAGTACTATTGGATACCAGTGAATACAATTCTGAGGCACTGAGACAACTTGGGGATAGTGATACGTACAGATTGTTACCGAGTGACCCGGTGTTGACCTTTAAGAGTCGATTGGATAAATTACTGAATGCCGCTCTAGCTCATGGTTGGATTGATGAAGAAACTACTGGTTTCCTAAAAACAGAATTCCCTATTTGCCCCATACTGTATTTATTGCCAAAAATTCATAAAACATTGGACAGACCGCCGGGCCGTCCGATAATCTCTGCACGTAATTCACTATTCTCTAATGTGGCCCAATATGTTGACAGTTTTTTACAGACCTGTGTAAAGGAAACCAGTAGTTATCTTAAAGATACGAGTGACTTTTTGAGACTTTTGAATTTACTTCCCTATGCTGAGCGGAGGATTTTGGTCACCTTGGACGTCACGTCCCTTTATACTGTGATCCCCCATGGTGCTGGTTTAGCCGCCACCAGGAGGGCTTTGATTAATTTACATACTGGGAATCCACCTATTGAGTTTTTGATGGAATTGCTTGAGCTCATTCTGACATGTAACTATTTTCGCTTTGGGGGGGCGGTACTATCTCCAAACGGTGGGTACAGCCATGGGGAGTAACATTGCCCCTTCTTATGCTAATTTATATATGGATGAATATGAGAATCAGAACATCTTCCCGCTGTTTGGGGATAGTATCACCTTCTATCGGCGATTTATAGATGATATTTTCTTGATATGAAACAATACTGAAGAATCCCTCATTAAGATGTTTGAACATCTTAATTCACTTGACTCACCTATTAGGTTCACTATGCACTTTAACAGAGACTCTATTGATTTCCTGGATGTAAGTGTCTATACCGCTGAGTCAGGCTATGGCTACAAATTGTTTAGGAAAGTGACTGATAGGAATACATTATTATCTTTTGATAGCCACCATCCAGGATCACTAAAGCGTAATTTACCTATTTCCCAATTTATGAGAGTCCTCCGGAATAACTCAGATCCGAATATACAGTAACTACTATACAGTTGGAGGATATGAGTGATAGATTTAAAGCCAGAGGATATGATGATCGCACCATCACAAACTGCCTTGAGAAGGCAAAGAAAATCCATGCAGGCCACTCCTAGAAGAAGACATTTGAGAAAAATCCTTTTGTTGTTTCAACTACCTTCAATAAAGCGGGACCTGTTATTCGAAGAGTGGTCAACAAACACTGGCCAATGGTCAAAACAGATCCATCACTAACAAAGAGATTGCCTAATAGACTGCTATTAAGCTTTAGACGGGCACGCAATCTGAAGAACATTCTAATGCAGCCAGATAGACCAATTGGTTCCACTTCGGATATGTGGTTGGCACCTAAGAAAATGGGATGTTATAGATGTACAAACTGCACCACTTGCCGGAGTATGACAAGTGGGGAATATTTTCACCATCTACATACGGGTGCCAAAATATTAATCCGTCACAGACTGAGCTGCACCCAGGGCCGGTGCTAGGGTGTTCGGCGCCCTCCTGCAAACTATAAATTTGCGCCATCCCATACTTTACAAAAGGGACAGTGCACATAATGCCTCCTGTAGCAGTGACATGTATTCACATAACGCTCCCAGTAGTAGTGCCGCTTACACGCATAACGCCCCCTGTACCAGTGACGCTTACACGCTTAATGCCCATGTACCAATGAAACTTACACACGTAACGCCCCCTGTACCAGTGACACTCACACACGTAACGCCCCCTGTACTAGTGACGCGTACACACATAACGCCCCTGTACCAGTGACGCTTACACACATAATGCCCCCCCTGTTGTAGATCCATGTTGTCCACTCAAGTGATCATGTGTATAACTTCTCTAGTTTTATAATGCCCTGAAGACTAACAAAAAACATTATTTTATTTTTTTAAATCTCACATTAGGTTATTATACTTAATGCATCAAAGGGTTAATTAAGAAGTATTTTTTTAGAGCCAGCTTGAAGCTTTGGAGTGAGGTGGATAGTCTGATACGGAGAAGAGAGTTCCAGTGGTAGGGATCAGCACGTGCATAATTTTAGAGGCAGAATTGGGAGCAGGTAACCGTTACAGACACTGCAGTATACAGTATTCCTCATAGCAAAGCATATGAAAGTTACAGCAGTCATCAATCACGGAGTTTCAAAACATTTTCACAATGTATATCCATTACTGTTTCACATTATGTGCTAATAAAGTTATATAGGCCGAGCTTTTCCCTGATAGATAAGAAAATAGACTGCAAGTGCCCATTAAATATTCACGTTTGAATATTTATTTATTATATTTAAAAAAATGTGATCCCGTCCTGGGGCAACCATTGCTCAATCCTAATATGCGATGACAGCCCCAACCAGGGCTTTGTTAGGATCTCCTGCTCTGTGCTGCCACGTCGCCATGGCAACCGGGAGGCAAGTGTTAGCGAAGTAACCTGAGCGCAGCTGATACTCCGGTCCGGGTTTTTACTGTGCAGTGGTTACAGGCTTTGTGCACGGCAGGGAATCCGGCGCTGGTTTTGTGCTCACAGTCTGTGAGGTCTGAGTGGGACGTGGACAGCACCTGCTATATAAACCATCCTCTCAGCCTAGGCAAATGCTGCTGAATCTTTGTTTGTTAGTCAGTTCCAGAGAGTTAGCTAGTACTGTGTGACCTTGAATTTACTTGTTGCTTACTGCAAATAGGCCTTGGGATTCGGTACTTCATTCTGCCAATCCAGACCTAGCAGTAAGACTGGAGTCAGTTGTTTAACCTGCTCGGGTTCTTTTGCTATTCTGTGAACCCAGCAGGTTTGCGGCTGTACTCTCAGACCTGCTTGCTTAATCCTCCCTCACTGTGCAGGGCGTCCAGGTGTCAGTTTAGTGGCAGTAAACTGAACCTGTGCCCTGCAAGTGGGGGTTAGGATTGTGGATACTCTCCTTGTGTCTATATTTCTATCTCTGACCAGGGAGTTTATTCCCACACCCGTTGGTAACCCTTTGGGGTTTTTCCTGTTGCTCTTAGCAACATCATTTCGGGTGCTTCACATGTTAAATCACTACATCTCGCTTCATTGTCCGCTCTATTCCATCTGAGCATTCCTGACACTAGGGAGACACCCAGTTCCTGAGCCTTTGGGCTTCTCCGTTCACTTTGTGTTTATTAGTTATCCCATCACCTTCTGTGTATGTTATGTTATACTGTCTGTGAGTTCGTTTGCTTCGCATCCCTCTCTGTTCATACACCGGTACACTCCTGTTAGCACTGGTGTGCGTAACATATTCAGCAGCCATACTCCTGTTGAAATTTTGTGGGAATATGGAGCATACCCCTCAAAATACTTTGCAACAGGTGGTCGATCAGGTGCAGGTCCTGACTCGACAATTTAATGAGATGTCCATTAAAATGAACACCCCGCAGGCCGCTAGCGGAGCTCCCGCAGCAGCAGCAGCAAGTTCAGGGGTTTAGGAGCCGAAAGTAAATCTCCCGGATCGTTTTTCTGGAGATCGCTCGCAGTTCTTTTGTTTCAATGAGAGCTGTAAGCTATATTTCAGGCTTAGGCCCCAGTCTTCTGGGTCGGAGATTCAGCGGGTGGGCATGGTGATTTCCTTGCTACAAGGAGACCCACAGGTCTGGGCATATGGGTTGCAGCCTGACTGTCCGTCGCTTAAAAGTGTTGATGCTTTTTTTATGGCACTGGGCATTTTGTATGATGACCCTGACAAGATGGCTTCAGCCGAGGCTCAGATTACGGTCCTTAGGCAAGGGCGACGGCCAGCTGAAGTTTATAGTACGGAGTTTCGGAGGTTGGCTCATGATACCCAGTGGAATGACCCAGCCCTGAGAAACCAGTACTGAAGGGGCCTTTCTGACCAGATAAAGGACCAACTGGTACAATATCCCTCGCCTGATAGCTTAGATCAGCTCATGCAGTTATCCATCCGGGTGGATAGACGGCTGAGAGAGCGTAGGCTTGAAAGGGAGACTGCAGTTTCCTTTTTTCCTAAGGGAACCTCAGACTCTGAGGAATATTCCGAGGAGCCTATGCAGATTGGGGCTACCCGCCTCTCCTCGCGTGAGAAGACGCGGAGGAGACAGCAGGGTTTGTGTTTGTACTGTGGGAATAAAGGTCATGTTGTAGTATCATGCCCAGAAAAGCCGGAAAACTTCAGGGCCTGAGGGTGATGGGAAATATCCTGTCAGGTCAGAAGTCGGAATTTCCCAAAAAGACTTTTCTCATTCCGGTGACTTTAGAGATCCTCGGCCAAACTGTCAAGACTGAGGCCTTTGTTGACAGTGGGGCCGGTGGGGTTTTCATGGACCGTCAATTCGCCCTGGAACACTCTGTTCCCTCAGTACCTTTGGCATCAGAGATTGAGATCTGTGGGTTAAACGGGGAACCATTGTCCCAGGGTAAAATTACCTCCTGCACCAGCCAGATTCCTTTGTTTATTGGAGCCACACACTCTGAAAAATTGCTGCGCCTTCGTAGAAACTGCTCCACTATACAGTCTTTCACTGAACAAGCAGAAAATCTATTAAAGACTTTTCAATATAAAGACTATCCCCAACACTTGTTAGATCAAGCAATGAAGGAAGTATTAGATCTAGATAGAAAATCTTTATTAGTTCCAAAAGATAAAAAGTTGAAGAGAGAGAATAAAGAATGGGCCTTCATCTCAAAATTTAATTCAAGATCTAACGAGATTAGATCTGCAGTTAAACGTAACTTTCACATGTTGAGGTCTTGTGTAATATTCTACCACTGAAACCGGACTTTGTCTTTAGAAAAAATAAATCTTTGAAAACTATATTGGCACCAAGCCAATTAAGAGTTGGGGAAGATTTAAAAAACAAAGGCACAACATGGTTAAAAAGCAACATTAGAGGTTTTTATAAATGTGGTACCACAAGATGCACAACATGTACCCATACATGTGATAAAACTACAACTATCCCCCTAGCTATAGAGGGGAGAAATATTTCAATAAAAAGTTTTATCAGTTGTAACACCATGTGGGTTGTGTATCTTTTACAATGTGAATGTCACCTTAAATACGTGGGCAGAACGACCAGGATGTTAAAAACGAGATTCATGGAACATAGAAGGAACATCATTAATGGGGTCACTAAACATAGTGTATCCAAACATTTTGCTCTCCATCATAATAAAGATCCATCCTCTCTAACAGTTACGGGACTAGAGCATATCCCTAAAACAACGAGAGGAGGTGATAGGATTATCAGACTATGTAGACAGGAAATCTTTTGGACGTTTCAGCTCAATACCTAAATGAGGCCCTAGAACTAAACGCTGTTTTATAATTATATTCCAAACTTCAGGTAGATTTCTCTATATAATATATACATTCATGTATATATTTATGGTATCATGATTAGTGTATTAAGTCATGTCCTTCGTTATTTGAGGTTATTCTAAGATTATTCACAGGAGCGTTTTTTCTTTACATCATAGATTAAGACCGGTGATTGATTGTAATAACACTTACTATTTCTCATAAATTGATATTAATCTATTGATTTAATCCATTTCCGATATTTGTTGATTAAATGAATTCTTTCTGGATTCTGTATGAGTTTTGAATAAAGATATTTGGTAATTCTCTGATGAAAAATTATAAGAGGAGTGCTATACTATCATTCCACCACAAGATGGCACTAATTCAACAATACATATACTATATACTGATCTAATGTATTTTAAATATCTATCTATGTTGATATATTTATATCAAAGAAATATTTACTGATGATTTGTTTTTAACTTATAGAAATCTTTCTCAGTAGGGCATAACAACAATTTATTGAATCTGTTACCAGCTATACGTATCTCTGAAATACTATTGGTCCGGACGGTCACGTGATATGTAAATATGTTTTATTTCAAACACCATTCATACAAACAGCGTGACGTCTGGAGTCCGGTCACGTGACCGGAACGGGCCTCCTCGTGTAGTCTGTCACTTGGTAACAGGATACAGGGTCTGCCGGGGGTGGCCTAGTTCCGGTCACGTGTCCGGACGCCAACCAATGAATTGTAGGTTGTGTTCCACACACAGGAAATTGGAACAAGTTTGCGTTCCAAACACAGGAAGTGAGGTTGCGATCATGTGATCGGGAACCGATCTTCCTGATCATTTAATGCTATTAAAAAAGGCTTTATACCTATAGAAACTTTACCAATTCTGAATATTTGAGTCCTTGTGTCTGTCACTATTTAGGGAAACTGGATGGAATTTCATTTTTAATAATATTTAGATGTTTCTAATTTGTGACACCTGTTTTGAATGGGCTATTAGCACTGCTATATAAAGGGCACCTAGTCACTGCACTACAATCACCTTGAGAAAGCTGTGTATAACAGCGAAACGCGTCGGTGGAGCAGCTAGACTCTGACTATACATCCCCACACAAACGCCTGGAAGTCGGATATAGGAACTTTTTGCATCAGTGA
Organism: Pseudophryne corroboree; assembly: GCF_028390025.1. Lineage (NCBI taxonomy): Eukaryota > Metazoa > Chordata > Amphibia > Anura > Myobatrachidae > Pseudophryne > Pseudophryne corroboree. Next base: position 210,134,856 of record NC_086454.1, read on the forward strand.
TTTGGACAACTGCATCATTGGACCTGAGCAAATTACTGGACCAAGCAGCATCTTGAACCTAGCTACGTAAGGTCAATTAACTGCAGTATTTTCTTTTCCATTCGCAATATTGTTCCTGGACTGTGGCAAAAAAGCTTTTGGGATGAACTGTTTCATTTGAGTACCGGCAAATTATATACACCATATAAAACATATGGGATTTTTTAAATTTTTGCAGTGCTATATAAGGCCCTATTTTTAATCGATTCTATTGAATTTTCTAACTATCTGTTGCAACAGTAATTAATTTTTATTCCTTATTAAAATTGTCAGAAATTTCTCATCCAGTTTCCTAGCGCTTTTTCTTGTTTCTTATTACACTCTGAAAAATTGTCTTTCTATGTGACTGTCTGTTCTTTTGCCCCATTGGTTTTGGGGTTACCCTGGTTAAGGGCCCATAACCCTCAATTTGACTGGGTCTCTGGGGAGATTCTTAGTTGGGGTAGTGATTGTTTCAGGAGTTGCTTGAGCCTTCCAGTCAGGCTCTCGAAGCTAAGTTTTCCAGGATTGCCAGGATGTTGTGCAGATTTTGCGGATGTGTTCTCCAAAAAAGTTGCGGAGGTACTGCCTCCCCATCGCCCCTATGACTGTGCCATTGATTTGTTGCCGGATGCTAAGCTTCCCAAGAGCAGGTTGTACTCCCTCACAGTCCCCAGTTGGGTCGGGGTTCTTCTTCGTGGGTAAAAAGGACGGTTCGTTGCGACCCTGCATCGACTTCAGGGAATTGAACCGTATCACGATTAAAAACTCGTACCCACTGCCTCTCATTTCGGTTTTGTTTGACCAGCTTCGCACTGCCACCATTTTTTCTAAGATTGACCTACGCGGTGCCTACAATCTAATCCGAATAAGAGAGGGGGATGAATGGAAGACTGCCTTTAATACCCACTCAGGGCATTATGAATATTTGGTGATGCCTTTTGGGCTCTCTAATGCCCCGGCAGTCTTCCAGGAATTCATGAACGATGTGCTCAGGGAATATTTGGATAGATTCTTAGTTGTTTATCTAGATGACATCCTAATCTTCTCCCATTCCCTGGAGGAACATCGGAAGCATGTACGCTTAGTCCTCCAGAAACTCAGAGACCACTAGCTTGGGGCGAAGCGGGGGGAAAGTGCGAATTTAAAGTCCAGCAAATCGCATTTCTAGGGTATATTATCTCCTCAGAAGGTTTCCAAATGGAGGGTTCTATGGTACAGGCAGTCCTGGATTGGGTGCAGCCCACTAGTTTGAAGGCGCTTCAGCGTTTTCTGGGCTTTGCGAATTTTTATAGATGATTTATCGCTGGATTTTCGTCTATAGTGGCCCCCTTGGTGGCACTCACTAAGAAAGGGGCGGATGTTGCTCACTGGTCTTGTGAGGCCAAAGAGGCCTTTGCCCGTCTCAAAAGGGCATTTGTCTCGGCCAAAGTGCTGCGACACCCAGATCCAGAGCGTCCTTTTGTGGTAGAAGTGGATGCCTCTGAGATAGGTATTGGGGCAGTGCTCTCTCAGATGGGGGTGTCTGATAATCGCCTTCATCCCTGTGCTTACTTTTCCCGTAAATTTTCGTCTGCCGAGATGAATTATGATGTGGGTAACCGGGAATTGTTGGCTATAAAGGATGCACTCGGGGAGTGGAGACACTGGCTTGAGGGGGCTAAGTTTGTGGTCTCAATTCTCACCAACCATAAGAATCTGGCATATTTAGAGTCAACGAAGCGGCTCAATGCCAGGCAGGCACGATGGGCTTTGTTTTTTGCTCGCTTTAATTTTTTGATAACATATCGCCCTGGGTCAAAAAACATCAAGGCTGATGCGCTCTCGCGGAGTTTTGCTCCAGTCCAAGAGACCACCGAGGAGCCATTGCCCATTGTGTCCCCATCATGTATTAAAGTGGGCATTACCCAGGACCTCTTGTCATTAGTCCTTAGAGCACAGGAGCAGGCTCCTCCAGACCTTCCGGTAGGTCTCTTGTTTGTGCCTCCTAGGTTAAGACAGCGAGTGTTCCTGGAATTCCATGCCAAGAGGTCGGCAGGGCATCTGGGTATTGCCAGAACTCGGGAGTTGCTGTCTAGGGCGGTGTGGTGGCCCTCGGTGGCTAGGGATGTGGATCAGTGGGTTCGGGCATGTGACGTTTGTGCCTGAAATAAAACTCCTAGAGGGGTTCCTGTCGGCCCATTACATCCACTCTCTATTCCATCTAAGCCATGGACCCACATTTCCATGGATTTTGTGGTGGACTTGCCCAAATCCTCGGGGATGACAGCCATTTGGGTTGTCGTTGACAGGTTTTCGAAGATGGCGCATTTCGTTCCACTGGTTGGGTTGCCATCGGCCAGACGCCTGTCTGAGTTATTTATGCAGCATGTTGTGCGCCTCCACGGGTTACCACTTGATGTGGTCTCTGATCGTGGATCCCAGTTTGTGGCCAAATTCTGGAGGGCATTTTGTTCTGATCTCCAGATTTCTGTGAGCTTGTCGTCCGGCTACCATCCACAGTCTAATGGGCAGACTGAGAGGGTGAACCAGTCTTTGGAGTTGTCCTCAGGTGTTATGTCTCCAAGTGTCATACTGACTGGGTTGCTCATCTGTCCATGGCGGAGTTTGCCTATAACAACGCGGCTCACTCTGCTACAGGGATCTCTCCCTTCCTTTGTGTGTATGGGCATCATCCTAAGGCCAATTCTTTTGACCCCCTGGATTCCACGCCTGGTGGTTCCTCTGTGGTTTCGGCCCTTAGGGGTATTTGGAGGAAAGTGAAGAAAGCCCTTGTGTCTGTGTCATTAGTTACCAAAAGGGTTTTTGATAAGCAGAGAAGACCCTGCAGCTTCAAATTAGGAGACTTCGTCTGGTTGTCCACCAAGAATTTGAAGTTGAGACAGCCATCTCATAAGTTAGGCCCCCGGTTCATCGGCCCTTATAAGATCACCAGGGTTTTCAATCCGGTGGCATTTCTGTTAGATCTGCCCCGTTCATTGGGTATCAATAAAACATTTCATTGTTCCCTTTTAAAACTGGCGGTTAGTAATCCTTCTTCCAGTGGAAGACCTTCTCCTCTTCTGATACGGGGTCAGAGGGAGTTTGTGGTTGAAAGGGTTCTTGACTCCAAGATGGTTCGGGGTCGGCTGTCATTTTTGGTGCACTGGAAGGGGTATCGCCCGGAAGAGCGGTCGTGGGTGCGCAGTTGTGATCTTCATGTCCCCAGACTGATACGCTCTTTCTTCTCGCAGTTCCCCGATAAACCCGGTGGTAGGGGTTCTTTGACCCCTCGTCAGAGGGGGGGGTACTGTTAGGATCTCCTGCTCTGTGCTGCCACGTCGCCATGGCAACCGGGAGGCAAGTGTTAGCGAAGTAACCTTAGCGCAGCTGATACTCCGGTCCGGATTTTTACTGTGCAGTGGTTACAGGCTTTGTGCACGGTAGGGAATCCGGCGCTGGTTTTGTGCTCACAGTCTGTGAGGTCTGAGTGGGGCGTGGACAGCACCTGCTATATAAACCATCCTCTCAGGCTAGGCAAATGCTGCTGAATCTTTGTTTGTTAGTCAGTTCCAGAGAGTTAGCTAGTACTGTGTGACCTTGAATTTACTTGTTGCTTACTGCAAATAGGCCTTGGGATTCGGTACTTCATTCTGCCAATCCAGACCTAGCAGTAAGACTGGAGTCAGTTGTTTAACCTGCTCGGGTTCTTTTGCTATTCTGTGAACCCAGCAGGTTTGCGGCTGTACTCTCAGACCTGCTTGCTTAATCCTCCCTCACTGTGCAGGGCGTCCAGGTGTCAGTTTAGTGGCAGTAAGCTGAACCTGTGCCCTGCAAGTGGGGGTTAGGATTGTGGATACTCTCCTTGTGTCTATATTTCTATCTCTGACCAGGGAGTTTATTCCCACACCCGTTGGTAACCCTTTGGGGTTTTTCCTGTTGCTCTTAGCAACATCATTTCGGGTGCTCCACATGTTAAATCACTACATCTCGCTTCATTGTCCGCTCTATTCCATCTGAGCATTCCTGACACTAGGGAGACACCCAGTTCCTGAGCCTTTGGGCTTCTCCGTTCACTTTGTGTTTATTAGTTATCCCATCACCTTCTGTGTATGTTATGTTATACTGTCTGTGAGTTTGTTTGCTACGCATCCCTCTCTGTTCATACACCGGTATACTCCTGTTAGTACTGGTGTGCGTAACAGGCTTGATACATAGGTCTGCTTTTAGCACTTTGAAAATTATCAACTTAAATTACAACTATAAAAGTGCATAAAAAGTGATTTTGCTGTACAGAATATTAAGGAGTGCTGCCAAGTGAAGATACACAGTACTAGTATTCAGAGAAACACTCCTTCACATAAGACAATATTTTCTCTATAATGAGACAATTATGAAGCATTGAAAACGCACCCTACTTTTATATCTTTCTGTTAAGAGACTGCCGGGCTGCTGGCTGTGATATTTGAGCTGGTCATCATGCAGGCAGGCAGAGAGCTGCATACACCAGCGCTGCTCCGGGGTCACGCAGGCTCATGATCATGACTGAGCAGCTCTGTGCTCGATTAATCCAGACTCCGGCAGACATCATAATGGATCTAGAATCTCTAATCCGAAGCAGCAGCATACAAAGATTACTCACAGCGGGGACTGATTGATTACAGCCCCGCTGTGCTGCCGCTAGCGATGGTAGCGGCGAGGCACACACTGCCAGCATCCACTGATTCTCGGCAGCAGCAGCAGGGAGGCCAGGCGCAGCAGCGGGGATGCAGTGTTTGGTGAAAGTGCCTCTTCTTCCTGGCGCCTACCTGCACTGCATCCCTTTGCTGAGCGGGTAGCGCCGGGCCTGGCTGCACCTCTGATTTTGTTGTCTATACGTTGACATGCCCTTGCTCCCTAGTTTATGTGGGTAAAACAATTCGCCCCTTTCACGAAAGGATGGCAAACCATCGACTGTCGGTTAGAGAATCCCTGACCAATGGTAATTCTGATAAACCGGTGGCCAGGCATTTCTTTGAGGCCCGCCATCCTCTTGCTACTCTGAAAAGTATGGTGAGTGATAGGGTAGCACCACTGAGAAGAGGTGGAGATCGGGCGAAACTCTTGTTGAAATGTGAGGCGGCCTGGATACATTGTTTAGACACTATAAGACCACGAGGCCTCAATGATGTAATACATTATGGCATCTTTCTGAAATAAACTATGACCCTTACTACAATACAAGAGTTTTGTTCATAAATTTTTACAAAAATTTGTTTTGCCTGTGATGGTGGCTTATTTGTGATAATAATTTTCACTATTTTTTATTCTTTATTCTTTTTGATGTATCCCTAGCTAAGGTCCTTTCCTTTCTTATGATAATTGGATTATTTGTGTGCTCTATATATGGAGCATTTGTTCTCTTTATAGAATTCTTCTTATAGATACTATATGTCTAATTCAGTCCTGCGGGTTGTCTATGCATATGTGCAGATGCATATGGGCACTTATGTGCATACATATGCACCAACACACGTATGCATATATAACTATGTGTGTTCCCCGGAGACCAATACCGCCCTGCTGATCCAGTCCTGACTTATATATATATTCTATACTTGCTAACAGAGTTGCCATAGCGACATGTCACTTCCGGTGGACGAAATGACCACTTTAATCTTATGACTTGTACTATGAATGATAAGGGTAATACTCTTGAATGTTAAAACTATTTGATCCTCGTTTTGGAGCTTGCGCTCCTAATACTCATGAGACTATGCCTGATTTAGCGCTAACTGGATTCGGCGCTCTGTTGTTACTATAGCGCCTTACTTCCGGTCAGCTGATGCGTTGCACATGCAGGAAGTGAGGATGCCAGTGGAACGCACGCCGGAATTTTGTGATTATGAATGTTTGTCCCAATGGTACGCATATGAATGATGCATATAGTCACGACTGGAATTAGGTGAGGCGTCATATGAGTTGCTCCTTACACATTTTATATGGATGTGGGATATGTTTTTTTTTTTTATGACTCTTGTATGGGGTGTGGGGGTGCTGCTTTGATTAATTGGTGGGTGGGATTATGTAGGGTATATAAGGATAATCCTTTCAGTTTGTAAATATCTTGACAAAGGTCTACATACAGACCGAAACGTTGATCCTATCTTTGCACTGATGATCTGAATAAAAAAACCTTTTGCTGCTTTAAAAGACTGGTGAGTGCTCCTGCTTTTTCTTGGATTTGTGTTAGTATGAGACTCTCCTCTCATCTATTTGGATGCTACCCCAGTGAATTTATATGCAACACGTGAGTGTGGACACTACCTTTGTGTATATATATATATATATATATATATATATAACCTTTGGGTGGCCACTGAAATGAGAAATTAAATTTTTTTCTATTCATATATTGCACATCAGCTCCATTACTTCATATCTGACATTTTAAAAAATGAGGGGTAAATTGACTCCATGTCGAGACAACCAACACGGGTGCATTTCCAATCTCGAACATTTACCAAACACCTAAACATGAGAGTGTTAGGTCAAATAGAAGTTCAAAGCATGGAAGGACAGGGATATACAATCAAATACACAATCGGCTAAACTCAGGTGGATTTCACATAGACATCACTGAAACTTGAAAATTTATCAAGAATCGTTTCTGCAAACACACCGTGAATAGTGCAATCTTACTCTGGGTGGAGAGCTCATAGCAATTGAGTGTAAAAGTCAGATTTAATAACAGGGTATTAATCACCTACTGGTAAATCCTTTTCTCGTAGTCCGTAGAGGATGCTGGGGTCCAATTCAGTAGCATGGGGTATAGATGGGTCCTTTGGGAGCCACTGGCACTTTAAGAGTTTAATAGTGTGAGCTAGCTCCTCCCTCTATGCCCCTCCTACCAGACTCAGTCTAGAAACTGTGCACAAGGAGACGGACATACTTTGAGAGAAGGAAATACACAGATAGTGGTGAGATTCACACCAGCTCACACATAACAAAAAGGAAAGCCAAGCTAACCAACGTGGAATGAGTCAGCAACAGCTGAACCAACAAACGGAACCAAGTTACAATGCAGGAATACGAAGCACTGGGCAGGCACCCAGCATCCTCTATGGACTATGAGAAAAGGATTTAGCGGTGGGTAATTAAAATCCTGTTTTCTCTTACGTCCTAGAGGATACTGGGGTCCAATTTAGTACCATGGGGATGTATCAAAGCTCCCAGTATGGGAGGGAAAGTGCTGAGGTTCCTGCAGAACAGATTGACCAAACTTTAGGTCCTCAGAGGCCAAAGTATCGAACTTGTAAAACTTAGCAAACATGTTCGACCCAGACCAAGTAGCAGCTCGGCAAAGCTGTAAAGCCGAGACACCCCGTGCAGCTACCTAGGGAGAACCCACTTTATGTGTAGAGAGGGCCTGAGCAGATTTTGGACAAGCCAAACCTGCTGTTGAATAAGCATGCTGGATAGTAAGCCTGATCCAGTGAGAAATGCTCTGCTTAGAAGCAGGACACCCAATCTTGTTGGGATCATAAAGGACAAAAAGTGCCTCCGACTTCCTGTGATGAGTAGTTCTCTTCACATATATTTTCAAAGCCCGCACAGCATTCAGGGACATTGAGGTAATCGAGGTGTCAGTAGCCACTGACACCACAATAGGTTGGTTGATATGTAAAACCGACACAACCTTTGGAAGAAATTGCTGACGCGTTCTGAGTTCAGCCCTATCTTCATGGAAAATCAAGAAGGGGCTCTTGTGCAACAATGCCCCTAATTCAGACACATGTCTTGCAGATGCCAATGCCAACAGTGTGACTGTCCTCCAAGTAAAAAACTTTACGTCCACCTCCTGTAAAGGTTCGAACCAATCCGAGTGCAGGAACTGCAGCACCACATTAAGATCCCAAGGTGCCGTAGGAGGCACAAAGGGTGGTTGGATGTGCAGAACTCCTTTCAAGAAAGTCTGAACCTCAGGGAGAGTAGCCAATTGTTTCTGGAAGAAAATGGTCAAGGCCAAAATCTTGATGGATCCCAAGCGTAGGTCAACATCCACACCAGCTTGCAGAAAGAGAAAATGTCCCAGTTGAAACTCTACCATAGGAAACTTTTTGGATTCACACCAATACACATACTTTTTCCAAATCTGATTGTAATGTTTAGATGTTACCCCCTTCCTAGCTTGGATCAGAGTAGGAATGACCTGGTTAAGAATGCCCTTCTTAGCTAAGATATGGCGTTCAACCTCCATGCCGTCAAACGTAGCAACGGTAAGTTTTGATAGGTGAACAGCCTCTGTTATGGAAGGTGCTCATGATGAGGAAGAGGCCTCGGATCCTCCAGCAGTAATTCCAGAAGATCTGCGTACCAAGCCCATCTTGGCCAGTCTGGAGCAATGAGGATTGCTTGAACTTTTGTTCTTTTGATTAGTTTGAGAATCCTTGGGATGAGTGGAAGTGGAGGGAATACATACACCAAGTGGAACACCCTTGGAGTTACCAGGGCATCCTCCGCCACTGCTTGCGGGTCTCTTGACCTGGAACAGTAACTCCGAAGCTTCTTTTTGAGGCGAGAGGCCATCATGTCTATGTGAGGTATGCCCCACCGGCTTGAAACCTATGTGAAATCCTCTAGGTGGAGCCTCCATTCTCCTGGATGGAGATCGTGTCTGCTGAGGAAGTCCGCTTCCCAGTTGTCCACTCCCGGAATGAAGATCAACGCCAGCACCAGCGCGTGCCTTTCTGCCCAGAGGAGGATTCTCGTTACCTCTGACATTGCAGCTCTGCTCTTCGTTCTGCCCTGCCTGTTTATGTAGAACACCGCCGTGACGTTGTCCAACTGAACCTGATGTGCCACTTGTAGAAGGCCATTGTATATGGCCCTTAGTTCCAGAACGTTTAATGGAAGGACAGATTCCTGACTTGACCATGTTCCTTGGAAGTTTTCCCCCTGGGTGACTGCTCCCCAACCTCTGATTCTTGCATCCGTGGTTAGAAGAATCCATTTCTGAATTTCAGAAACTACGGCCCTCGAGCAAGTGAGGAGTTTGCAGCAACCATAGGAGTGAAATCCTGGCTTTTGCTGACAGGCGTATCTGCTGGTGCATGTGAAGATGTGATCCCGACCACTTGTCCAGGAGATCTAGCTGGAAGAACCGTGCATGGAATCTTCGGTACTGTAGAGCCTCGTAGGAGGCCACCATCTTCCCCAGAAGGCAGATGCACTGATGAACCGATACCCGGGCTGGTTTCAAGACATCCTGGACCATTAATTGGATCACCAATGCTTTCTCCAGAGGTAGAAACACCCACTGCACTTCCGTGTCAAGTATCATCCCCAAGAAAGGTAGTCTCCTTGTCGGTTCCAAATGTGACTTTGGAAGGTTCAGGATCCACCCATGATCCTGGAGTAGTTGAGTTGAGAGAGCAATACTCTGCCACAACTTCTCCCTGGAAGGTGCCTTTATCAGCAGATCATCCAGATATGGAATTATGTTCACTCCCTGTTTGCGGAGGAGCATCATCTCCGCCATGACCTTGGTGAACACCCTCGGTTCTGTGGAGAGGCCAAATGGTAGGGCCTGGAACTGGTAGTGACTTTCCTGTAGTGCAAACCTTATATAATCCTGGTGAGGCGGTTAGCTCCGAATGTGAAGGTACGCATCCTTGATATCCAGGGATACCAGGAATTCCCCCTTCTCTAGACCTGAGACCACCACTCTCAGAGACTCCATCTTGAACTTGAACACTTGTAAGTATGGGTTCTAGTACTTTAGATTCAATATTGGCCTTACCAAACCGTCCGGCTTTGGTAACACAAAAAGGTTTGAGTAATAACCCCTGTTTTTTAGGCGAGGTGTAACTGGAACAATGACATTTGTTTGTACCAATATTTGAATGGTTTCCAGCAGAATTGTACTTTCCGTCAGCGAAGCTGGTAAGCCTGATTTGAAGAATCTGTGAGGTGGGAGTACTTGAAATTCTAGTCTGTACAATATGGGTAACAATATCTTTTACCCAGGAGTCTAGGCACAATGACGCCCAGACGTACTGAAATCTTTTAGTCTCGCTCCCACCTGCCCGATCCCCAGGCTGTGAGGTCCACTGTCATGCTGAAGATTTGGAGAAAAAAGAACCTGGTTTCTGCACTTGGGAACCTGTTGGTGCAGGTTTTCTGGATTTTCCCTGACCTCCTCTAAAGAAGATGGGGGACCTTTGAATTTTTAAAATTTTGTGGTCCAAAAGGACTGCAGCGTAGGCGTAGGATAAGATTTCTGAGCCGGTGCAGCTGCGGTGGGAAGAAAGGTCGGCTTACCCGCAGTTGCCGAGGATATTAACACATCCATTGCTTCCACAAACAGGGCCTGACCTGTGAAGGGTAGATTTTCCACGCTCTTCTTGGATTCCGCATCCACAGTCCATTGGCGTAGCCAGAGTCCTCTGCGTGCCGAGACTGCCATGGAAGTAGCCCTTGCATTAAGCAGGCCAATGTCCTTCATGGCTTCCACCATGATACCTGCCGAATCCTGTATGTGACGTAAAAACAAGTCAATGTCACTCCTGTCCATAGTATCTAGTTTCTCTAGTAATGTGCCTGACCAGTTTACTATGGCTTTAGAAATCCACGCACAAGCAAGAGTGGGCCTTAAGGCCATGCCTGTAGCCATGTATAGTGATTTGAGCGTAGTCTCTATCTTGCGGTCAGCCTGCTCCTTTAAGGCGGTTGAACCGGGGACAGGTAAAACCACCTTTTTTTTAACAACCTAGATACAGAAGCATCTACTACAGGTGGATTTTCCCACTTTTTCCTATCCTCTTCCGGGAAAGGAAAAGGAATGAGAATTCTTTTAGAGATCTGGAATTTTTTCTCTGGGTTTTCCCAGGATTTTTCAAAAAAGGAGTTTAACTTCTTAGAAGCAGGGAAGGTAAGTGAGGATGTCTTATTTACAGTAAAGTAAGTCTCCTCTTCCTGCTCAGGTACCTTCTCAGTAATGTGTAAAACATCCCTAATGGCTTCAATCATTAGTTGCACCCCTTTAGCAAGGGAGGCATCCCCCCCTGCATATCCCCATCACCATCCCATGTATCAGAGTCGGTATCCATGTCAGCTTGCATTATCTGGGCAAGTAGACTTTTTGTGGGTATGTAGGTGGGTTTTTAGACAAAGTAGTGAGGGACTAAGCCTGCAAGCCCTCCACAGATTTTCTCAAAAATTGCATCTCCCTCTCAGTATATGACATACTAGTTGAAATCTGGAATATCATCCCCCTTAAAGAATCCACCCGTGGGGATTCGGATTCAGAAGGCTGAGACAGTATATTGCATTCCTGAGTACATGGAATAGACTCCTCAGGAGAAGATAAAAACTCTGCAGCACAGGACACAGAGTCCTTGGACATGGTAATGTGGGATATACACACTTACACACACACACAGGAAAATGTCAGACACAGTTTCCCCCAAAGTACCTTCAGAGAGACACAGAGTATATGGAGCCAGCCACACAGTGCCCCTGTAGGCAATTATTATGATAAAAGCCTGGCGCTGACTAACTACCCTTAATAGGGTAATTAGTTGCATTATCACACTCCCCCCTGTCTATAACACCCTGTTACCGCTGAGGTATAGCTGGAAGCACGTGGAGGCCAGTGCTCCATGTCAGCAACTCCTTTGATCTGCAAGGAGAAAATGGCACAGATGAGGAAGCCCCACTCCTTGTAATGGCGCGCTGCTTCCCACACTAATTATTAAACTGGCCTGAGGTTTTGTTAATGCTAACAGCTGGATTAGCCACTGTTAGCTGCAGGACCAGTGTAGGGTGTATTTGTGCTGGCTCAGGATGCCCCTCACAGCACCTACACAGTGTGTTGCTGAGCCTTCCTGGAGCGCAGCCTGTCAGAACTGTGCTCCCACCCTTGTGCTGCCATACCCACCAGCGACCCTCTAACCAGGATGCCGGCACTGTACTCACCACATCTTCAATCCTCCGGCTCTGTTAGAGGGTGGCGGCTGTGCTATGGGAGTGAGCAGTCACCTCATGGGCTAACGATCAGCACCCTCAGGAGCTCAGTATCCTGTCAGCAGAGATAGAAAACCATTAACTCTTTGGGAAGTTGGTTCCTACTCCCCACCTAAGTCCCACGAAGCAGGGAATCTGTTTCCAGCAGCCTCCCTGTACCTAACTAACTCAAGAAAATAATAAAACTAGAAAATTCCTAGGAGCTACCCTAGCTGTGACCAGCTGCTCCGGGCACATGTTCTAAACTGAGTCTGGTAGGAGGGGCATAGAGGGCCCACTCTATTAAACTCTTAAAGTGCCAGTGGCTCCCAAAGGACCTGTCTATACCCCATGCTACTGAATTGGCCCTCAACATCCTCTAGGACAAAAGAGAATTTGTATTTTACTCGTGGAACTACAGATACCAGTAAGCTGGTGGAACTACAGATACCAACACCAGCATGTTGGTACTTGAAGAGCCACAAGTACCAGCATGTGGATCATTAAAGGGCCTGCTGGTACCTGTATCCCACCAGTAAAACAAATATCACAGTTAAGACAGTACACCGACACCGTCCAAAGTTGAAATTTAATATAACACCCCTGCACACACTCACTCTCACACATATACATACACACACTCACACCTACCTACAATTCCCTGTAGGCCTATCCATCCTCTTCTCCAGTTGAATCCCAGGATAGCAGTAAAACAAAATACTCACCTATTTCCCGTGTAGATCGGTCCTCCTCTGTCCATATAGGCATCCCAGGGGTTTAAAAAAAAATCTTGATATGATAGTGGCAATCAGGGAGGCTATGGGTCCTTGCTGCAACAACAAACAGCCAACAATGCAGAGTAGTTGAAGCAGCTAACACAGAAAGTAAAAGTAAATTAATAGAGAATGGGAGAGTTGTTCTCAGATATGGCAACACTAAGGGTGGTGCAAGTTAAATAGGACTGCAGTCAATCTCAAATATTAAAACATATTAGAAGACCTAGAGAACAGATCGAGAAGAACGTATTTGAGAGTGGTGGGGCTCCTAGAAACTCTTAAAGGGAGCCCCTAATGTTGACGATGCTTATGCCTACCTGGAGGAGGAAGAAGATGCTCGACCATCTCATAATACAAGGCCAAGCTGAATTTTGAGTGCTCACATCATATATTTCTCTTACGTCCTAGAGGATGCTGGGGACTCCAAAAGGACCATGGCGTATAGACGGGATCCGCAGGAGACATGGGCACACTAAAAGACTTTTACTGGGTGTGAAATGGCTCCTCCCTCTATGCCCGTCCCCCAGACCTCAGTTAGATTCTGTGCCCAGGATACACTGGACACACACTTGGGGAGCTCTACTGAGTTTCTCTAAAAAGACTTTATGTTAGGCTTTTTTATTTTCAGAGAGACCTGCTGGCTACAGGCTCTCTGCTTCGTGGGACTGAGGGGAGAGAAGTCAGACCTACTTCTTCTGAGTTAAGGGCTCTGCTTCTTAGGCTACTGGACACCATTAGCTCCAGAGGGTTCGATCACTTGGTGCACCTAGCTGCTTGTTCCTGTGCCGTCAACCCCCTCACAGAAGCCAGAAGAAAGAAGCCGGGTGAGTATGCAGAAGGCAGAAGACTTCAGTGATGGCAGAAGACGTCAGTAATGGAGGTACAGCGCAGCGGTCGCGCTGTGTTCCATGCTCCCACACACACACCAATGGCACTCTCAGGGCAGCAGGTTACTGAGGTTTTCTTCACTGGCAAAAACGCATATTTGAGGTGCCTGGGCACTATATATGAGACCCCCGCCAGTATAATGGTTTAAATTTGAGCGGGACTACCGCACGCCGGGTGGGGGCGTGGCTTAGCCGCACAGCTCACCAGCGCCATTTTTCTCTCTTCACAGAGCATGCAGAGATGCTGGCCCGGACCTCCAATTCTCCTTACAAGTACAGGGAGCAAAACGGGGGGGGGGGGGGCCACAGGCAATTGGTGCTATATACAGTATATATAGAACAGCACTGTGAACATATATTATTTTTGTTTGTAGTATATGGGTGCTGGGGTGTGAGCTGGTATACTCCCTCTGTGTTCTAACAGGCTTCCCTGTGGGTCTGTCCCCTATAGCCAGTGTGAGTGTGTGTGTGTGTCGGTACATAGTGTCGACATGTCTGAGGCTGAGTGCTCCTCCCCGGAGGAGGTTACTGGGGGTGCAGAGAAGGATTTGGGAGTGACTCTGTCGGCACAGCCAACTGCTGATTGGGTGAATAATATGTTGAGTAAATTGAATGCAAATGTGGTATTATTGTCTAAGAGGCTGGATAAATCTGATTCTCAGACACAATTGTGGAGAAAATCCATGGAAGACACCTTATCTCAGGTACAGCCCCCCACAGGGTCACAAAAACGTTCCTTTACCCAGATGGCAGATACAGATACCGACACAGACTTTGATTCCAGTGTCGACTTTAGTGAGGCCAGTTTACATCCAAAACTGGTAAAGAGTATTCAGTACATGATTGTGGCTATTAAAGATGTTTTACATATTTCTGAGGAACCTCCTGTTCCATATACAAGGGTTTGTTTATTTAATGGGAAAAAGCCTAAGGTGAAGTTTCCCCCTCTCATGAACTGAACACTCTTTGTGAAAAGGCTTGGGAGTCGCCTGACAAAAGGTGGCAGATTCCCAAGAGAATTTTTATGGCATATCCTTTCCCCTCTGACGACAGGGAAAAGTGGGAGTCATCTCCCAATGTGGACAAGGCTCTGTTTCTACTGTGCAAAAAAGTGGCGCTTCCGTCTCCTGACAAGGCTGCCCTCAAGGATCCTGTGGATCGCAAGCAGGAAACGACATTAAAGGCCATTTATGTCACTATGGGTGCACTCCTCAGACCTGCCATGGCGTCGGCTTAGGTGAGTAGTGCTATTGCTAAGTGGACTGATAATTTGGCATCTGACATGGATACCCTTGATAAGTATAACATTCTTTTAACTCTCTGTTATATCAGGGACGCTGCAGCTTACCTAAAGGATGCAGCGAGGGATATTGGCTTCTTGGGATCAAGGGCCAATGCCATGGCTTTCTCGGCCAGGAGGGCGTTGTGGATTCATCAATGTAATGCTGATGCGGACTCCAAGAAAGCAATGGAAGCTCTCCCTTTTAAAGGTAGTGTCTTGATTGGTGATGGCCTCACTGACCTGGTGTTTACCGCTACTGCGGGTAAGTCATATTTTCTTCCTTATGTTCCCGCACAACAGAAAAAGGCGCCCCATTATCAGATGCAGTCCTTTCGGCGTAATAAATACAAAAAAAGGAAGGGGCTCGTTCTTCCTCGCTTCAAACGGTAGAGGAAGGGGAAAAAGGTCGCCTGCTGTGTCTGGTGCCCAGGACCAAAAGTCCTCCCCCGCCTCTGCCAAGTCCACCGCATGACGCTGGGGCTCCCCTATGGGAGTCCGTGCCGGTGGGGGATCCAACTCCGAAACTTCAGTCAGGTATGTTCTCAATCGGGCCTAGTTCCTTGGGTCTTAGACATATGGTCCCAAGGGTACAAACTGGAGTTTCAGGAGATGCCCCCCCACCCGTCGATTTTTCAAATCAGCCTTGCCAGTTTCTATCCCAGAAAGGGAAGTAGTAAGTGCAGCGATACAAAAGGTGTGTCAACAGAGGGTTATTGTTCCGGTTCCCCCGTCCCAACAGGGGGAAGAGTTCTATTCGAGCCTCTATGTCTTGCCGAATCCGGACGGCTCGGTCAGACCGATCCTGAACCTAAAATCCCTCAATCTGTACTTGAAAACTTTCAAGTTCAAGATGGAATCTCTTCGGCCTGTAATCTCCAGCCTAGAAGGGGGGGATTTTATGGCGTCAGTCAACATAAAAGATGTCTACTTACACATCCCGATATATCCTCCACATCAGGCCTTCTGAGATTTGCAGTGCAGGATTGTCATTACCAATTTCAGACGTTGCCATTTGGGCTTTCCACGGCCCCGAGGGTCTTCACCAAAGTAATGGCGAAAATGATGGTGCTCCTATGCAAGCAAGGTGTCACAATTATCCCGTACTTGGACGATCTCCTGATAAAGGCGAGATCGAAGGAGAAGTTGCTAAGAAATGTGGAACTCTCCCTGACCGTTCTCCGATATCATGGTTAGATTCTAAATTTGCCAAAGTCTCAGTTGATCCCGACAACTCGGCTGCCCTTCTTGGGCATGATCCTAGACACGGAACTACAGAGAGTGTTTCTCCCAGTGGAAAAGGCTCTGGAACTCCATTGCGTGGTCAAGGAATTTCTGAAACCGGCAAGAGTGTCGATTCATCAATGCACTCGAGTGCTGGGGAAGATGGTGGCGGCTTACGAAGCCATTCCGTTTGGCAGGTGTCATGCCCGGGTGTTTCAGTGGGACCTGCTGGACAAATGGTCCGGGTCTCATCTGCACATGCACCGGAAAATAAGTCTATCTTCCAGGACCAGGATTTCTCTACTGTGGTGGCTGCAAAGTTCTCACCTTCTAGAGGGATGCAGGTTCGGAATCCAGGATTGGGTCCTGCTGACCACGGATGCAAGTCTGCGATGCTGGGGAGCAGTCACGCTACGAAGAAGTTTCCAGGGAAAATGCTCAAGCCAGGAAACTTGTCTCCACATAAACGTTCTGGAGTTAAGAGCCATTTACAACGGCCTCTGCAAGCGGAACACCTGCTTCGGGGTCTAATTGTCCTGTTTCAGTTGGACAACGTAACAGCGGTAGCATATGTAAACCGCAAGGGCGGAACAAGGAGCAGAGCGGCGATGGCGGAGTCCACAAGAGTTCTCCGCTGGGCAGAAAAGCACATGAGCACTCTGTCAGCAGTCTTCCTTCCGGGCGTGGACAACTGGGAAGCAGATTTCCTCAGCAGACACAATCTCCATCCAGGAGAGTGGGCTCTTCTTCAAGAGGTATTTGCAGAAGTGACGTGACATTGGGGAATTCCTCAAATAGAAAAGATGGCATTTCGAATCAACAAGAAGCTTCCGAGGTATTGTTCAAGGTCAAGGGACCCCCAAGCCAATGCAGTGGACGCCCTGGTAACTCCGTGAGTGTTTCAGTCGGTATATGTGTTCCCTCCTCTTCCTCTCATTCCGAAGGTGTTTAGGATCATAAGACGAACAAGAGTTCTGGCAGTACTCGTCGTTCAAGATTGGCCACGGAGGGCCTGGTATCCGGATCTTCAGGAGTTGCTCATAGAAGATCCTTGGCCACTTCCTCTCAGAGAGGATCTGTTAATACAAGGGCCATGCATATTTCAGGACTTACCGCTGCTGCGTTTGATGGCGTGGAGGTTGAACGCCAAATTCTAGCTCAAAAGGGTATTCCCAGGGAAGTCATCCTCACTCTCCTTAAGGCTAGAAAGGAGGTCACGGCGAAGCATTATCACCGGATTTGGAGAAAATGTGTCGTGGTGTGAAGCCAGGAAAGCTCCTGCGGAGGAGTTTCAGCTGGGTCGTTTCCTCCATTTTCTGCAGGCAAGTGTGGATGCAGGCCTAAAATTAGGTTCCATCCAAGTGCAGGTTTCGGCTTTATCTATTTTATTTAAAAAAGAATTGGCCACCCTTCCTGAAGTTCAGACTTTCGTGAAGGGAGTGCTGCATATCCATCCTCCATCTGTGCCACCCGTGGCACCATGGAATCTTGACGTGGTGTTCCAATTTCTTATGTCTCACTAGTTTGAACCTTTGCGAAAGGTTGAGTTGAAATTTCTCACTTAGAAAGTGCCCATACTTTTGGCCTTGACGACCGCCAGACGGGTGTCGGAATTGGCGGCTCTGTCTCACAAGAGCCCATATTTGATTTTCCATGTGGATAGAGCGGAATTGAGGACTCATCAACAATTTCTTTGTTTCACATAAATCAACCTATTGTGGTGCCTGTGGCTTCGGATGCCGTATCGGTGCCAAAATCTCTTGATGTCGTAAGAGCTTTGAAGGTTTATGTCGCCAGAACGGCTCTTGTGAGGAAAACAGAGGCTCTGTTTGTCCTGTATGCTTCCAACAAGATTGGAAATCTTGCTTCCAAGCAGACTATTGCGCGCTGGATTTGTAATACGATTCAGCACACCCATTCTACGGCTGGATTGCCGTTGCCGAAGTCAGTGAAGGCCCATTCTACAAGGAACGTGGGGTCATCTTGGGCGGCTGCCCGAGGGGTCTCAGCACTTCAGCTTTGCAGAGCAGCTACGTGGTCGGGTTCAAACACTTTTGCTAAATTCTTCAAGTTTGATACCCTGGCTGATGAGGACCTAATGTTTGCTCAATCGGTGCTGCAGGGTCGTCCGCACTCTCCCGCCCAGTCTGGAGCTTTGGTATAGACCCCATGGCCTTTTGGAGTACCCAGCATCCTCTAGGACATAAGAGAAAATAAGATTTTAATACCTACTGGTAAATCCTTTTCTCCTAGTCTGCAGGGGATGCTGGGCGCCCATCCCAGTGCGTACTGTTACTTGCAGTTGTATTGTTACTTTTTGATTTCGGTTACACGAAGGTTGTGTATCGGTCATGTTCAGCTTGTTAACAGAAAAGGGGTTATATGCAATTGCGCCTGAAGATATAACAATTCACGATATATGGTGTATTGACCTGTCTTTACAAATGGACTAAATATATGTAAGTTGAAACCATTTGTATCTACGAATATTATACAGGTTGAGTATCCCTTATCCAAAATGCTTGGGACCAGAGGTATTTTGGATATCGGATTTTTCCGTATTTTGGAATAATTGCATACCATAATGAGATATCATGGCAATGGGACCTAAATCCAAGCACAGAATGCATTTATGTTTCATTTACACCTTATACACACAGCCTGAAGGTAATTTTAGCCAACATTTTTTATAACTTTGTGCATTAAACAAAGTGTGTCTACATTCACACAATTCATTTATGTTTCATATACACCTTATATACACAGTCTGAAGGTCATTTAATACAATATTTTTAATAACTGTGTGTATTAAACAAAGTTTGTGTACATTGAGCCATCAGAAAACAAAAGTTTCACTATCTCACTCTCGCTCAAAAAAGTCCGTATTTCGGAATATTCCGTATATCGGATATTTGGATATGGGATACTCAACCTGTATATATAAATGCACAAAATGAGAAAAAAGAGAAAAGTTTATTGGGTATAATATATCAAAAATTCTAAGTATTTGACGAAATAATAAGAATTTACTCACCGGTAATTCTATTTCTCGTAGTCCGTAGTGGATGCTGGGTACTCCGTAAGGACCATGGGGAATAGACGGGCTCCGCAGGAGACTGGGCACTCCTAAAAGAAAGATTAGGTACTATATCTGGTGTGCACTGGCTCCTCCCTCTATGCCCCTCCTCCAGACCTCAGCTAGGGAAACTGTGCCCGGAAGAGCTGACATTACTAGGAAAGGATTTGGAATCGAGGGTAAGACTCATACCAGCCACACCAATCACACCGTACAACTTGTGATAACTATACCCAGTTAACAGTATGAACAACAAATGAGCCTCATTTAACAGATGGCTCATAACAATAACCCTTTAGTTAAGCAATAATTATATACATGTATTGCAGAGAGTCCGCACTTGGGACGGGCTCCCAGCATCCACTACGGACTACGAGAAATAGAATTACCGGTGAGTAAATTCTTATTTTCTCTGACGTCCTAGTGGATGCTGGGTACTCCGTAAGGACCATGGGGATTATACCAAAGCTCCCAAACGGGCGGGAGAGTGCGGATGACTCTGCAGCACCGAATGAGCAAACTCAAGGTCCTCCTCAGTCAGGGTATCAAACTTGTAGTAATTTTGCAAAAGTGTTTGAACCCGACCAAGTAGCAGCTCGGCAAAGTTGTAAAGCCGAGACCCCTCGGGCAGCCGCCCAAGAAGAGCCCACCTTCCTCGTGGAATGGGCTTTTACTGATTTAGGATGCGGCAGTCCAGCCGCAGAATGCGCAAGCTGAATCGTGCTATAGATCCAGCGAGCAATAGTCTGCTTTGAAGCAGGAGCACCCAGCTTGTTGGGTGCATGCAGGATAAATAGCGAGTCAGTTTTTCTGACTCTAGCTGTCCTGGAAACATAAATTTTCAGAGCCCGGACTACGTCCATCAACTTGGAATCCTCCAAGTCCCGAGTAGCCGCAGGCACCACAATAGGTTGGTTCAAATGAAACGCTTATACCACCTTTTGGAGAAATTGGGGACGAGTCCTCAATTCTGCCCTGTCCATATGGAAGATCAGATATGGGCTTTTACATGACAAAGCCGCCAATTTTGACACACGCCTGGCCGAAGCTAAGGCTAACAGCATGACCACCTTCCACGTGAGATACTTTAGCTCCACGGTCTTAAGTGGCTCAAACCAATGGGTTTTCAGGAAATCCAACACAACGTTAAGATCCCAAGGTGCCACTGGAGGCACAAAAGGGGAGCTGAAAATGCAGCACTCCCTTAACAAACGTCTGAACTTCAGGCTGTGAAGCCAGTTTTTTTTTTTAAAGAAAATAGATAGGGCCGAAATCTGGACCTTTATGAACCCTAATTTTAGGGCCATAGTCACTCCTGACTGTAGGAAGTGCAGAAAACGACCCAGCTGGAATTCCTCTGTTGGGGCCTTCCTGGCCTCACACCAAGCAACATATTTCCGCCATATGCGGAGACAATGTTTTGCCGTCACATCCTTCCTAGCTTTTATCAGCGTAGGAATCACTTCATCTGGAATGCCTTTTTCCGTTAGGATCCGGCTGTTAAATACTTAGTATTAACTAAATTAACCATCATGTTGCTGTTTGTTGTTTGAGTTACTGTTAAAGTAAATAACTATATAAACTTATAAAGTCAGATTTAGAAAAACAAATGAACATATCTTTTATTTAAGGACCACGCCCTTATACAGGTCTAGAGACTACATCCTCATAGCCTGAGTCAAATGCTTCAACCCCCGACACACATAACAACAATGATTTTTATAACATACCAGTTACGCCCCATTCTTATAACCCTCCCATATGATTTCACACATCTGGAATACAGTGTTATGCAATATTAGGACAATTGTCAAGAAAACTACAAGATACTCGTGATCTTCAGCTATGTGTCCATATTAGGAATTAAGCTGGACACTATGAGCTTTTCGGATGTGCGTATGTGGAATTAATACTTAGCCAACAAAGTTGTTTTTCGTCTTTCAGTGTGTACAAAGTTCAAGATGAATTTGCTGTATCATCTAGCTAGAACCAAAATGGATTCTCTTATGCTTTTATACTATACTAGTGAATGTAGATCACCTTTGCTATTGTGATTATTGGGTGTATGCATAATATACGTACTATCCCGTAGTACATATATATAACTGTTAGGCCTTCAGCAGGTTGCCTCTGTCACAGTATTCGACAGCTCCACCCTTTGATCAGGGACATTATCCATGTGCCCTGTCATCTCAGGAGAATTTCTGGGAACGTATAGTTCGCTAATAATCATTTCATGTAGTATTGCTATTCTGCGTCTAAATACAACATAGGCCGCACCTGTAGGCAGTGAACATCAAATGAATGGCTATAACCACATCGGGGTCACCAAAGAATAAACCTCATCACAGAATACATCATCACATACAATCACATACAATATACTTTAAAAAATTATTTTTCTAATCCTAAAAATTGAATACTAGGATTTAAACATTTATCTTTTCCAGTCCATATCATAATGCCTTGGTTAAAGTTCTTCTTTTATATCATGGACCTCCTTTATATACTCGGCAATACACGTATCAGGATCCGTAATGTCTTTGGTCAAATAAGCACAGCAGTGAGCTCAAAGTGCTCTTTCCGGAAATCAACAATATCCTCCAATTTGTGGTATTAAAGAATGTAGAACTAGGTGGTATCGTAATAGTTCATGTCCAATGTCCTGGAATCATCATAAAGTTCAATCATGTTATCAATAACTTAAATGAAATAAAACGTCAACTCCCAGTTGATTAATCACACGACTTCATTAGCCATAGGAGAACTTATTAGCCACCTTTACCAATTCGAGGTTTTATTGATGCTCTGGTGGCAGGAACATGTTTCCTGATTACTGAGTCAATTACTCTTTTTAGGAATAGTTCATCCTGCAAGAAAACTTTTCTCAAGTTATTATGTGTTTTTGTATAAAATTGCTAAATCAATCTTCTTAAATAACAAACATCTTCAGAATTAATAGGTAACCAATTATATATCATATCCTAAGGACATAGTGACAACTAACATTCCCCGTTATGTATGATATCTTCTTTTAACCTTTTGAATCTACTCCTGGTAAAATACCTTTATTAAATCATAAACTTTAATGAACATCATATGTAACCACTATTTATATACCTAACTCATTATATCTAGCACATCTAGAAACATTAGGTTAGTATATTGTAACAATTCTTTCACATTCCCTTAAATCAACCTTTTCTATTTACATAAGTTCATTTTTCCTGTATTATTGACCTATTTTATTTCCACTAACTGAAATACACCCGATATGTGTAGCTGATATTATCACCAGTGGTTCTTTCTTGAGATACTGTTGTATCTGTACACATGTGACTGTTTCACTATTATCACAACTCTATAAAGTTTTGGTAATCACATCAAATGTAACTTACATAGAGAACTTTGGCCTGCTACTATACAATGCTAGTGTTTATGTATACATATCTAACAATTATAACAATAATAACTAGCAATAATATTTATTTAGCAGCAGTACCCAAAATCTTTCCAACAATTAATGGTATTGCTGGACTGGATACTCCTTGGAATAATATAAATTATTAAATTATCCATGCATTAATCTATACATCTGTCTTCAAGTGGAGTATAATACTCACAACCACGTTTTTTTTTTCAAAGAGTGTTCGTTACACCAGTTATAAATACCTCTGGATTTCCTGCTTAGAAAAGAGGACGGAAGGGTCTTATTGAAATAATTCCCATCCACAATAATGGATGAGTACTCCTACCTACACCACACGTCTGCTCGCTCTCTCTTCAAATAAAAAGAAAACAAGTCCTAATGCTGTTATAGATAACATTGCTCCCATATACCTTCAGAAATGTTAAAAGCTCTGTAGGATATTAGCTTATAAGCACATAGTCTATTATCAATGATCATAATCATCTCCATCTTGATTGAAGGGTTCATTCAAATACAACTCTGTGGTAGTAACAGTAGTAACAGTCTCTGTATATCCATACAATTGTTTTATTTATTTATTTTAGTCTTAGGTTACTTTAAGCTCTGGTCTCTGACCTTTTCATTTCATTGCAAGCTCATGGATCTAGGTGTCCTTCTTCTGCATCCTTTGCAACGGCAGTATCAGTAGTCAGCGGTACTTGCCAAGGACCATCCTATGCGATCTGTAATGGAACCAAAACATAAGCAACTTCTCACCATAACACCGTTTTCACTCTCTTAGTGATTTGTCCTGTGCCGGACTGTGTGTTTTCGTGTTGGTTAAATATCTTTCTAAGGTTCTTGCAGCTTTTGATATTCTTGTAACTGTTTAAATAATTTGTGTGACACAATTGAACCGTCAAATCATTTTGTAGTTTTGAATCAGTCTCTGGATAATATATCTTTGCTCTGGATAATATATCTTTGCTGGATTCCAAAAAGAACAACAAAAAAATTATATAGAAGAGAGACTAAGCAGAGGCTTAGGTGTAATTCTACCACTATTGAACCAACGATTGGACCATGCCATGATTCAAATTCTGCCTTTCCTGTCTCTTTTGTAGATTAATAATGCTTCATTCTTTAAACCTTCCTTGTCACATTATGACTTTATTTTTTTTATTTTTTTCTCAACATTACCCATCTTAAACACAAAATATTTTTCAAACTCCTATAACTCTTTCTATCAGTAAATAAACTTTACTGTCTTTGAAACAATAGATCACACATAGAACACCGTTGCTTTACTTTAACTTTACCCGTTTAAACCTGTTACACATACTATAGTTCCTTTTTTTATCATTAAACTATGTTGTATTAAAACAATGTTGTTTTCAATCAACCCAAACATCTTCAGTAAACATGCTATAGCTTTCTTTATCACCATCACGATCCCTCTCATTATCACATAATTTGTTATTTTGGTCCCATGCCAAAACACAATGTATACTTCTCCAATTAACTTCATCCTACCATAGAAAGCTTGTGAATCTATTTCATGCTAGTTACCCTTAGATTTGCATAACTCATGACATTTCCCATAGTAAAAGTTGGCAGCAACACTTTACTATTACTAATACTAATTTACATGCTAATTTAAGTTAACGCACTGTAATTCACCATCCCATTATCCCCTATGGATGCTAGAGAAAGTTTTCCTCCTGTTACTGTCAGTTTTTTAAATGCAATGTAATAATTATAATTGTCTTACTCATCCACATTATATTCCTTATACTCCCCACTTTTGGGGGTGAGGAAGACAAGTATGCAGCTGTATCAAAGTTGTATACTGTCAGAGGTAAGATGTACACATTATACAAAATTTACTGCTTAACCACAGTTCTAAATGTATATATATATATTTTTTTTTCTTGATTATACATAAGATGATGGTTTGGCTCTAACTGTGTATCCATAATGTCTTATTCATGATAAAGTGTAATATTGTATTACCTTCTATAATTTCTTTGGAAATTAACCTGAATGCATGAACATATCATTTATCAAAAAAAAATTACTGTATTCAGAGATTTATCATCTGGTCATACATATGTATCTCTTAATAAATATATATCAAGGCTCCACACTCTAAGGGTTTTAACTATCTTTGGCCTAGCGCCAAATAATGACCTTGGTAGTTAACTATGTCAGCACACCATCAAATTTTGTCTTGCGACACCTTGTGTCCTGTTCTGCAAGAAAACACAACTGTTTAGTATCTGACACCAACACTTCAAATAATTTATAGCACAAAGGTATATCATCCACATACTGGTTACACCATCTGTAAGTAAAAAGAATGTAGGTTAATTTTGCAAGTACAAAGAAAGATTGTCTATAAATCTTTTGCATAATCTAATCCCATACAGTGTAATCTATTCCATCGACCTTACAATTTTCTTATTTGGGTATTCTGTATTCTACCATTACTTACACACAAGGTTAGTAATCATACTACACCAACATACTATACATTTCCTTGCTTATCTAAAAATATCTTTCAGACTGGCCAGTCCACTCAATTCACTTTACACAAGATCTACGTCTCTCATGCACACTCATTATTTGCTTCCAAGCACAACTACAACTTTCCTTGGATTGCATCCATTCTATGGAATGCCTTCCCACATACACGCATTCCCTGAAAACTCACCCATTCAAACAAACTTAACAAATCCAAAAATCTCTCACATTATCTGTATATCTTTTTCTATACAATCATACCCTTACACTTTTTGTTTATGGTACCTGGTTCATCACTGCATATTATGCAGTCCACTAAGAACCTCTGCAATCTATATCTATAATATCAATGCCTATACTTTGCTATGGATTTTAGCAAGCATATCCTTTACCTCCATTCATAGAAACACAGGGTAAGTGATATTTCTCTGATGTCCTAAGTGGATGCTGGGACTCCGTAAGGACCATGGGGAATAGCGGCTCCGCAGGAGACAGGGCACAACTAAAGAAAGCTTTAGGACTACCTGGTGTGCACTGGCTCCTCCCACTATGACCCTCCTCCAGACCTCAGTTAGTATCTTGTTCCCGGTTGAGCTGGATGCACACTAGGGGCTCTCCTGAGCTCCTAGAAAGAAAGTATATTTTAGGTTTTTTATTTTACAGTGAGATCTGCTGGCAACAGACTCACTGCAACGAGGGACTAAGGGGAGAAGAAGCGAACCTACCTGACTGGAGGTAGCTTGGGCTTCTTAGGCTACTGGACACCATTAGCTCCAGAGGGATCGAACACAGGACCACACCTCGATCGTTCGGTCCCGGAGCCGCGCCGCCGGCCCCCTTACAGAGCCAGAAGCAAGAAGTGTTCAGGAAAATCGGCGGCAGAAGACTTCTGTCTTCAACAAGGTAGCGCACAGCACTGCAGCTGTGCGCCATTGCTCCTCATGCACACCTCACACTCCGGTCACTGATGGGTGCAGGGCGCTGGGGGGGCGCCCTGAGCAGCAATAAAAACACCTTGGCTGGCAAAATCATCACAATATATAGTCCCAGAGGCTATATATGTGATAAAATACCCCTGCCAGAATTCCTGAAAAGAGCGGGAGAAGTCAGCCGAAAAAGGGGCGGGGCCATCTCCCTCAGCACACTGGCGCCATTTTTCCCTCACAGCTCCGCTGGAAGGACGCTCCCTGGCTCTCCCCTGCAGTGTTGTCAAAGTCAGAAAAATATCTCTATACACACTGCCATATTTGCACCTCACACTGGTCCGCGCTGCGCATGCGTGCGCTCTCCCGTGAAGGCGCATACCCGCTGTTGCGTGCACCCGCTGGTGCACGGTATGCGTATTTACGGTAAAGTTTGTGTAGTCGTAGCGTGCGACTCAATCGTTACATATTTTTCACAAATAATGTATTTTATAGATCATGGTCCCTTTGATAGATTCTGAAAGTTTGGTTAATATAGAATGTTTATGAACAGAGGAATCCCTCTTTGTTTGATACGAAGGGTCAGATAGGAGTAATACAGTGGTGTTTAGTATCCATCGGAAGAATATTTAATTAGAAATATTCCGGTGTTGGTTTGAAGCAGATCAATCGCTCGTGCGAATAGTTATGGACATAAGAAGTTTATGAACATTTACTTTATTTGCACTTTATTACCCATGCGGCGGGAAACCCAGTTTCCCTCCCACCTGAGCAGTTGGAAATAGTCACAGCCCACCTGTATGAATCAACCTATGACCTTTTGTTATAATGCGAAGCCGAATTCCTGTGTCCAATGAACAATGAGATTGTAGGGACCATTGAATTGTATTGTGTGTGGGGCATAAATAGCAGGCCGACCATATCCAACTTCACTCTCTTCAACGGTTCTCATTGCTGATAATCGGGAGCTGGATATCGAGGCGCATGCGATCGTTCCCCTTGTGCGTAAGTTCTCTCCGTAATCATATTGTCTTACTGTGAGCCATTTCTCTCTCTCCCTCTCTTCTCTTTCTCTCGTATTTTTCCTTGATTAGACTTGAATTGTATTGTATTGTATTTCCTGTGTAGTTATCTGGTTAGTTGGTTTATGTTATATTGTAGTGTATGCTTTGTACTGTGATTCCTTTTGCAAGTATAATAGTCATAATACACATAATAGGTTTCGGACCCTAAGCCCAGGTATCTGTGTATTCTTTATAGTGTTAAGTACTCCCTGAGCATCGGTGACACTCAAGCAGCTTTGTAGTTAATCAGGTTACACAAGGTTGCACTTACACTTTGTCTCTACATTAAGGTTTGCTGTGTATTTCATTGCTAAAGGTATAGATATAAAGGTTTAACGTTGTATCGCTGGTGATCTCCTCGTGGTCCCTAGCGCTGCTACGCTATAGCGAATCATTACGATAAGTCAACAGCCAATAGTCTGCCTGCCTGCGATCACTTGGCCGTGAGTGAACGTGACGCCTGAGCGTCTCGATCACGGCTAAGCGATCGATACGCAACTTGCGTACCCTTACGGTACTTCTTACGTAGATAGCGTACAGTGTTCTTAGACCTCATAAAGGGTTATATACACGATAAATATTTAGCTTTATCAATTGGGGGCTCGTCCTGTCCTTCACATATCTGCACTAGGTAGATCAGCAGACATTATCCCTCAGCAAAGGGCGGGAGGTTGTCTCGTAGTGCTGACGGGATAAGCGTCTGCTTCGCTTAGATAAAAGAGTGCTGAAGGAATCCGGGAACCGGAGGTAAGAACAAAACGCTAGTGTCTTTTAAAACTGTTTATTTTTCTGTCTTGCGTACACACGCACGCACACATATATATCTGCATTTCCGTTTCATTTTCGTATATCATTCTCCTGTCTGCCAGTTTTCTAGTTGATAAAAAAAAAAAAGTGCCAAAAGAGATTTGCTGTTATTTCATAGTTTAAGAGTAAAGGTAATATAGTTAAAAGATAGACAAACACACAGTTTTGCCTGGGAGATAAGGCGAAGTCAGTGTGTTGTGTGGTAGATGACCAGGGATCATCTACATTGATAAAAATATAAATTGTGTTACGGTGGATCTTTGCTTTGCGTACACGTGTCCCTAACAAAAGACTTGTGTACGCAATCCAAAGGCGGACGCACGCAGCGTACATTACGCAACGGAGCGTCCGGTTACGCCCACGTAGCTCAAGTCACGATAAGTTGATTTTTAACGCAACGCGGTAAGTAACGCAAAGCGGTAAATAGCGCCACAGGCGATAAATAACGCAAGTCTATTTTTGGAAATCCAAAATTTAAATTAACAGATCCTGCTCCTAATTGGTAACACAGCTGGGCTAAAGAAAAATTTCTGCGCAGAAATAGAAATAGAAGCAAAAGTGTACATGTGATGAGTGAGTGTTTTTGTATTACATAAGTTTATATAACTTAAAGGTTGAACCACAAGAAAAGTCGAGTACTCGTGAGGTACACGCGTGTAAGTGACGTGCACGGTGGCTAGGGAGGCATCCTTTGTTAAACATAATATTTGAGCATTAGAGTATAGCGGACCAGTATAGAACAAGACCAGGAGGTCAGACCAGGAGGTCGTACAGAACAAGACCAGGAGGTCATAGTAGACCAGCAGGTCCAGGTACAGTAAACAGGGAAGTCCGCTATACAGTTCAGAGGCACAACACCAAGAGAAGGGTTGGTGCAAGACCCATATAGGCCGTACAAGCTCTGGCTGAAGGAATTCGCAGTCGTAAGTTTCGATTCCATTGGTCTTTCCGTACACAAGCTTAGTTGTTTGTGTACTGAACGACTGGACCGCACGTAATTGTGTACAGTAGTTAGTAATCTGACCTAGTACCATTAGAGTAAAGGGGTCACAAACGCTATTTGTACATTCTGACGTGATTTGTGTAATTTTTTATTTTTCAAGAAGGGAAGTTCGCTGGTCACTCAGGAACTATCTGACAAACCTCACCTTTACTGGAAAGAGTAAGTGTTCTGCGGATAACCCTCGCATGTTCCAGTAAACAACGGTTTTTATAGGTGCCCTGGGTCGAGTGCGCCAGCACCATATCGGTGTGATCAGGTCGCATTGGTCGGCGTGGGCGAGTGAGTGGGGTACTCGGTAAACCGCCACCGTCAGCCTATTGTGAACAATCTGGTTTTCTGTAAGGGTTCGCTGAAGACCTTGATATAGAGATCAGAGGTAGAGCAAGCAACGCCTGCAGAGTTATGGGGGCCAGTTGTTCAGGTAGGGGGCGATCAACCTCGGTTCGGGTTGATTCAGTGGTCCGACCAATTGGGTCGGCCAGGTATATCATGTGTGAGAAATATGGAAGTCACACAGAGGTTTTATGTGATGAATGGGAGAGAATGACGGTACAAGACCGGGAGAAATTCCCAAGAATAGGTAGCTTCAGCCCAGAGGTGTTACAAAATTTAAGGAGGAGGATATGTCTCATAAAATCAACAAAGAGACGAGTTCAGCATTATGATTATTTACAGTTGTGGCAACAGGAAGGTGAGATACAGAGAGGTTTGGCTCAGGCGGCGGGATCTGGCTCTAACAGAAAACTGATTGCCACGGCCCCGCCGCCACCATATATATCAGGAGAGAAGTTGATTACGGAGAAAGACGCACTAAAGTGTAACACAAAATCACTTAGTAACTGTGTAAATGTTAATGATAATGTTAACCCATTAACCCATGCAAGTATTAACCCGTGCAAGTTGTACCCTGTTTTGAACTTTCCTCAGGAGTGTGATCAAGAGGACGAAGCGACAACGATTTCAGCGCTCTCTCTAGCAGCCACCATAGCAGAGACCACAGTAGGCACAGCAACACCCACGAGATTAGTAAAGGCCCCTAGCGGAGGGATAGGTGAGGTCGTATCAACTGGTAAGTACGGCACCATGCATTATGCTGAGACTATTTCACCACAAGCTGTAGAATCTACACAGAATGAGGTTGTTAGAATTACTCCTGTTAGGGTAATAGCAGTTCCCAATGGGAAAACAGATGTATCAGGAGCCACTCCCATAAGGAACATTGCCATGTACAGCCCATTTTCCCGAATGGAATTAAGGACCATAGTGTCTGAATTCCCTGACCCTAGAAAAGATTTAGTTGCCAGCCAAAAATACATCACAGACTTAGGAAACACTTTAGAGCCCAATAATAAAGATTGGCAGATATTGCTAAAAGCTTGTTTACCCTCCAATGTCGACTCAGCTCAATTTTTAGCTGATTGTGGACTAGATCTGGATGTACCTCTTACAGATGTGTACAACAAAGATAACGTAAGAAGGATAAACTTACAGTTAAAGGAGCATTTCCCAGCAGTTGTTAAATGGAACAAAATATTTTCCATTAAACAAAAAGAGTCAGAAACAGCTGCAGAATATTTTCACCGGGCACTATTAGAAATGGCAAAGTACACTGGTATAGAGGACATTAGGACAAATCCAAACCATCGAGAAGTAGCAGTATCTGTACTAATGGATGGTTTGAAGGAAACATTAAAGGCAAGGGTACAGACCACGCAACCATGTTGGCGAGGTCTGTCAGTGTCCACTTTGAGAGAGGCTGCTATTGATCACGACCGAAACATCACCAGGCACAGGGAGTCGCAGAGTGATAAGCTAATGTCAGTAAGTATACAGGCTCTGACCACAAAGCATCCTGCGTATGTACCATCCAACCCTGTGGGTAAGTCAACTATGATAACATGTTATTCTTGTCAAAGACAGGGACACTATGCACGAGACTGTAGAGCGAAAAATTCGCAAAGATCATACCAACCCCCTAGACAACGACACGACACACGACATTGGGAGCAAGGTCCGCAGAAACGGAGTTATGAGCCACATACAGGGGAAACAAAAAGATATCCCCCAAACAGAGACTGGCATGCCTCTGGTAGTTCCCAACTATCTCCCTCACAAATAGTTGCTGCCAGCGGGATTCAGGGAGGTCACCATACCCAATAGGGGTGTGGCCATACCTGTAATCTGCAGCCAGTGAAATTGATTGCCAACCTTGAAAGTGAACCCGAGGTCGCAATTAATGTAGCTGGTAAAACTTTAAACTTTCTTGTAGACACAGGGGCGGCCAAGTCAGTGATAAATTCGACAGTGGGCATGAGAACCACTGGTAGGACAATTCCAGCCATGGGAGTAACAGGAGTAGTCCAGCACTACCCTGTTAGCAAACCAGCCAAGATTACAATAGGGCCTTTGCATACCAAGCATTCCTTTTTGCTGGCTGCATCGGCACCAACCAATCTCCTGGGAAGAGACATACTGTGTAAAATGGGGTGCGTCATTTATTGTACTCCTGAAGGTGTATTCTTGGACATACCTGAGAATCACGCTCAGGAAGTGCGAGACACGTTAGACTCCCCATCAAAATTAATGTCACATACCATTATGACAAATAGGAATCCATCCCAAGTAGAAGAGATGACATCTCAGATACCAGAGTCACTTTGGACAAAAGACGGACAGGACACTGGATTAATGGCAAACGTAGCTCCAGTAGTTGTACAAGTAAAAGATGGTAGGATAGCTCCAAAAATCCCACAGTATCCTCTGAAGCCAGAGGTGGAGTTAGGAGTTTACCCAGTAATAGAGCGCTTGCTACAACAGGGCATTCTGGTAAGAACGTCCAGCACTGCCAATAGTCCCATCTTCCCTGTTAAGAAGAGTGGGGGGAGGGGTTACAGGCTAGTGCAGGATCTAAGGGGGATTAACAAAATAGTTGAGAGTCAGTTCCCCGTAGTGCCAAATCCAGCTGTCATCCTAATGCAAATCCCTCCCACTGCCAAATTTTTCACTGTTATTGACCTCTGCTCCGCTTTCTTTTCGGTACCTCTGCACCCTGACAGCCAATATTTGTTTGCATTCACATACAGAGGAGTCCAATACACGTGGACTCGATTGCCCCAAGGTTTCATAGATAGTCCAAGTATATTTTCTCAGGCTTTGCATGATTGTTTACAGTCTTTCCAACCAGACAGTGGATCAGTATTGATACAGTATGTGGACGATTTATTACTGTGTTCAGATTCACTGGAAGCATCTCTGAAGGATACGAAACAGCTCCTGTTTCATCTTTCAGACACCGGACACAAGGTGTCCAAAGACAAGTTGCAATTATGCCAAACTAAGGTAAAATATTTGGGACACTGTCTAACACAAGGACTGAGACACCTGACCGCTGATAGAATCCAAGCAATTAGAGACATGACCCTGCCACAAACCCAGCAACAGATCAGAACGTTTTTAGGAATGTGTGGGTATTGCCGTAATTGGATCCCAGGGTTTTCCATTTTAGCGTTACCTTTGCAGGAAATGGTCTCCTCGAACAAACCTGATAGGATTTCGCATACAGACGAGTCCGAAACAGCATTTGAGAGACTCAAACAGTGCCTAACGCAGGCACCAGCACTAGGTATGCCAGACTATGGGAAACCCTTTGAACTATACGGAACAGAAAGTGCTGGTTGCGCAGCAGGCGTACTAACCCAAAAACACGGTGATGCCAGCAGGCCAGTTGCATACTACAGCGCTCAGCTAGATACGGTAGCGCGATCCCTCCCCACATGCTTGCGAAGCGTTGCTGCGATAGCATTGCTAGTGACAAAAAGCGAAGATGTCGTGCTAGGCCACAACCTCACAATCCATACGCCACATGCGGTATCAGCCTTATTGAATTCTGCCCAAACCAGACACGTCTCATCAGCGAGGTTTACAAGATGGGAATTAGCACTAATGGCCCCCGTAAACATCACCATAAGGAGATGCAGTGCATTAAATCCTGCAACATATCTCCCAGGTGTGCCTGGTCAGGCACAAAGGGTGGAAGGTGAGAGTGCTGGGGAAGGAGGATTTAATACAAAGGAAGATACACATGATTGTATGGAATATTTGACCCAAAATTTTACCGCAAGGCCTGACATCAGAGACAACCCACTGGAAGATGCAGAACTCACGTTCTACACGGACGGTAGTTGTCACAGACAGTCAGACTCGGGAGACTTGTGTACTGGATACGCAGTCATAGATGACCAAGACACCATAGAAGCGGAACCGCTAGGCCAACCTCACTCAGCCCAGGTTGCTGAACTGGTCGCCCTAACCAGAGCATGTGAATTGGCTAAGGGTAAGTCAGCCAATATCTACACCGATTCTAGATACGCATTCGGGGTAGTCCATGATTTCGGAGCCCTATGGCGCCTCAGAAATTTCATGACGGCAGCTGGTACACCGGTAGCGCATGCAGCTCACATAAAAAGGCTTCTAACAGCGATACAGGAACCCGACAGAGTGGCTGTTATCAAATGTAAAGCACACACATATAGCCAAGACCCGGTATCACTTGGTAACAGCCGAGCAGACGAAGCTGCTAAGTTAGCAGCTGCTACCCCCATACAGACAGACACCACACAACTGATGGTATTCAATACCATCAACACACAGAAGTTGTGTAAAATGCAAAATTTGTGTTCCACACAGGAAAAGGCAGTCTGGAAGGCAAAGGGATGTGGCCAAGAGTCCTCAGGACTCTGGACGGATGGATATGGTAAACCAGTGGCCCCCAGAGCATATCTTCCATGTCTGGCTGAAGCAGCTCACGGGCTGACTCATCTAGGCAAGGAGGGAATGTGCAAATTGGTAAGAGCCTATTGGTGCGCCCCAGGATTCTCCTCTCATGCGAGTAAAAGAGCAATGTCATGCCTTACCTGTCTGAGAAAGAATATTGGAAAGGCAATACCTACAGAACCATCCCATATCCCACCTGCCGGCGGCCCTTTCCAGGTAATACAAATTGACTTCATTCAATTACCCCCTTGTCGGAATTTGAAATATGTACTTGTCTGTATAGATGTTTTCTCGAATTGGGTCGAAGCATTTCCTGCAGCTACAAATACCGCTATGTTTACAGCTAAGAAAATTGTGCAGGAATTCGTATGTAGATATGGTATCCCTAGAATAATCGAAAGTGATAGGGGTACCCATTTTACAGGTGATGTCTTTCAAGGAATGTGTAAGTTGATGGGAATTGATAGCAAGCTGCACACTCCGTACCGTCCACAGGCGAGTGCGAAGGTCGAAAGAGTGAACAGCACTATTAAAAATAAATTGAGTAAAGTGATGGCAGAGACAGGATTGACATGGCCAGAAGCTTTACCCATTGTATTGTACAGTATCAGAACCACTCCCAGGTCCCCTCTTAATCTGTCCCCCTTTGAAATCTTATTTGGTCGACAACCGCATGTCATGATTAACCCTCAGGATGATTTGAAATGTAACAATGAAGTAACTGTAATGTACTTGATTAACATGAGTAAACAGTTAAGGAATCAAAATGATAATCTAAAGTTGGTGATTCCTGATCTACCTGATAGTAATTGTCATGACATTGAACCAGGGGATTATGTAATGATACGAAATTTTCTACGCTCAGGTTGCCTTATTGACAGATGGGAAGGACCATACCAGGTCTTATTGACTAGCACTACAGCATTGAAGGTTGCTGAGAGAGAGACTTGGGTCCATTCATCCCACTGCAAGAAGGTTGCTGATCCAGAGAAGTCCCGTGATAAGGAACAGACAGTAGAGGTTGTATCACTGGAGTGTCTGTTCCAGGAGGACTGAGGCGGCACCTGAGCCTTGAAGACCGAGAGCTGTTGTCGACTCCCCACTCCCTTTTATTGTTTTTTTTTCCACTTCCCATCCCCTCTCCCTCAAATGTATTTTTCCTCCTTCTCATTCTTCTTCGTCTCCTCCTCAAAGATGGACTTGCCCCAAGAGACTGTGATCCGGATTTTCCTGTTGACCATGATGTTGACCAGAGCAGTCTGTTCCGGCGAGAGTACCATGGAGGTCGATAGAGGTTCTGGAATGAGTTCTGATGATAAAGATGGAGGCGTAGTTTTCCAAGATCAACCTAACCAACTAGCAAAGGCGAGTATCAGAAAACGATCCGATAGCATTGACCATAGAAGAAATTGTGACGGATTGTTAGCTGAAGAAAATTGTATCTGTAGGCTCTGTAACAATGTCATTGAAGATGGGTGCATTAAGAAATGCCAATCCAGTTTTAATATCCATATGGACCGGCATCCATTGAGTGATTATCACTCCTTAGTGGGTAATGTATTAAACAAAACAGATTGTTGGGTATGCTCTCAAGTACCTCAGGGTCATAGCAAATCAGGGCTAGTACCATTTCCTTTAACGATAGGGGAGGTACTTGAGTTAAATGGTGGGAGACCGGTGGACCGGAGGTTTAATATCTCCAGCCCTCCTAGTTTGAAGCTCCACCAATACCACGTGGATAGGTCCCTATTATGTTTTAACATCTCCAATCCCAGAAAGCCGGGAAATTGGGAAGTATCATGGAGTAACCACACCATGACCTTTTCACATAGAGCAGATAGAATGCCTACAGATACAGAGCTTGTACGCCACATAGCCAGTAGAGGAAAATCTTTCCGGTATAGATACACCTTAGGAAATAGGATTACTAGAGTTGGAGAAGTATCACCAGGATACTGTGCACATATCGTACAACCTGATACGTGCATTAAGCAGATGGAAGAATTAGGGCTAGGAGATTTCACCTGGAAGGTGTGTAATATGGTAATGTCTTTCTCCGTCCCATATGTTCTCCCCGATGATGCATATTTCATATGCGGGAGAAAGGCGTACAAGTGGCTTGCCCCAAACTCTGAAGGATTGTGTTATATTGGAAGAGTATTGCCTGAAGTAATGACTGTAACTCATGATAAAATGAAAGACATACACCGTGGTGCCCAAGCTCCTTATACTCACACTCATTACGAGCACCTCGTTAAAAGACAACTGTCAGAAAGGTTAGAGCATCCGGCCTCTGATCTGATCCATGAATCCACCGGGATTCAGGTTCTGGTGGCGTTAGATTTCACTCGCACCGCTCGAGGAGTGATGAATTATAGATACATTTCCGCACTCGCCAATTTGTTAGATAATATCACTGAAATGTATGATGACACGTTTAGATACACTGGAAGAGAACTTCAAGCTTATAAAACAGAACTGGTACAGCATAGAATGGTTCTTAATTACCTCACAGCAGTGACAGGCGGATATTGTGTTACATTGGCAACACAGTACGGCGTGAAGTGTTGCACGTATATCACAAATAGCACCGAGGATCCGGTAGAGGTCATAGACCAAAAGATGGACGATATTCTCCAATTAAAGTGGGAATTTCGCCGAAAACACAATCTCACTCTTGCTGCTGTAGGTAATGAGCTGACTGGTTGGGTGTCATGGTTGAACCCGCGAAATTGGTTCTCTGGTTTAGGAGACTGGGCTCAAGGAGTCATAATGGATGTTGGGAAGTTTCTACTATGTATCTTAGGTGTCGTTATATCGATTGGATTGATATTTAGATGCGGGCAGGCTTTAATGAGGTGCAAACAAAGTACCAGAGTGATGAGTTTGAGGAGTGAGGAAACTGTAATTAACCTGGATTTGATTTACGACCCAACGATAGAAACAATGATGTGATGAAAATGCGATTTCTACGGTCCGTTTCTTTCACCTGTTTTTCTGGTTTTTCTCCAAGATAACAAGACCCCCTTGGACGAGGAAGTTGATGAGACGCTATACAGACAACGGATAGACCAAAGAAGAAGTTTTGACCACTTGAGATATGGACACTTGATGAACTTTGCCATGGATCCCCAGTTTCCCTAGAATTCTTAAAATTACGCTAGCCCAACATTTTTTGTAAATCTAATGGCATTGACAAAGCTTATTGCTCACGCTTAATGAGCAAAACAGCGCAAAGAAGACGACTTTCAACTGATACCGAACAAAACTTCAACCGACATATGTACATTAACCTGACATAGAATACCACCACATTTACCGTAATTATGTCTTTTCTTCATTTCTACAACCCTCAGGTAATGACACACATAGTATAGGGAATACAGGCACAGATATCAGCAATCACATATTCCCCCATTCATGTATCATCAACTAAAATGTGCTCCCCATTTTGTTCAAAATCCGAAAAGAGCTCGGTAAAGTTTGACAGCCCATCCACAGACCTGTACCACGGGATAAGAAGGAATTCAAATGTATACTTCGCAATACCTCGAAGCTTGATTTACAACACGTACGGCACGATGATACATGACCCCCCAAACATGGACTCATACACACATGCTTCTGCAATCACACTAGGTCATACCTTCTTCACACCTACTCCTCTCTCCTCCCTCACCCAACCATGGAAATGAATTAACCCCTGACATATATTTTTCTCCTTTTTGAAATGTTTTAGAAGGTGGCAGTTATTATTGACTGCCAAAGGGTGGACTGTCAAAGTCAGAAAAATATCTCTATACACACTGCCATATTTGCACCTCACACTGGTCCGCGCTGCGCATGCGTGCGCTCTCCCGTGAAGGCGCATACCCGCTGTTGCGTGCACCCGCTGGTGCACGGTATGCGTATTTACGGTAAAGTTTGTGTAGTCGTAGCGTGCGACTCAATCGTTACATATTTTTCACAAATAATGTATTTTATAGATCATGGTCCCTTTGATAGATTCTGAAAGTTTGGTTAATATAGAATGTTTATGAACAGAGGAATCCCTCTTTGTTTGATACGAAGGGTCAGATAGGAGTAATACAGTGGTGTTTAGTATCCATCGGAAGAATATTTAATTAGAAATATTCCGGTGTTGGTTTGAAGCAGATCAATCGCTCGTGCGAATAGTTATGGACATAAGAAGTTTATGAACATTTACTTTATTTGCACTTTATTACCCATGCGGCGGGAAACCCAGTTTCCCTCCCACCTGAGCAGTTGGAAATAGTCACAGCCCACCTGTATGAATCAACCTATGACCTTTTGTTATAATGCGAAGCCGAATTCCTGTGTCCAATGAACAATGAGATTGTAGGGACCATTGAATTGTATTGTGTGTGGGGCATAAATAGCAGGCCGACCATATCCAACTTCACTCTCTTCAACGGTTCTCATTGCTGATAATCGGGAGCTGGATATCGAGGCGCATGCGATCGTTCCCCTTGTGCGTAAGTTCTCTCCGTAATCATATTGTCTTACTGTGAGCCATTTCTCTCTCTCCCTCTCTTCTCTTTCTCTCGTATTTTTCCTTGATTAGACTTGAATTGTAT
Source organism: Pseudophryne corroboree (assembly GCF_028390025.1). Lineage (NCBI taxonomy): Eukaryota > Metazoa > Chordata > Amphibia > Anura > Myobatrachidae > Pseudophryne > Pseudophryne corroboree. Next base: position 210,173,180 of record NC_086454.1, read on the forward strand.
TGTATTGTATTTCCTGTGTAGTTATCTGGTTAGTTGGTTTATGTTATATTGTAGTGTATGCTTTGTACTGTGATTCCTTTTGCAAGTATAATAGTCATAATACACATAATAGGTTTCGGACCCTAAGCCCAGGTATCTGTGTATTCTTTATAGTGTTAAGTACTCCCTGAGCATCGGTGACACTCAAGCAGCTTTGTAGTTAATCAGGTTACACAAGGTTGCACTTACACTTTGTCTCTACATTAAGGTTTGCTGTGTATTTCATTGCTAAAGGTATAGATATAAAGGTTTAACGTTGTATCGCTGGTGATCTCCTCGTGGTCCCTAGCGCTGCTACGCTATAGCGAATCATTACGATAAGTCAACAGCCAATAGTCTGCCTGCCTGCGATCACTTGGCCGTGAGTGAACGTGACGCCTGAGCGTCTCGATCACGGCTAAGCGATCGATACGCAACTTGCGTACCCTTACGGTACTTCTTACGTAGATAGCGTACAGTGTTCTTAGACCTCATAAAGGGTTATATACACGATAAATATTTAGCTTTATCAGTGTCAAGCTACATAAGGGTAAAAAAGAGAGGGGGGGCACTAAATTTAGGCGCAGTATATATAATATAAGCAGCTATAAGGGGAAAAAACACTCATTTATAGTGGGATCCCTGTGTTATATAGCGCTCTGGTGTGTGCTGGCATACTCTCTCTATGTCTCCCCAAAGGGCTTTGTGGGGTCCTGTCCTCAGTCAGAGCATTCCCTGTGTGTGTGCGGTGTGTCGGTACGGCTGTGTCGACATGTTTGACGAGGAGGCTTATGTGGAGGCGGAGCAGATGCCTATAAATGTGATGTCAACCCCTGCGGGGCAGACACCTGAGTGGATGGATTTGTGGAAGGAATTACATGAAAGTGTCAACTCCTTACATAGAAAATTTGACGACATGCAAAATGCGGGACAGCCGGCTTCTCAGCTTGTGCCTGCCCAGGCGTCTCAAAGGCCATCAGGGGCTCTAAAACGCCCGCTACCTCAGATGGCAGACACAGATGTCGACACGGATACTGATACCAGTGTCGACGACGATGAGACTAATGTAATGTCCAATAGGGTCACTCGTTACATGATTGAGGCAATGAAAAATGTGTTGCACATTTCTGATCTTACCCCAGGTACCACTAAAAAGGGTATTATGTTTGGGGAGAAAAAGCTACCAGTGGTTTTTCCCCCTTCTGATGAATTAAATGAAGTGTGTGGAGAAGCGTGGGCTTCCCCTGATAAGAAACTGGTAATTTCTAAAAGATTACTAATGGCGTACCCTTTCCCGCCACCCCCTAGGGTGGATAAAGCGCTCACACGCTTGTCAAAGAAGGTGGCACTACCGTCTCCGGATACGGCCGCCCTAAAGGAGCCTGCTGATAGAAAGCAGGAGGCTATCCTGAAGTCTGTGTATACACACTCAGGTATTATACTGAGACCAGCTATTGCTTCAGCATGGATGTGCAGTGCTGCAGCTGCGTGGTCAGATTCCCTATCGGAAAATATTGACACCCTTGACAGGGACACCATCTTGCTAACCGTAGAGCATATAAAAGACGCAGTCTTATACATGAGAGATGCACAGAGGGATATTTGCCGGCTGGCATCTAAAATAAGTGCAATGTCCATTTCTGCCAGGAGAGGGTTATGGACTCGGCAGTGGACAGGGGATGCAGATTCTAAAAGGCACATGGAAGTTTTGCCTTACAAGGGTGATGAGTTATTTGGGGACGGTCTCTCGGACCTAGTTTCCACAGCAACTGCTGGGAAGTCAGCATTTTTACTCCATATTCCCTCACAGCCAAAGAAAGCACCATATTATCAGGTGCAGTCCTTTCGGCCCCAGAAGAGCAAGCGGGGAAAAGGAGCGTCCTTTCTGCCCAGAGGCAGAGGTAGGGGGAAAAAGCTGCAGCATACAGCCAGTTCCCAGGAAAAAAAGTCCTCCCCCGCTTCCTCCAAAGCCACCGCATGACGGTGGGGCTCCACAGGCGGAGCCAGGTACGGTGGGGGGCCGGCTCAAAAATTTCAGCAATCAGTGGGCTCGCTCACAGGTGGATCCCTGGATTCTACAAGTAGTATCTCAGGGGTACAAGCTGGAATTCGAAACGTCTCCCCCCCCGCCGTTTCCTCAAATCTGCCTTGCCAACAACTCCCTCAGGCAGGGAGGCTGTGCTAGAGGCAATTCACAAGCTGTATTCCCAGCAGGTGATAGTCAAGGTGCCCCTCCTTCAACAAGGAAGGGGTTACTATTCCACAATGTTTGTGGTACCGAAACCGGACGGTTCGGTGAGACCCATTTTAAATTTGAAATCCTTGAACATATATATAAAAAAATTCAAGTTCAAGATGGAATCGCTCAGGGCGGTTATTGCAAGCCTGGACGAGGGGGATTACATGGTATCGCTGGACATCAAGGATGCTTACCTGCATGTCCCCATTTACCATCCTCACCAGGAGTACCTCAGATTTGTGGTACAGGATTGTCATTACCAATTCCAGACGTTGCCGTTCGGGCAGTCCACGGCACCGAGGATATTTACCAAGGTAATGGCCGAAATGATGATACTCCTTCGAAAAAAGGGAGTTTTAATTATCCCATGCTTGGACGATCTCCTGATAAAGGCGAGATCCAGAGAGCAGTTGTTAGTCGGGGTAGCACTATCTCAGGAAGTGCTACGACAGCACGGTTGGATTCTAAATATTCCAAAGTCACAGCTGGTCCCTACGACGCGTCTACTGTTCCTGGGGATGGTTATGGACACAGACCAGAAAAAAGTGTTTCTCCCGGAGGAGAAAGCCAAGGAGTTGTCATCTCTAGTCAAAGGCCTCCTGAAACCGAAACAGGTCTCGGTGCATCACTGCACGTGAGTCCTGGGAAAGATGGTAGCTTCTTACGAAGCAATTCCATTCGGCAGGTTCCATGCAAGAACTTTTCAGTGGGACCTGTTGGACAAGTGGTCCGGATCGCATCTTCAGATGCATCGGCTGATAACCCTGTCTCCAAGGACCAGGGTGTCTCTGCTGTGGTGGCTGCAGAGTGCTCATCTCCAAGAGGGCCGCAGATTCGGCATACAGGACTGGGTCCTGGTGACCACGGATGCCAGCCTTCGAGGCTGGGGGGAAGTCATACAGGGAAGAAACTTCCAAGGACTCTGGTCAAGTCAGGAGACTTCCCTACACATAAATATTCTGGAACTGAGGGCCATTTACAATGCCCTAAGTCAGGCAAGTTCATTCCGGGAGTGGACAACTGGGAAGCGGACTTCCTCAGCAGACACGACCTACACCCGGGAGAGTGGGGACTTCATCCAGAAGTCTTCCAACTGATTGTAAACCGTTGGGAAAGGCCACAGGTGGACATGATAGCGTCCCGCCTAAACAAAAAGCTAGAAAGATATTGCGCCACGTCGAGAGACCCTCAGGCAATAGCTGTGGATGCTCTAGTGACACCGTGGGTGTACCAGTCAGTTTATGTGTTCCCTCCTCTTCCTCTCATACCCAAGGTACTGAGGATAATAAGGAAAAGAGGAGTAAGAACTATACTCATTGTTCCGGATTGGCCAAGAAGAACTTGGTACCCGGAACTTCAAGAAATGATATCAGAGGACCCATGGCCTCTACCGCTCAGACAGGACCTGCTGCAGCAGGGCCCCTGTCTGTTCCAAGACTTACCGCGGCTGCGTTTGACGGCATGGCGGTTGAACGCCGGATCCTGAAGGAAAAGAGCATTCCGGAGGAAGTCATTCCTACGCTGATTAAAGCTAGGAAAGAAGTAACCGCAAACCATTATCACAGCATTTGGCGAAAATATGTTGCGTGGTGTGAGACCAGGAAGGCCCCAACAGAGGAATTTCAGCTGGGTCAATTTCTGCACTTCCTACAGTCAGGAGTGACTATGGGCCTAAAATTGGGTTCCATTAAGGTCCAGATTTCGGCTCTGTCGATTTTCTTCCAGAAAGAACTGGCTTCACTGCCTGAAGTTCAGACATTTGTAAAGGCAGTGCTGCATATTCAGCCCCCTTTTGTGCCTCCAGTGGCACCTTGGGATCTCAACGTGGTGTTGAGTTTCCTAAAATCACATTGGTTTGAGCCACTTAAAACCGTGGATTTAAAATATCTCACTGTTATGAACCACAGGTAGTGGTTCATTCCTATTTTATGTTATAAAGTTGTCTTGCATGCCAGGATTTCCTGTTGCTCTGTTTTAGAATACTCTTGTCTGCTGCCGCTGGTGAGTCTGTGTAATTGCAGCTTGTTCCCTTGTGTTCAGCCTCACCTGGCTGCTAATTGCATCTGGTCAGTTTGGAATCATGCAACAAGGCAGCTGCATGGGATTATTAATTAGGCCTCTCTGTTATATGCTGGCTGATTGCAGTTCGCAGATGCTGGTGATATTTCTTGGTTTTCAGTCTGCTTGAAGTCTGACCTGGTTCCTGCCAGTCCCTGAGCTCCTGTATAGCAGTGTCTGACTAGCTGCTTCCTGTGTTGATTCCTGTGTCAGTCCCTGTGTCGATTCCTGTGTCTGATCCCGTGTCCTGCTGTTAGGCGTTCCAGCCCTGAGGTCCCGTGGCTTTGCCTATCCCTGGTCAAGTTCCTGGTTTCCTGGGATCCTCCGGTCTGTCGTTTGGGATTCTGCCTGTCCTCCAGTTCTGGGAGTGTGTGTCGGCATCATTGAGGGTTCCTGTCCGTTTGCCAGTATTCGTACCGGTTCCGTGAGTAGCGGCACTGCCGCGTCCGTTGGCCTAGGCCACTATATTTCATTATTGTTTCTGTCCCTGGTGTTTTGCAGAGGGTTCTGCTTGTGCTGTCACCCCCGGTACACAAGGGTATTGTGTCGGTGTGTGATCAGCATTTCCTTTGTTGTTATTTTCCTTTGGCGGTTTCTCCGCACATACTTTAGGTTTTTAGTTAGCTTGTAGCCCCTGGCCTGTTTGCTTAGTTAGAGGGCCTCTTGTTATCATCCTGTCTCGGATTTCCCTTTGTCTCTCACTAAGACCGGGGGGCACCGGAGTTGGGCAGACATAATCCGCCTTTCAAACGTGGCTGCCAGGGGCTCAAGAAACCATAGTCTCGCAAGGGATTTCTGACAGCACGGGTGAGACAACAGAGTTAGGGCGCCAGGGGCTATTCCCTTTCCATTCCCCTTTCCCAGCATTACGTCCTGGTGCTCTGGACTCGCTTCATAACATCTCCCTTGTTCTGAGCACCAGGAACCTAACATTATCACCAGCCATACCACAAAAAAGAAATAAAACTTTTTTTTCTTTTTTGGCCCAGTCCAGTGTCTAGTCTAGAATCCAGTCCTGTCTAGATTTCAGTGTGTTAGAATCCAGTCCGGTGTTAGAATCCAGTCTTGTCTAGAATCCGGTGTTTAGAATCCAGTCCAGTGTTTAGAATCCAGTCCAGTGTTTAGAATCCAGTCCGGTGTTTAGAATCCAGTCCGGTGTTTAGAATCCAGTCCGGTGTTTAGAATCCAGTCCGGTGTTTAGAATCCAGTCCGGTGTTAAAAAAAAAAAAAGTCTTGTTTTGTTTAGCAAAATTTAGTCTTGCCTTGCCTTGCCTTGCCTTGCCTTGTCTTGTCTTGTCTAGTTTTAAATCCTCCTATGTCTACTATGCAAGCCCTGCAGGCATCTCTCGCAGCCCTGAACTCTGTATTCAGTGCTTTGAGACCAGAACGACTAGAAGTTTTGCAGCAATCCCTAAAGCAACTGCAAAACCTTCTGACTAAAATCTTGCTCATTTTGCCAGAAGTCGTTGGGAGTACATCTATCTCTAAAGAGACTCTTGTTCACAGTATGGTGACAAGAGAATCCTCTGGTTTAATTGAAGAGAAAAGGTTTAAAAGTTTTCTGTGGCCCAGGCTCTCAGAAGAGGAGCGTCTGCATCGCAGAAACTTAAACTTATGCCTATATTGTGGGGGTTTAGGCCATTATCTGCAGACCTGTGAGTTGCGCAAGCCAAAGTGTGGTGACGAGTCTTGCCCTCTGGCCAAGTTGAGTCATGATACAAGACCTACTCCTGTCTCTACTGTGGCAGAGGTACTTGTCACACAACCCACACAAAAAGGCTCTCTGTCCTATAATTGGGGTCCTTGGGCAAGGGAGCCCCATTATAGATTCAGGAATCAAAAGAGAATGTTTCTCTCCTCTCTTGAGGTTCCTGTGGAAGCGGAGTTGCAAGTCCCTAGAGTGGTGCCCGATGCCCAGGTTCCTGGAGTGGTGCCCGATGCCCAGGGTCCTGGAGTGGTGCCCGTAGCCCAGGGTCCTGGAGTGGTGCCCGTAGCCCAGGGTCCTGGGGTGGTGCCCGTAGCCCAGGGTCCTGGAGTGGTGCCCGTAGCCCAGGGTCCTGGAGTGGTGCCCGTAGCCCAGGGTCCTGGAGTGGTGCCAGTAGCCCAGGGTCCTGGAGTGGTGCCCGTAGCCCAGGGTCCTGGAGTGGTGCCCATAGCCCAGGTTCCTGGTGCGGTGCCCGATGCCCAGGGTGCTGGAGCGGTACCCGATGCCCAGAGTGCTGGAGCGGTACCCGATTCCCAGAGTGCTGGAGCGGTACCCGATGCCCAGAGTGCTGGAGCGGTACCCGATGCCCAGAGTGCTGGAGCGGTACCCGATGCCCAGAGTGCTGGAGCGGTACCCGATGCCCTAGCTTATAGAGGGACATCAAATATTATAGTTCAGGTGTCCATACCGGAAGGGGTCTCAGAAGCTGTTACCCCAGGTAGGGACTTGAAAAGCGCAACCCTAGAAAGGGTCTCTAAAACCATAGTTTTTGAGGGGAACTCGAGAAGCAAAACCCCAGAAGGGATCTTTGAAGTAATATCCCCAAGTGGGGTCTCGAGAGACGCAGCCCCAAAGAAGGGTCTAGAAGTCGCTTCCCCAGGAAAGAACTTAAGAAGCATAGCATTAGTGGAGGATCTGAACGTTATTGCTTCAGCAAAAGTCCCGGAAGTCATAGTCCCGGGAGAACTTTCGATAATTATCGACTCAGAGAGGGAGGCCGATGGCCCGATCCCAGTCAGGGAGGCCAACGGCCAGGTCCCAGTAAAAGAATCCGAGGTGCTGGCCCCAGCGGGGTTCTCGGAGGCCACTGCCCCAGCGGGGTTCCCGGAGGCCACTGCCCCAGCGGGGTTCCCGGAGGCCACTGCCCCAGCGGGGTTCCCGGAGGCCACTGCCCCGGGTGGGGTTCAGAAAGTCACTGCCCCGGGTGGGGTTCAGAAAGTCACTGCCCCGGGGGGGGTTCAGAAAGTTACTGCCCCGGGTGGGGTTCAGAAAGTCACTGCCCCGGGTGGGGTTCAGAAAGTCACTGCCCCGGGTGGGGTTCAGAGAGTCTCAGCCTCGAGTAAGGTCAATAGTGACCAGGTCCTAGCAAAGCACTCCAGTCAGTCAGATGAGAAGGAAACAGATCCTGACTCTGATATCTCAACATCCATAACCTTTGATGGGAACTTTGCCCAATTTCTGGCGCTTTTCAAACACTATTACACTATTATGATGTCTAGACCATTTCTGGGCATCACTTCAGAAAACCTTGGGCTCTATCTGATTTATTCTTTTAGAGGAGAGCCTTCTGAGTGGGCGACCAGTCTAATGAAAGCTGAAGATCCCATTCTTCAGGATCCCCTAGCATTCTGTGATGCAATTGTTAAAAGATACGGTTCCAAAGAAATTGGTTCAGATTCCTCTAAGTCACCCGTCTTGTCTGCTGAGAGTCCACCAAATACTGTAAACTCGGCACAAGAGTCCCAGCCCGTTGTTTTGACTGCAGGATGTGCTTTTTTGACTTCTTCTTCTAATAATAGTACTTTACCAGAAAGTTCAGCTCCCAAGGGTAAGAGACCTGTCTCTGATTTGAACGCAGCCTTGCTGGGTGGTACCATCAGTTCAGACAATGTTTGGGGAATTACCTTGGTCAGACCTAAAGAGCTTTGTAAAAAGAAGAAGAATAAAAAGAAATAATTTTTGACTCTTGCCTTGATAAAAAAAAAAAAAAAAAAAGAGATTTTTTTTTTCCTTGTCTTGTGTCCAGTGGCCACCATCAAGGGGAGGGCACTGTTACAAGTTGTTGCTACAACTTGTTTTTTTTGTTTTCTTGTCTGTTAGACCAGTGTGTCAGGTTTTTTTTTCTTTGTATCCCTTGTTCTGGATAGTCTGAATTTTGGGGTCTTTTGACCCCTCCTCAAGGGGGGGGGTAATGTTATGAGCCACGGCTGTGGCTCATTCCTGTTTTGCAGTTTTGTTTTGTATTTCATGTTATACTTCTGTTTATGTTCCCCGTGGGTGTCATGGGGTGCTCGGAGCTCACCCTTAAGGAGGGGATACTGTTATGAACCACAGGTAGTGGTTCATTCCTATTTTATGTTATAAAGTTGTCTTGCATGCCAGGATTTCCTGTTGCTCTGTTTTAGAATACTCTTGTCTGCTGCCGCTGGTGAGTCTGTGTAATTGCAGCTTGTTCCCTTGTGTTCAGCCTCACCTGGCTGCTAATTGCATCTGGTCAGTTTGGAATCATGCAACAAGGCAGCTGCATGGGATTATTAATTAGGCCTCTCTGTTATATGCTGGCTGATTGCAGTTCGCAGATGCTGGTGATATTTCTTGGTTTTCAGTCTGCTTGAAGTCTGACCTGGTTCCTGCCAGTCCCAGAGCTCCTGTATAGCAGTGTCTGACTAGCTGCTTCCTGTGTTGATTCCTGTGTCAGTCCCTGTGTCGATTCCTGTGTCTGATCCCGTGTCCTGCTGTTAGGCGTTCCAGCCCTGAGGTCCCGTGGCTTTGCCTATCCCTGGTCAAGTTCCTGGTTTCCTGGGATCCTCCGGTCTGTCGTTTGGGATTCTGCCTGTCCTCCAGTTCTGGGAGTGTGTGTCGGCATCATTGAGGGTTCCTGTCCGTTTGCCAGTATTCGTACCGGTTCCGTGAGTAGCGGCACTGCCGCGTCCGTTGGCCTAGGCCGCTATATTTCATTATTGTTTCTGTCCCTGGTGTTTTGCAGAGGGTTCTGCTTGTGCTGTCACCGCCGGTACACAAGGGTATTGTGTCGGTGTGTGATCAGCATTTCCTTTGTTGTTATTTTCCTTTGGCGGTTTCTCCGCACATACTTTAGGTTTTTAGTTTGCTTGTAGCCCCTGGCCTGTTTGCTTAGTTAGAGGGCCTCTTGTTATCATCCTGTCTCGGATTTCCCTTTGTCTCTCACTAAGACCGGGGGCGCACCGGAGTTGGGCAGACATAATCCGCCTTTTAAAACGTGGCTGCCAGGGGCTAAAGAAACCATAGTCTCGAAAGGGATTTCTGACAGCACGGGTGAGACAACAGAGTTAGGGCGCCAGGGGCTATTCCCTTTCCATTCCCCTTTCCAAGCATTACGTCCTGGTGCTCTGGACTCACTTCATAACATCTCCCTTGTTCTGAGCACCAGGAACCTAACACTCACGTGGAAAGTGGTCATGTTTTTGGCCTTGGCTTCGGCCAGGCGTGTGTCAGAATTGGCGGCTTTGTCGTGTAAAAGCCCTTATCTGATTTTCCATATGGATAGGGCAGAATTGAGGACTCGTCCCCAGTTTCTCCCTAATGTGTATCTGCTTTTCACTTGAACCAACCTATTGTGGTGCCTGCGGCTACTAGGGACTTGGAGGATTCCAAGTTACTGGACGTAGTCAGGGCCTTGAAAATGTATGTTTCCAGGACGGCTGGAGTCAGGAAAACTGACTCGCTATTTATCCTGTATGCACCCAACAAGCTGGGTGCTCCTGCTTCTAAGCAGACTATTGTTCGCTAGATCTGTAGCACAATTCAGCTTGCGCATTCTGCGGCTGGACTGCCGCATCCTAAATCTGTAAAGGCCCATTCCACAAGGAAGGTGGGCTCTTCTTGGGCGGCTGCCCGAGGGGTCTCGGCTTTACAACTTTGCCGAGCTGCTACTTGGTCAGGGTCTAACACTTTTGCTAAATTCTACAAATTTGATACCCCGTCTGAGGAGGACCTTGAGTTTGCTCATTCGGTGCTGCAGAGTCATCCGCACTCTCCCGCCCGTTTGGGAGCTTTGGTATAATGCCCATGGTCCTTACGGAGTCCCAGCATCCACTTAGGACGTCAGAGAAAATAAGATTTTACTCACCGGTAAATCTATTTCTCGTAGTCCGTAGTGGATGCTGGGCGCCCATCCCAAGTGCGGATTGTCTGCAATGCTTGTATATAGTTATTGTTAACTAAAGGGTTATTGTTGAGCCATCTGTTGAGAGGCTCTGTTATATTTCATACTGTTAACTGGGTATAGTATCACGAGTTGTACGGTGTGATTGGTGTGGCTGGTATGAGTCTTACCCGGGATTCAAAATCCTTCCCTATTGTGTCAGCTCTTCCGGGCACAGTATCCTAACTGAGGTCTGGAGGAGGGTCATAGTGGGAGGAGCCAGTGCACACCAGGTAGTCCTAAAGCTTTCTTTAGTTGTGCCCAGTCTCCTGCAGAGCCGCTATTCCCCATGGTCCTTACGGAGTCCCAGCATCCACTACGGACTACGAGAAATAGATTTACCGGTGAGTAAAATCTTATTATATGTATGCTATGTATCCAACTGAATCTGTCCCTATTCTATACTTTCTGGAATCTTTAAAAATATCTCATCCGTCATGCAGTATATCTTACACTGTAACTTACAAATTAGGTTTCTTCCAAATAAATTTGAAGAATTGCCTAAAAGTGTGTTAATACTGGAAGCGTAATGATTAATTGTTTGTAGCAATCTGTGATTTACAGCATATACTTTACAGAATTATACCTTTATTTTATTTTGTATGATTCTAACTGCTGCTTTGAAAACTCTCCCCCCCCCCCGTATATCCCACATCTGAGGGAGAAATCTGTGTGCAGGGATAGGGCGTTGTCTTCTTGACTATCTGCCAAATGCAGATCTGTTAGCTTTAACGCTGTTAGCGCTGACATTTCTAGCCGGTATATGCTGCTGGGATTTTTCCTAATTACAGTTATGCTCCCGTAACTACACTATTTTTTTTTATTATTGGCAGCCTTCTCTACGGACTATCTGTTTAAGATATTAGTTCTTATATTAAAAAAAAATAGAGTAGCTCATTTGTATAACAAACATTTAAAATTACAATCATTGTTCTTCCAACAATATTTGTAGCAGAAAACATATTTAGAGTATTGCCTATGCCAGAGGTTCCCAAACTTATGTGCAGCGGCTCCCTGGGGCGCCCCGGGACACCCGCAGGGGCGCACTGGGTTGGCGGTCCAGGACCAATTCAAATCATTCATGGTCAATATAATAGGCAAAACCAGTGCTGATGGCTGCCAGTCATAAAATATGTGGCCAAACAGAAGCAAATCTTGTCCCTCACCACACAACTGACCCTAAGGATGACATATAAACGCGATCTACTTAATGTAATATTTATTTTTACATTTCTCAATAAGAAATTTTTGGCCTAGGGGTGCCGTGAATTTTTTTTTGATATTCTAGGGCGCCATAATTCAAAAAAAAAACCACTGGCTTATGCTTATTATGATCCATCTCATTAGATGAAAAAAATCAAATCTCACTGAACACTTTTTTTTTTTTTTTTACTACGATGCTGCTTCTGGATACTACTATGCTGCTGCTGGAAAGGGGGGGCTGTCACAGCTCCCTACCTCTCCGTGTTACACAGCATTGGAAACTGAAAGCTTATTTTACAGAAAAAAACTTTTTATTTTCCTTTATAATGCAATACAACACACGGCATCCAGCCATTAATATGCTGGCAGACCTTCTCACAATATATTGCATTAAAGACTTTACGTATTAACCAATACCATATGGAAACTTCACTTCATAGTTAGATAGTAACATCAGATAAACACTTTTCATTAGACTTGTAACCATGCCAGTCACAGACAGAAAGTTTCTGTTAGACACAGATTTGAGAATATACTTAACTGAACAAACACTGAACTTTTATGTCCCACACACAAGACACCATAAAACACAAAAATTGACATACGGTTTCGCCAGCGCAAGGGGAGTGTTCTTTTGGTACCATAGTTTTTATTTGTTTTATAGTTTCATAAGTTGGGCGCCCATACATTAAATAATAATAAAAACAGTTTGCAAACTTCAATATCTTGCAGATTTCAACAGTTTTGCCGATTTCAAAATACGCTTAGTATTGGTTGATCAGGCCAATATTATACAGCATGATTGAAATGCAAAACATAGACTGTACCCCTTTGTCACAGTACTATACAAAATTGTTGCTTCTATGGAATATTTCTTCCATACATGATATGCACACTTAGGGTTAATCCTCCCTGCCCTTCCCATACGCTGAAAAATTTGCAATCCCTGCAATCTTTCACACACGCGACACGTCTGTCAACTGGGAAACTGCAGTGGTTCCTCTTATCACAAACTACAATCACAAAGCAACATGCATGCCATGTTAAAAGTTGCTTGTCAACTTAGTGCTCTACAATGTTAGCAAACAGGCTTAGGTTATGGTTAAAACAACACCTATTTAGAGTTGCTCCGTTCTTTTGTGCACAATAAATAAATGTTAATAAACAAGGTTAGCAAAAAGACTCAGAATATATTTGGGACTGTAGTCTGTAGATTCTGTTATTTACCAGAATCCATATATGGTTAAAACAATCAGCAGCTGCACAGTATTACAGTACAAAATTTCAATCAAATTATTTATAATCACCTATAACCTCGGGTGATCACCCTATTTATTTCATTCACACTCTGGCACACGTATGTCGCTATTCACTAGGGATGTGATTTATGTGTTTTCACATTACTTTGGCTCTTATCTTATCTGACACTCACAGCGTTAACTGTGAGCTCAGATTGGAACTCATTCAAACCTCGTGAAGATGGTCCACAGCACTTATTCACACAATTACTCATAGAGTGAAAAACCCAGGTCACTATTTCTCTGCCCAAATACAAACTTTACATTAATTAATTAATTTCAGTATTCTTATTTATTCTTTTTTTTCATGCAACAGCATCTGTCAATCATCATTCCCGAGTTACTATTCCTCGCTACTTGGTCCTTCAACCGACTTGAACACAACTTTGGGATTCATTTTACAAACAAGCAACAACAAACAGGTCCCTGAGTTATTTTCCTAGCTTAGTCAATCTCTCCACTCCTTATTCTCATATTATAAAAAAAAAATACAATCACACAGACAGCTGGCAGGCATAGAAACAGCATGTACTGGAATATAGCACATAACATGGTATTCTATGCTTACCAGTGCTGTAATGACTTGGGATATTCCTTCCATCCTCAGTTGCTGGCTGGCTGGCACACCCCTTTGAGAATTTGATGAAGAGATCAAGATCTACAGGTCCAAGGACATAGCCCCCAAATTGTTAAATACTTAGTGTTAACTAAATTAACCATCATGTTGCTGTTTGTTGTTTGAGTTACTGTTAAAGTAAATAACTATATAAAGTCAGATTTAGAAAAACAAATGAACATATCTTTTATTTAAGGACCACGCCCTTATACAGGTCTAGAGACTACATCCTCATAGCCTTAGTCAAATGCTTCAACCCCCGACACACGTAACAACAATGATTTTTATAACATACCTGTTACGCCCGATTCTTATAACCCTCCCATATGATTTCACACATCTGGAATACAGTGTTATGCAATATTAGGACAATTGTCAAGAAAACTACAAGATACTCGTGATCTTCAGCTATGTGTCTATATTAGGAATTAAGCTGGACACTATGAGCTTTTCGGATGTGCGTATGTGGAATTAATACTTAGCCAACAAAGTTGTTTTTCATCTTACAGTGTGTACAAAGTTCAAGATGAATTTGCTGTATCATCTAGCTAGAACCAAAATGGATTCTCTTATGCTTTTATACTATACTAGTGAATGTAGATCACCTTTGATATTGTGATTATTGGGTGTATGCATAATATACGTACTATCCCGTAGTACATATATATAACTGATAGGCCTTCAGCAGGTTGCCTCTGTCACAGTATTCGACACGGCGTTCAACCGCCATGCCGTCAAACGCAGCCGCGGTAAGTCTTGGAACAGACAGGGCCCCTGCTGTAACAGGTCCAGTCTGAGAGGCAGAGGCCATGGGTCCTCTGAGATAATTTCTTGTAGTTCTGGGTACCAAGTTCTTCTTGGCCAATCCGGAACGATGAGTATAGTTCTTACTCCTCTCTTTCTTATCATCCTCAGTATCTTGGGTATGAGAGGAAGAGGAGGGAACATATAAACCGACTGGTACACCCACGGTGTCACTAGTGCGTACACAGCTATCGCCTGAGGGTCCCTTGACCTGGCGCAATATCTTTCTAGCTTTTTCTTGAGGCGGGACGCCCTCATGTCCACCTGTGGCCGTTCCCAACGATTTACAATCCGTGTGAAGACTTCTGGATGAAGTCCCCACTCTCCCGGGTGGATGTCGTGCCTGCTGAGGAAGTCTGCTTCCCAGTCGTCCACTCCCAGAATGAACACTGCTGACAGTGCTCTTACGTGATTCTCCGCCCAGCGAAGAATTCTGGTGGCTTCTACCCTCGCCACCCTGCTCCTTGTTCCACCTTGGCGGTTTACATGAACCCCTGCGGTCTGACTGGATCAGAACCGGTTGGTCGCGAAGCAGGATCTCCGCTTGACTTAGGGCGTTGTATATAGCCCTTAGTTCCAGGATATTGATGTGAAGGCAAGTCTGTTAACTTGACCACAGACCTTGGAAATTTCTTCCCTGTGTAACTACCCCCCACCCTCGGAGCCTTGCATCCGTTGTCACCAGGACCCAGTCCTGAATGCCGAAACTGCGGCCCTCGAGAAGGCGAGCACTTTGCAGCCACCACAGGAGAGACACCCTGGCCCTGGGGGATAGAGTGATTAACTGATGCATCTGAAGAGGTGATGCGGACCACTTGTCCAGTAAGTCCCATTGGAAGGTTCGTCGCATGGAACCTTCCTAAGGGGATGGCCTCGTATGATGCCACCATCCGTCCCAGGACTCGAGTGCAGTGATGCACTGATACCTGTTTTGGTTTTAATAGATTCCTGACCAGTGTCATGAGCTCCTGAGCTCTCTCTATCGGGAGATAAACCCCTTTCTGGTCTGTGTCTAGGATCGTGCCTAGGAGAGGCAGATGAGCTGTAGGAACCAACTGCGAATTTGGAATATATATAATCCAGCCGTGTTGCCGTTACACTTTCAGAGAAAGTGATACGCTGTTCAGCAACTGCTCTCTTGATTTCGCTTTTATGAGGAGATCGTCCAAGTACGTGATAATAGTGACACCCTGCTTCCGCAGGAGCACAATCATATCCGCCATTTCCTTGGTGAATATTCTCGGGGCCGTGGAGAGACCAAACGGCAACATCAGAAATTGGTAACGACAATCCCGTACCGCAATTCTGAGGTACACCTAATGAGGTGGATAAATGGAGACATAAAAGTATGCATCCCTTATGTCCCGATTCACGATAAATTCTCCCCTTTTTAGGCTTGCACTGACCGCTCATAGCGATTCCATCTTGAACTTGAACCTTCTCAGGTATATGTTCTGGGATTTTTAATTCAATATGGATCTGACCGAACCGTCTGGTTTTGGGATTACAACATGGTCGAATAATAACACCCTCTTGTTGAAGGAGGGGACCCTTGACCACCACCTGTTAAAGATACAATTTGTGAATTGCAGTTAACACTGGCTCCCTCTCTTGGGGGGAAGCCCGCAGGGCCGTCTGTGAGGGGGCATCTTCTCACAGTCCAGCTTGTATCCCTGAGACACAATATCTATTGCCCAGGGATCTCACAGGGAGTGAACCCACTTGTGGCTGAACTTACGAAGGCGTGTTCCCACCGGGCCTAGCTCCGCCTGTGGAGCCCCAGCGACATTGGTGGATTTTTGTAGAGGCCGGGGAGGACTTCTGTTCCTGGGAACTAGCTGTGTTGTGCAGCTTCCTTCCTCTGTCCCCGGCTCTGACAAGAAAGGACGCACGTCAGACTTTCTTGTTTCTTTATTCGAAAGGCTGCATTTAATAATGTCGTGCTTTCTTAGGCTGTGCAGTAATATAAGGCTAACTAGCAGAATTACCAGCTATAGCTGTGGAGACCAGGCCCGAGTACCCTTCTCCACACAATACTCAGCCTTCCATATGCCTCCTAAGTCGGCATCATTTGTCCAATGCATATTCTACAGGACACGTCAAGCAGAGATCGACATAGCTTTGACTCTAGGACATACTCATGTCTCTTTGGGCATGCTTTATAATCATATATATATCACTTTCGACAGCATCTTTAATGTATTTATATTAGGGACTCAATCTCTGCTGATAAGGTACCTGTCCACGCTGCCACAGCGCTATAAACCCATGCCGACACAATCGCCGGTCTGGGTAGTATACTAGAAAGTGCATGCTATCTGCAGGATCCCTGAGAATAGCAAGTGCTACCATCTGTGCAAACAGGATACCTTAGGGGAAGATTCTCAACACATCCTGGCCTTAGTGGGGAAAGGATACAGCCTGAGAATTCTCTTGTGGGAAGCTGCCGTCTCTTGTCTGGAGATTCCCGCTCTTTTTCCTCATGAGAGGAGGGAAATTTACCTCAGCATTCTTCCCCTTAAACATGTGTACTCTCGTGTCAGGGACAGATGAGTCATCAGTGATATGCAAATCATGTTTTATTACAATAATCATATATTAAAAACCTTTTAGCCATCTTGGCTGTAACTTTGCATTATCGTAGTCGACAGTGGAGTTAAACTCTGTGTCGATACCGGTGTTTGTTATTTTGCATAGTGAGCATTGTGAGACTCTGAAGGTCTCTGTGACATAGGGACAGACACAGGTAGATTTCCTGTCTGTTCCCTAACCTTTTGTGCAATGAATTCACCTTAGCACTTACACATATCCACACAGGTGTCGGCGTTGTTGACGGAGACACCCTCTCACACACATATCCGCTCTATCACCTCCTTAGAGGAGCCTTTTACCTCAGACATGTCGACACACGCATACCGACACACCACACACACAGGGGATTCTCTATTTGAGGACAGTTCCCCCACAAGGCCCTTTGGAGAGACAGAGAGAGAGTATGCCCGCACACACCCCAGCGCTATATAACCCAGGGATTACACTACAACTCAGTGTTTACCCAGTAGCTGCTGTATATTTAATTTTGCGCCTAAATTTATGTGCCCCCCCCTCTTTTCACCCTTTGTGTATTTGGATACTGCAGGGGAGAGCCTGGGGAGCTTCCTTCCAGCGGAGCTGTGAAGAAAAAATGGCGCTGGTGTGCTGAGGAAGATAGCCCCGCCCCTTCAGCGGCGGGCTTCTCCCGCATTTTTAATACATATTTGGCAGGGGTTATTGCACATATACAGTTTATTAGAATGAATTATGTGCTTTTTTGCCAATAAGGTAATCTAATTGCTGCCCAGGGCGCCCCCCCCTCCCAGCGCCCTGCACCCAACAGTGACCGGAGTGTGTGATGTGCTGTGGGAGCAATGGCGCACAGCTGCAGTGCTGTGCGCTACCTTAATGAAGACAGAAGTCTTCAGCCACCTATTTTCAACTTTCTCTTCAGTCTTCTGGCTCTGCAAGGGGGACGGCGGCGCGGCTCCGGGAACGGACGACCGAGGTCGGGGCCTGTGTTCGATCCCTCTGGAGCTAATGGTGTCCAGTAGCCTAAGAAGCCCAAGCTAGCTGCAGGCAGGTAGGTTCGCTTCTCTCCCCTCAGTCCCACGTAGCAGTGAGTCTGTTGCCAGCAGATCTCACTGAAAATAAAAAACCTAACAAATACTTTCTTTTCTAGGAAGCTCAGGAGAGCCCCTAGGGTGCATCCAGCTCTGGCCGGGCACAGATTCTAACTGAGGTCTGGAGGAGGGGCATAGAGGGAGGAGCCAGTGCACACCCGATATAGTACCTAATCTTTCTTTTAAGAGTGCCCAGTCTCCTGCGGAGCCCGTCTATCCCCCATGGTTCTTATGGAGTACCCAGCATCCACTAGGACGTCAGAGAAATAAAATTAGGGAATTGGAAAAAAGGGGGGGGGGGGTTTGATTGGGTCATTAACCACAAATGCTAATATGATTCTGATATTTGTGCTGAATGGGAGCGTGGCATCCCACCTCCTCTCTGCACTATGAATGTCCACAATGTCTCTGGCTGTGCAATTCACTTAATAACGCAGTCCCAGTTTTATGCTACTCCTGTTTTAAGTAAAAAGTCTATGAGTGAAGGAAAGTCTGTTTCAGGAGTAATATATATAGAGATGTTATCCTTGAAAACGGTAACGTTCTAGAGTGAGCAGGGTACCCCTGATGGAAATGCGGGGGGAGACAGCGCTGCTGGAAAATGCCTGTTACTACAGACGCCATCCATCACCCTATCAGAGGGAAGCGTGCCTGTCTCTGTGGGGAAAGTGACAGCTGCTTCAAGACCCGAACGGGACTGTCAGCCGTGTACTCTCCCCTGAACAGAGCTGTTACCTGTATCTCCAGAGGTTGCTTCCCGGCGTCCATCTCCACTTAATAGCGCTGCTCGTCCTGCTGCTCCTGGTCTCTGGTCTACTTCCTGGTTACGATGCTTGCGGTCACGTGACCCCGGTCTGCGCCTGTTTCTCTGTATGCCCCTGGGGCACTGCACATCAAGACTGCTGAGTTGTATTGTCTATCCAAAGTTTCTGAGTTATTGTACAGCATTAATAAACGTATGATGTTATGGTATGTAGCGCTCCTACGCGTATCGACCCATGTGGGTCTTCGTCAGGGATTCCTTGGTGGCCATGTTTGATTTGGGCTATTTATGCCCAAAGTTCATTACATCACCAAAAAGGGGGAGCGTATTTATATATGAAAAAAGAAAATCTATAGTGCAATATGAAAATAGGATAAATGAAAAAATGAAAATGAGTATGGAACTCTGAATGCAATATTTATGAAATATGCAAAGATAGAAATTAAAATTAGAAATGGAGAATGGTAGTAAAAATATTAGTGATATTAATAAGTATTATCCAAATTAATATATAGAGATGATATGGAAAGAAGATGTATACATGAAATAGAATAAAAATGATAAAAATAAAAATAAATAAATAAGAAAAGAGAAAAAATATAAAAATAAATAAATTATGATTAAAATAAAATGAAATAAAATGAAAGAGAAATGGAATAAAATGAAATTTAGATAACTAAATAAAATAATAAAAATAAAATATGTCGGATCAAATAAAAATGAAAATAAATATAAAAATATGAGTATAAAAAATAATAATAATAATTATAATAAAAATAAAATAAATATAAGATTACCAATAAGTGGAATGAATTGTAAGATATAATCTATACCTTTTACTATAAATGGATTGTATTGTGTGTACATATATTGATAAACATGTAGACAATTTTTTTTTATATTGTAAGAATAAAGTGAGCAGCATTAGTGATGTACATGATGCTTAATCTCTAACGATGTAAATTATTTAGCTCATTATTACTGCCCTCACCTCATTGTCTGCATTCATGCCATGGGATTTAAGTGTCCTTAGTGTATAAATCCATTTTAACTCCTCTTTATTGATTTGTTTTGTGAAATCGCCTCCTCTCCAATTGGGTGATACAAATATTCTTGTCTTCAAGGGTCTTATATTTCTCCCTATGTACTGCAGGTGGCATGGGCACTCTATGAGGTAAATTACCCCTTTACTTTGGCAAGATATGTGTTCTTGTATATCAAAAGTCTCACCGGTTTGTCTTGAACAGAAACTTGTTGTTTTCTTGGTGCTATTAGTATGTGTCTTGCAATATGCACATGTTCCACAATGAAAAAATATTTACTAAGTTTTTGCCCTGTTAGTGTCTTTTGTATAGGATCTGCCTTTTTGAGATGGCTATCTGATAATCTGGTTTTTAGATCTGGGGCTCTTCTATAGACTACTTTTGGTTTTGGTGGAAGTGTACTTGCCAATGTCTCATCTTCTAATAGGATGTGCCAGTGTTTGTACAGCATTTTCTCTAGTTGCCTATTGTTTGTGCTGTATTGTGTCAGAAAAACTGTCTTAACTTTGTCACTGGAGTCTTCTTTGTTTTTGTATGTAAGAAGAGTGTCTCTTTCTAAATCTCTGACTATCTGCAGATCTCACTCTAAAATTTCTTCTTCGTATCCTTTCTCCATGAATTGTTTTTTCATTTCTGTCGCTAGCATTTGGAAATCTTCTATCTTAGTACAGTTTCTCCACACTCTCTTAAATTGTCCTAATGGGATATTCCACAACCAATTTGGATGATGTCCACTTGTGTGCAAGATATAACTGTTCACATCTACGCTTTTCTGAAAAGTTTTGGTGTGCAGGGTCTTGTTTTCTAGAAAAATGGTTATGTCTAAAAAAATCACTGTCAAATTACTATAATCTGTAGTAAAAACTAAATTATTTTCATTCGAGTTGATGTAAGTCAAAAATTCTTGTAAGCTCTCTTCTGTTCCCTTCCAGATGAAGATGACATCATGTATGTACCTTTTCCAGAGGACCAGGTTTGCCCCAAAGTCACGCCCACTCCAGATGTTGTCATCCTCCCACTCACTCATAAACAAGTTGGCGTAACTTGGAGCAAACCTAGTCCCCATCGCTGTCCCTGTAGTCTGTCTGTAGTATGTGCCTTTAAACATGAAATAATTGTGTTGCAGAATGTGCTGGATACAATCTAGAATGAACTGTGATTGTCTTGTTTTCATAGTTGGATCTGATGACAGAAAGTGACCCACTGCCTCTAAGCCCTGTTTTTGATCTATTACTATATATAGTGAGGTGACGTCACTTGTGCAGATCCAATATTTCTCTGACCAGGTGACTTCACCTAATGTCCTGATTATGTCTGTCGTATATCTGATGTAGGACTTTTGTGTTTGTACATAAGGTTGTAGATATGAATCTATATATTGTGACAAATTCGATGTTAGTGAACTTATCCCTGATATTATTGGACGTCCTGGAGGGTTACATTTGTCTTTATGTAATTTTGGTAAGTAGTAGAATACAGGGAGGACGGGATCAGTGATGTTCAGAAATTCATGTTTTTTCTTCGTGAGTATGCCTGTTTCCAACCCTACCTTGAGTAAATTACTCAGGCTATTTTTGAATCTACTTGTCGGATCTTGTGTTAATGTTTCATATGTATTCTTATCACTAAGAATTCTGAGTGATTCTGCTGTGTAGTCATTCCTATCTAACAGGACTATTCCACCCCTTTGTCTGCAGGTTTTACTATTAGGTCTTTGTTGTTGATTAGATCTTGGAGTGCCTTCTTTTCATTTCCTGTTAGATTCGCCGACCTTGGTTTTGTTTTCAACTTATCTAAATCACGAGTTACTAATTGCTCAAATGTACTTATGAGATTACCTCTCATGTGCTGTGGGTAAAAGCTAGATTTTGGCTTCAAATCTGAATGTTTATATGTCTTATCTAGATTTCTAGGTTCTGTAGTTGTAATTGGACCTCTACTGTAATATTTGTCAAGTGTTAGTTTTCTCGTGAACCTGTGTAGATCTAGATATGTCTCAAATGTATTCAATTGTTTTGTAGGTGTGAATTTTAGACCCTTGTTTAGAAGTGTTATATGTTCATCTTTCAGTGTGACTGTACTTAGATTGAAAATACCTTTGGTTTCTATCTTTTGTTGTTGTTCCTCTTGCTTCTTCCTATTACCTCCACCTCTACATCCTCGTCTAGATCTTCCAACTTGCGTTTGTTTGGTGTAACTTGATTTTGTTCGCAGGACAGGTGACCTGCAATCTTCCCTAAAAAAAGAAGAGGATCTGCACATGTTCCTATTCTCTCATGATCTGTGACCTGTATGCTGTGTTCTTAGTTGAACTGAGTTCTTTTAGATTTGCTGATATCTGAAATCCCTTTTCTAGAGAGGTTCTTGCAAGATTTTCGTAATTGTTACAATCTTCAATGCTATATGTCGAGAAATCACTGTCTATGGTGGTTTTAAGGTCAGACCTGTCTAAGCTTGTCTTTCTGTCTTCTGTGACACCAGCCTTATTCTTGGTTCTAGATGTTTTCTGATGTAGTTTGGTCATGTATTGCTGATAGGTCAAATTCAGTATTTTGTAGATTGGTGTCTTACTTGGAGATCAGAATGCTTTCCGTACCTTGACTGCTAGTGGTGTTTTTAATAGTGCAGTGTTGGGTTTGGATTTGTCAGTACGCTTCTTGGTTGTTTTGGTTTTTCCTATTTTATCTCTGAGAATCTTTGATTTCTTTGTGGATATGATTTCTTCTTCTACCTTTTTCAGTCTGTTCTTGGAATTTGTTTCAAATTCCTGAAATTCTTTATCATGTTTATGGACCTCTAATGCTTCCTGTAGGGATTCTATCTCTGTTTCTAAATTAATCAGTTCTGTCTCAGGTGTACTCAAAATCAATTGCATAAATTGTGTTGAACAATAATCTAGGAAAATATTCAATTTCTCCATAAAGATGGAGTTCTCTTAATTCTGTGTTGGTGTTTTCTTAATTCTGAGGCCCTTTGGTATTAATTTTTCTGTAAGTACCAATGAAGTGTCTTACTGTCCCACCATACCTTTGATTTTCTTGTCGCTAACCGTTCTAACTTTAGAAATAATTCACAAAATGTAATGAAATAAAATAAAATAAAATGAAATAAAATGAAACAGAAATGGAATAAAATGAAATTTAGATAACTAAATAAAATAATAAAAATAAAAATAAAATAAAATATAAGTCAGATCAAATAAAAATGAAAATAAATATAAAAATATGAGTATAAATAATAATAATAATAAAAATAAAATAAATATAAGATTACCAATAAATGGAATGAATTGTAAGATATAATCTATACCTTTTACTATAAATGGATTGTATTGTGTGTACATATATTGATAAACATGAAGACAATTTTTGTAAAATATTTTGTCTAGACTCAGCATTACATTGTAAGAATAAAGTGAGCAGCATTAGTGATGTACATGATGCTTAATCTCTAACAATGTAAATTATTTAGCTCATTATTACTGCCCTCACCTCATTGTCTGCATTCATGCCATGGGGTTTAAGTGTCTTTAGTGTATAAATCATTTTAACTCCTCTTTATTGATTTGTTTTGTGAAATCGCCTCGTCTCCAATTGGGTGATAATAATTTGATGCCCAAAATCTTCATGCCTATAGGGTTACTCTCATGTGTCTCTCTGAAATGATTGGATAGACTATGCGTCTCCAATCCCTTTCTCACGTTCCTCATATGTTCAGATATTCTTGTTTTCAACGGTCTTATAGTTCTCCCTATGTACTGCAGGTGGCATGGGCACTCTATGAGGTAAATGACCACTTTACTTTGGCAAGATATGTGTTCTTGTATATCAAAAGTCTCACCGGTTTGTCTTGAACAGAAACTTGTTGTTTTCTTGGTGCTATTAGTATGTGTCTTGCAATATGCACATGTTCTACAATGAAAAAACCTTTACTAAGTTTTTGCCCTGTTAGTGTCCTTTGTATAGGATCTGCCTTTTTGAGATGGCTATGTGATAGTCTGGATTTTAGATATGGGGCTCTTCTATAGACTACTTTTGGTTTCGGTGGAAGTGTATGTGCCAATGTCTCATCTTCTAATAGGATGTGCCAGTGTTTGTACAGCATTTTCTCTAGTTGCCTATTGTTTGTGCTGTATTGTGTCAGAAAAACTGTCTTAAATTTGTCACTGGAGTCTTCTTTGTTTTTGTATGTAAGAAGAGTGTCTCTTTCTAAATCTCTGGCTATCTGCAGATCTCGCTCTAAAATTTCTTCTTCGTATCCTTTCTCCATGAATTGTTTTTTCATTTCTGTCGCTAGCATTTGGAAATCTTCTATCTTAGTACAGTTTCTCCTGACTCTCTTATATTGTCCTAATGGGATATTCTGCAACCAATTTGGATGATGTCCACTTGTGTGCAAGATATAACTGTTCACATCTATGCTTTTCTGAAAAGTTTTGGTGTGCAGAGTCTTGTTTTCTATAAAAATGGTTATGTCTAAAAAATTCACTGTCAAATGACTATAATCTGTAGTGAAAACTAAATTATTTTCATTCGAGTTGATGTAAGTCAAAAATTCTTGTAAGCTCTCTTCTGTTCCCTTCCAGATGAAGATGACATCATCTATGTACCTTTTCCATAGGACCAGGTTTGCCCCAAAGTCACGCCCACTCCAGATGTTGTCATCCTCCCACTTACTCATAAACAAGTTGGCGTAACTTGGAGCAAACCTAGTCCCCATCGCTGTCCCTGTAGCCTTTCTGTAGTATGTGCCTTTAAACATGAAATAGTTGTGTTGCAGAATGTGCTGGATACAATCTAGACTGAACTGTGATTGTTTTGTTTTCATAGTTGGATCTGATGACAGAAAGTTTCCCACTGCCTCTAAGCCCTGTTTTTTATCTATTACTGTATATAGGGAGGTGACGTCACTTGTGCAGATCCAATATTTCTCTGACCAGGTGACTTCACCTAATGTCCTGATTATGTCTGTCGTATATCTGATGTAGGACTTTTGTGTTTGTACATAAGGTTGTAGACATGAATCTATATATTGTGACAAATTCGATGTTAGTGAACCTATCCCTGATATTATTGGATGTCCTGGAGGGTTACATTTGTCTTTATGTACTTTTGGTAAGTAGTAGAATACAGGGAGGACAGGATCAGTGATGTTCAGAAATTCATGCTCTTTCTTCGTGAGTATGCCCGTTTCCAACCCTACCTTGAGTAAATTACTCAGGCTATTTTTGAATCTACATGTCGGATCTTGTGTTAATGTTTCGTATGTATTCTTATCACTAAGAATTTTGAGTGATTCTGCTGTGTAGTCATTCCTATCTAACAGGACTATTCCACCCCTTTGTCTGCGGGTTTTACTATTAGGTCTTTGTTGTTGATTAGATCTTGGAGTGCCTTCTTTTCATTTCCTGTTAGATTCGCCAACCTTGGTTTTGTTTTCAACTTATCTAAATCACGAGTTACCAATTGCTCAAATGTACTTATGAGATTACCTCTCATGTGCTGTGGGTAAAAGCTAGATTTTGGCTTCAAATCTGAATGTTTATATGTCTTATCTAGATTTCTAGGTTCTGTAGTTGTAATTGGACCTCTACTGTAATATTTGTCAAGTGTTAGTTTTCTCGTGAACCTGTGTAGATCTAGATATGTCTCAAATTTATTCAATTGTTTTGTAGGTGCGAATTTTAGACCCTTGTTTAGAAGTGTTATATGTTCATCTTTCAGTGTGACTGTACTTAGATTGAAAATACCTTTGGTTTCTATCTTTTGTTGTTGTTCCTCTTGCTTCTTCCTATTACCTCCACCTCTACATCCTCGTCTAGATCTTCCAACTTGCGTTTGTTTGGTGTAACTTGATTTTGTTCGCAGGACAGGTGACCTGCAATCTTCCCTAAAAAAAGAAGAGGATCTGCACATGTTCCTATTCTCTCATGATCTGTGACCTGTATGCTGTGTTCTTAGTTGAACTGAGTTCTTTTAGATTTGCTGATATCTGAAATCCCTTTTCTAGAGAGGTTCTTGCAAGATTTTCGTAATTGTCACAATCTTCAATGCTATATGTCGAGAAATCACTGTCTATGGTGGTTTCAAGGTCAGACCTGTCTAAGCTTGTCTTTCTGTCTTCTGTGACACCAGCCTTATTCTTGGTTCTAGATGTTTTCTGATGTAGTTTGGTCATGTATTGCTGATAGGTCAAATTCAGTATTTTGTAGATTGGTGTCTTACTTGGAGATCTGAATGCTTTCCGTACCTTGACTGCTCGTGGTGTTTTTAATAGTGCAGTGTTGGGTTTGGATTTGTCAGTACGCTTCTTGGTGTTTTTTGGTTTTTCATATTTTATCTCTGAGAATCTTTGATTTCTTTGTGGATATGATTTCTTCTTCTACCTTTTTCAGTCTGTTCTTGGAAATTGTTTCAAATTCCTGAAATTCTTTATCATGTTTATGGACCTCTAATGCTTCCTGTAGGGATTCTATCTCTGTTTCTAAATTAATCAGTTCTGTCTCAGGTGTACTCAAAATCAATTGCATAAATTGTGTTGAACAATAATCAAGGATACTATTCCATTTCTCCATAAAGATGGAGTTCTCTTGATTCTGTGTTGGTGTTTTCTTAATTCTGAGGCCCTTTGGTATTATTTTTTTCTGTAAGTACCAATCAAGTGTCTTACTGTCCCACCATACCTTTGATTTTCTTGTCGCTAACCATTCTAACTTTAGAAATAATTCACAAAATTTAATGAAATAAAATTAAATAAAATTAAATTAAATGAAACAGAAATGGAATAAAATGAAATTTAGATAACTAAATAAAATAATAAAAATAAAAATAAAATAAAATATAAGTCAGATCAAATAAAAATGAAAATAAATATAAAAATGTGAGTATAAAGAATAATAATAATAATAATAATAAAATAAATATAAGATTACCAATAAGTGGAATGAATTGTAAGATATGATCTATACCTTTTACTATAAATGGATTGTATTGTGTGTACATATATTGATAAACATGACGACAATTTTTTTTTAATATTTTGTCTAGACTCAGCATTACATTGTAAGAATAAAGTGAGCAGCATTAGTGATGTACATGATGCTTAATCTCTAACAATGTAAATTATTTAGCTCATTATTACTGCCCTCACCTCATTGTCTGCATTCATGCCATGGGCTTTAAGTGTCTTTAGTGTATAAATGCATTTTAACTCCTCTTTATTGATTTGTTTTGTGAAATCGCCTCGTCTCCAATTGGGTGATAATAATTTGATGCCCAAAATCTTCATGCCTATAGGGTTACTCTCATGTGTCTTTCTGAAATGATTGGATAGACTATGCGTCTCCAATCCCTTTCTCACGTTCCTCATATGTTCAGATATTCTTGTTTTCAACGGTCTTATAGTTCTCCCTATGTACTGCAGGTGGCATGGGCACTCTATGAGGTAAATTACCCCTTTACTTTGGCAAGATATGTGTTCTTGTATATCAAAAGTCTCACCGGTTTGTCTTGAACAGAAACTTGTTGTTTTCTTGGTGCTATTAGTATGTGTCTTGCAATATGCACATGTTCTACAATGAAAAAACCTTTACTAAGTTTTTGCCCTGTTAGTGTCCTTTGTATAGGATCTGCCTTTTTGAGATGGCTATGTGATAGTCTGGATTTTAGATATGGGGCTCTTCTATAGACTACTTTTGGTTTCGGTGGAAGTGTATGTGCCAATGTCTCATCTTCTAATAGGATGTGCCAGTGTTTGTACAGCATTTTCTCTAGTTGCCTATTGTTTGTGCTGTATTGTGTCAGAAAAACTGTCTTAACTTTGTCACTGGAGTCTTCTTTCTTTTTGTATGTAAGAAGAGTGTCTCTTTCTAAATCTCTGGCTATCTGCAGATCTCGCTCTAAAATTTCTTCTTCGTATTTTTTCTCCATGAATTGTTTTTTAATTTATGTCGCTTGCATTTGGAAATCTTCTATCTTAGTACAGTTTTTCCTGACTCTCTTATATTGTCCTAATGGGATATTCTGCAACCAATTTGGATGATGTCCACTTGTGTGCAAGATATAACTGTTCACATCTATGCTTTTCTGAAAAGTTTTGGTGTGCAGAGTCTTGTTTTCTATAAAAATGGTTATGTCTAAAAAATTCACTGTCAAATTACTATAATCTGTAGTGAAAACTAAATTATTTTCATTCGAGTTGATGTAAGTCAAAAATTCTTGTAAGCTCTCTTCTGTTCCCTTCCAGATGAAGATGACATCATCTATGTACCTTTTCCAGAGGACCAGGTTTGCCCCAAAGTCACGCCCACTCCAGATGTTGTCATCATCCCACTTACTCATAAACAAGTTGGCGTAACTTGTAGCAAACCTAGTCCCCATCGCTGTCCCTGTAGTCTGTCTGTAGTATGTGCCTTTAAACATGAAATTATTGGACGTCCTGGAGGGTTACATTTGTCTTTATGTACTTTTGGTAAGTAGTAGAATACAGGGAGGATGGGATCAGTGATGTTCAGAAATTCATGTTCTTTCTTCGTGAGTATGACTGTTTCCAACCCTACCTTGAGTAAATTATATATAAGTCCAATTATGCTGCTGTATAATTACAGTGGTACTGGTGTAAATGTCCAGTCCAGTGATACTGCTGTATATGTCCAGTTATACTGCCGTATATTTCCATTGATATTGCCGTATATGTCCATTGATATTGCCGTATATGTCCATTGATATTGCCGTATATGTCCAGTTGTACTGTCGTATATGTCCAGCAGTACTGCCGTATAAATACAGTGATCCTGCTGCATAATTCCAGCGATCCTGCCGTATATGTCTATCGATACTGCCGTATATTGTCAGTGATCCTGCCGTATAAGTCCAGTGTTCCTGCTGTATATTTCCAGTGGTACTGGCGTATAAATCCAGTGATCCTGCCGTATTATTACAGTGGTACTGGCTTATAAGTCCAGTCCAGTGATACTGTCGTATATGTTCAGTGATACTGCTGTATATGTCCATTGATACTGCCATATAAGTCCAGCGGTAATGCCATATATGTCCAGCGGTACTGCCGTATAAATCCAGTGATCCTGCCATATAAGTCCAGTGATCCTGCCGTATATATGTCCATTAATACTGCCGTATATGTCCAGTGATCCAGTCGTATATTTCCAGTGATCCTGCCGTATAATTACAGTGACCCTGCCGTATTATTACAGTGATCCTGCCGTACATGTCCAATGATCATGCCGCATATGTCCAGCGGTACTGCCGTATAAATCCAGTGATCCTGCAATATAATTTTAGTGGTACTGGCGCATAAATCCAGTGATCCTGCCATATGATTACAGTGGTTCTGGCATATAAATCCAGTACAGTGATATTGCTGTATATGTCCAGTGATCCTGCCGTATACTGTATGTCCATCGATACTGCCGTATATGTCCAGCAGTACTGCCATATAACTCCAGTGACACTGCCATTTAATTCCAGTAATCCTGCCGTATAATTCCAGAGATTCTGGCGTATAATTCCAGTGATCCTGCTGTATAATTCTAGTGATCCTGCCATATAAATCCAGTGATCCTGCTGTATATATGTCCATTGATACTGACGTATATGTCTAGTGATCCTGCCATATATTTCCAGTGATACTGGTGTATAAGTCCAATTATGCTGCCGTATAATTACAGTGGTACTGGCGTAAATGTCCAGTCCAGTGATACTGCCGTATATATGTCTAGTTATACTGCTGTATATGTCCATTGATATTGCTGTATATGTCCAGTAATACTGCCGTATATGTCCATTGATATTGCCGTATATGTCCAGCAGTACTCCTGTATAAATACAGTGATCCTGCTGCATAATTCCAGCAATCCTGCCGTATATGTCTATCGATACTGCCGTATATTGTCAGTGATCCTGCCATATAAGTCCAGTGTTCCTGCTGTATAATTCCAGTGGTACTGGCGTATAAGTCCAGTGATCCTGCCGTATTATTACAGTGGTACTGGCATATGAGTCAAGTCCAGTGATACTGTCGTATATGTCCAATGATACTGCTGTATATGTCCATTGATACTGCCGTATATGTCCAGCGGTATTGTCATATATGTCCAGCGGTACTGCCGTATAAATCTAGTGATCCTGCAATTTAATTCCAGTGGTACTGGCGTATATGTCCAGTGATCCTCCCGTATAATTACAGTGGTACTCGCGTATAAATCCAGTCCAGTAATACTGCCATATATGTCCAGTGATCCTGCCGTATAATTCCAGTGGTCCTGCTGTATAATTCCAGTGAACCTTCTGTATATTTCCAGTGATCCTGATGTATAATTACAGTGATCCTGCTGCAGAATTACAGTGATCCTGCTGTACATGTCCAAAGATACTGCCGTATATGTCCAGCGGTATTGTCGTATATGTCCAGCGGTACTGCCGTATAAATCCAGTGATCCTGCAATATAATTCCAGTGGTACTGGCATATAAGTCTAGCGATCCTGCCGTAAAATTACAGTGGTACTGGCGTATTAGTCCAGTCCAGTGATACTGCCGTATATGTCCAGTGATCCGGCCGTATAATGTATGTCCATCGATACTGCCGTATATGTCCAGCGGTACTGCCGTATTACTCCAGTGACACTGCCATTTAATTCCAGTCTAATGATCCTGGCTTATAATTCCAGTGGTGCTGGCGTATAAATCAAGTGATACTGACATATAATTCTAGTGATCCTGCCATATATTTGCAATGATCCTGCCGTATATGTCCAGTGATCCTGCTGTATAATTCCAGTGAACCTGATGTATAATTACAGTGGTACTGGCATATAAATCTAGTCCAGTGATACTGCCATATAATTACAGTGGTACTGGCGTATAAATCCAGTGATCCTATAATTCCAGTGGTACTGCCGTTAAATTCCAGGCATCCTGCCGTATATTTGCAGTGATCCTGCCTTAATTCCTTAATTCCATTGATCATGGTGTATAATTGCAGTGGTACTGGCATATAATTCCAGTGATCCTGCTGTATAATTTCAGTGATCCTGCTGTATAATTGCAGTGATCCTGCCATATAAATCCAGTGATCCTGCTATATTATTGTAGTGGTCCTGCCGTATATTTCCAGTGATCCGGCCGTATACTGTATGACCATCGATACTGCCGTATATGTCCAGCAGTACTGCCGTATAACTCCAGTGACACTGCCATTTAATTCCAGTGATCTTGCTGCATAATTTCAGTGATCCTGGCGTATAATTCCAGTGGTACTGGCGTATAAATTCAGTGATCCTGCCGTATAATTCTAGTGATCTGCCATATAATTGCAGTAATCCTGACGTATAATTCCAGTGGTACTGCCATATAAGTGCAGTGATATTGCCGTATAATTACAGTGGTACTGGCGTATAAGTCTAGTCCAGTGATACTGCCATATATGTCCAGTGATACTGCCTTATATGTCCATTGATACTGGCTTATATGTCCAGCTATACTGCTGTATAAATCCAGTGTTCCTGCCGTATAAATCCAGTAAACCTGCCGTATAATTCCAGTGATCCTGCCGTATAATTCCAGTGATCCTGCCATATATTTCCGGTGGTACTGGTATATAAATCCAGTTATCCTACCGTATAATTACAGTGGTACTGGGGTGTAAATCCAGTCCAGTGATACTGCCGTATATGTCCAGTGATACTACCATATATGTCCAGTGATACTGATGGATATGTCCATTGATGTTGCAATATATGTCCAGCGGTACTGCCGTCATTAGTACAGCCATATAAATACAGTGACACTGCCGTATAATTCTAATGAGCCTGGCGTATAATTCCAGTGGTACTGGCATATAAATCCAGTGATCCTGCCATATAATTCTAGTGATCCTGCCGTATAATTGCAATGATCCTGTATATGTCCAGTGATACTGCCGTATAATTCCAGTGGTAATGGCATACAACTCCAGTGATACTGCCATATAATTACAGTGGCACTGGCGTATAAATCCAGTGATCCTGTTGTATAATTCCAGAGGTACTGCCGTATAATTTCAGACATCCTGCCGTATATTTGCAGTGATCCTGCCTTAATTCCTTAATTCCATTGATCATGCTGTATAATTGCAGTGGTACTGGAGTATAATTCCAGTGATCCTGCTGTATAATTCCAGTGATCCTGCTGTATAATTGCAGTGATCCTGCCGTATAAATCCAGTGATCCTGCTATATTATTGTAGTGGTCCTGCCGTATATTTCCAGTGATCCTGACGTATAAATACAGTGATCCTGCTGTATAATTACAGTGATCTAGCCGTATAAGTCCAGTGATCCTGCCGTACATGTCCAATTATACTGCTGTATATGTCCAGCGGTATTGCCGTATATGTCCAGCAGTACTGCCGTATAAATCCAGTGATCCTGAAATATTATTCCAGTGGTACTGGCGTATAAGTCCAGTGATCCTGCCGTATAATTACAGTGGTACTGGCGTATAAGTCCAGTCCAGTGATACTGCCGTGTGTGTCCAGTGATCCTGCCGTATACTGTATGTCCATCGATACTGCCGTATATGTCCAGCGGTACTGCCGTATAACTCCAGTGACACTGCCATTTAATTCCAGTGATCCTGCTGTATAATTTCAGTGATCCTGGTGTATAATTCCAGTGGTACTAGTGTATAAATTCAGTGATCCTGCCATATAATTCTAGTGATCCTGCCATATAATTGCAGTGATCCTGACGTATAATTCCAGTGGTACTGCCATATAAGTCCAGTGATCTTGCCGTATAATTACAGTAGTACTGGCGTATAAGTCTAGTCCAGTGATACTGCTGAATATATGTCCATTGATACGGCCGTCTATGTCCAGAAGTACTGCCATACAAATCCAGTGATCCTGCTGTATAAGTCCAGTGATCCTGCCATATATATGTCCATTGTTACTGCCGTATATGTCCAGTGATCCTGCCATATATTTCCAATGATACTGGTGTATAAATCCTGTTATCATGCTGTATAATTTCAGTGATCCTGGCGTATAATTCCAGTGGTACTGGCATATAAATTCAGTGTTTCTGCCGTATAATTCTAGTGATCCTGCCGTATAATTGCAGTGATCCTGAAGTATAATTCCAGTGGTACTGCCATATAAGTCCAGTGATCCTGCCGTATAATTACAGTGGTACTGGCATATAAGTCTAGTCCAGTGATACTGCCGTATATGTCCAGTGATACTGCCGTATATGTCCATTGATACTGGCTTATATGTCCAGCTATACTGCCGTATAAACCATGTGTTCTTGCCGTATAAATCCAGTGAACCTGCGGTATAATCCCAGTGATCCTGCCATATAATTCCAGTGAGGCAGTTATATTTCCAGTGGTACTGGTGTATAAATCCAATTATCCTACCGTATAATTGCAGTAGAACTGGGGTGTAAATCCAGTCCAGTGATACTGCCGTATATGTCCAGTGATACTGCCAGAGGAAGCTCTAACATAGAGCGAAATGCGCATAGGTTAGCTGTGTGCCGTCGATGCTCATTGAATGTTTAGCCTTATAATCACTTACTTGCACTGTATATCTTTATACTATAGAGTATAGGAAGGAGACCCTATTATAGAAAGCCAAGCTGTGTGTGTATACTAGAATCTGTTCAATGTCCATTCACCATTCAGAACGAAAGGCTATGCACGATAATAGAGAGCCACTGCAAACAGGGTCAGCATAATCTGTTCTGCAGCACAACTGTATATGAATTCATGCAGGTTATTTAACTCTTGTACATATTACATCACTAAACGTGGTGCTTAGGTACATAAGATCACAAGCATTTGGAAGTGTAGGGGAACATTTAGAAGGAGTTAGGGACGATATCAGTAATTATAGGTGTATCTTGATTATAAATATCATCACCAGTAAATATATGGAGATTACTTACTGACTTCTGTGGACCTTAACATCGTGTGTATGCACTAGCAACAAAACAGCAGTCCCCGGAATAAACAGTGTGTGGTGTGTTAATAAAGATACACATATAAACTTTAGATTCCTGCAAATGCCACCACAGCTTGTGTATATCAGTAACAAACTGTAGTAACAAACAGTAATCCCTGTAATAGGGAGGGTGTGGAGTGCCAATATAAATATTTACGTATATATAAAAAAATCTCTGACTCCTGCAAATACTATTATAGTTTGTGTGTACCAGGAATAAACAGCAGTCCCTTCAGTAATCAGTGTCCAGAATGCACATGATCCATGAGGAATTATAGAGTATTGTGTAGATAAGCACAGGATCAGATGTGAAGAAAACACACTGGGATATTTAACATTATTGATATAAATAGGGTGAATTACAATCTGGAACGTATTTTTCTGTTTGTGGAATAGTGTCAGCAATCACAGGTGTTTAATTATATGCACCTATGTTACGTAATTATATACACAGAAAACAATAGGGACATTAAAATTAAGGCACAACTAATAAACCTGTATGTGTTAAGTCTGTACGAGTGTCCCAAGCATATTAATAGGGGCAGGATGTTAAGAACTTGAAATACAACCCACATGGCAACATTTGTTGCAGATGATGCTGAATTGATACAGCAGAAATACCAAGGCTGTTACTAAACAGTTGTTGCCATTTCTTACATACTTGGCAATATTACACTGAAAAAACAAGAGTTACCAGAATAAGAAAGTGAATGGACACATTATAAGCACAAAGGCTGTGATCTAAATGTTAAATTGAGGGTTATTCTTCCATTTTATGTGGTTAATCCGTGGGACCAATACACAATATAAAGATATATAACAAGCAGAATATTATTTGGGTATAGGTGCAAGTATATATTACACACAGAAATCCAGGACAAGGATGGGATTATACTATTATCTATAGTGGATATACACATGAATAATCAAGGCTATACATTGTACTCATCATAAGAGTATATTGAGAATATAGAAGTATCAATAGGCGGCACACAATTTGGTTTTAAATATTTTTATTTTCACACAAGACAGAAATCTGTCTAATAAAGATTTTTTCTTTCTTCACGTTTTTCTATTTCTATTAATTTTAAATATTTCGCTTTAGTATGGCCGAATAATAAGGCCATAATAATATCACATGTGGAACACAAGCTAGGAATATTCCACGTGGATATTGGCTACTTTTGCTGGAGGACATGTATCCAATAATGAGTTTATGGAATTACTAAATCACTTGTAAATGGGATGGAGTGCACCCAAGGAAACTGATCTCTGTTGCAATTTCTCTTTTTCATACTGCCATATATGTCCAGTGATGTCCAGTGATACTGATGTATATGTCCATTGATGTTACGATATATATGTCCAGCGGTACTGCCATCATCGGTACAGCCATATATATATATACAGTGATCCTGACGTACACGTACACTTTTACACGTTTGGTGTATAAGTGACATTTCCCCCTTCACATGAATTTAATGAGTTATGTGAAAAAGCGTGGGATTCCCCTGATAGGAAAGTACTGATTTCCAAAAGATTACTTATGGCGTATCCTTTCCCGCCAACGGATAGGTTACGCTGGGAATCCTCCCATAGGGTAGACAAAGCGTTGACGCGCTTATCTAAGAAGGTGGCCCTGCCGTCATACGATACGGCCACCCTAAAGGATCCTGTGGATAGGAAGCAGGAAGGTATACTGAAGTCTGTTTATACACATTCTGGTACTCTTCTGAGGCCAGCAATTGCTTCGGCCTGGATGTGTAGTGCTGTAGCAGCATGGACAGATACTCTGTCTGAGGAGTTAGATACCCTAGACAGGGAGACTGACCCTAGGACATATCAAAGACGCTGTCCTATATATGCGGGATGCCCAGAGGGACATTTGCCTGCTGGGCTCTAGAATAAACGCAATGTCTATTTCTGCCAGAAGGGTCCTGTGGACTCGGCAATGGACAGGTGATGCCGACTCTAAAAAACACATGGAGGTGTTACCTTATAAGGGTGAGGAATTGTTTGGGGACGGTCTCTCGGACCTAGTTTCCACAGCTACGGCTGGGAAGTCAAATTTCTTGCCATATATTCCCTCACAGCCAAAGAAAGCACCGTATTAACAAATGCAGTCCTTTCGTTCACAAAAAAGCAAGAAAGTCAGAGGTGCATCCTTTCTTGCCAGAGGCAGGGGTAGAGGAAAAAAGCTGCACCATGCAGCTAGTTCCCAGGAACAAAAGTCCTCCCCGGCTTCCACTAAATCCACCGCATGACGCTGGTGCTCCACAGGCGGAACCAGGAGCGGTGGGGGCGCGTCTCCAAAATTTCAGCCACCAGTGGGTTCGCTCACGGGTGGATCCTTGGGCTATACAAATTGTGTCTCAAGGATACAAGCTGCAATTCGAGGTGACGCCCCCTCACCGTTACCTAAAATCGGCCTTGCCAGCTTCCCCCAGGGAAAGGGAGGTTGTGTTGGCAGCAATTCACAAGCTATATCTCCAGCAGGTGGTAGTGAAGGTTCCCCTCCTTCAACAGGGAAGGGGTTACTGTTCCACCATGTTTGTTGTACCGAAACCGTACGGTTCGGTCAGATCCATTTTGAATTTAAAATCCCTGAATATTTATCTGAAGAAATTCAAGTTCAAGAAGGAATCACTCAGAGCGGTCATTGCAAGCCTGGAGGAAGGGGATTTTATGGTGTCTCTGGACATCAAGGATGTGTACTTGCATGTCCCCATTTATCCACCTCATCAGGAGTACCTCAGGTTTGTGGTACAGGACTGTCATTACCAATTCCAGACGTTGCCGTTTGGCCTGTCCACGGCACCGAGAATATTTACCAAGGTGATGGCGGAAATGATGGTGCTCCTTCGGAAGCAAGGGGTTAAAATTATCCCATACTTGGACGATCTCCTCATAAAGGCGAGGTCCAGGGAGCGGTTGCTGATCAGCGTAGCACACTCTCAGGAAGTGTTGCGACAGCACGGCTGGATTCTGAATATTCCAAAGTCGCAGCTGATTCCTACGACGCGTCTGCCCTTCTTGGGCATGATTCTGGACACAAACCAGAAAAAGGTGTTTCTCCCGGAGGAGAAGGCTCAGGAGCTTGTGACTCTGGTCAGAGTCCTCCTAAAACCAAAACAGGTATCGGTGCATCACTGCACACGAGTCCTGGGAAAGATGGTGGCTTCATACGAAGCCATTCCCTTCGGCAGGTTCCATGCAAGGATCTTTCAGTGGGATCTGTTGGACAAGTTGTCCGGATCGCATCTTCAGATGCATTGGCTGATCACCCTGTCCCCCAGGACCAGGGTGTCTCTTCTGTGGTGGCTGCAAAGTGCTCACCTCCTCGAGGGCCGCAGGTTCGGCATACAGGACTGGGTCCTGGTGACCACGAATGCAAGCCTCCGAGGATGGGGGGCAGTCACTCAGGGAAGAAACTTCCAGGGGCTGTGGTCAAGTCAGGAGACTTGACTGCACATCAATATCCTGGAACTAAGGGCCATATTCAACGCCCTGAGTCAAGCGGAGCCTCTGCTTCGAAACCAACCAGTGCTGATTCAGTCAGACAACATCACTGCAGTGGCCCATTTAAACCACCAGGGTGGCACAAGAAGCAGGGTGGCAATGGTAGAAGCCACCAGGATTCTTCGTTGGGCGGAGAATCACGTACTAGCAGTGTTCATTCCGGGAGTGGACAACTGGGAAGCAGACTTCCTCAGCAGGCACGACCTCCACCCGGGAGAGTGGGGACTTCATCAAGAAGCCTTCGTGCAGATTGCAAATTGATGGGAGCTGCCTAAGGTGGACATGATGGCGTCCCGTCTCAACAGAAAGCTAAAAAGGTATTGCGCCAGGTCAAGGGACCCTCAGGCGATAGCTGTGGACGCACTCGTAACACCGTGGGTGTTCCAGTCGGTCTATGTGTTTCCTCCTCTTCCTCTCATACCAAAGGTGCTGAGAATTGTAAGAAAAAGAGGAGTGAGAACAATACTCATTGTTCCGGATTGGCCAAGAAGGACTTGGTACCCGGATTTGCAAGAAATGCTCACAGAGGACCCATGGCCTCTGCCTCTCAGACAGGACCTGTTACAACATGGGCCCTGTCTGTTCCAAGACTTACCGCGGCTGCGTTTAACGGCATGGCGGTTGAACGCCGGATCCTAGCGGAAAAAGGCATTCCGGATGAAGTTATTCCTACGCTGATAAAGGCTAGGAAGGACGTGACAGCAAAGCATTATCACCGTATATGGCGAAAATATGTTGCTTGGTGTGAGGCCAGGAAGGCCCCTACAGAGGAATTCCAGCTGGGTCGATTCCTGCACTTCCTGCAGTCAGGAGTGACAATGGGCCTAAAGTTAGGGTCCATAAAGGTCCAGATTTAGGCCCTATCCATTTTCTTTCAGAAAGAACTGGCTTCACTGCCTGAGTTTCAGACGTTTGTTAAGGGAGTGCTGCATATTCAACCCCCTTTTGTGCCACCAGTGGCACCTTGGGATCTTAATGTGGTGTTGAGTTTCCTGAAATCCCACTGGTTTAAGCCACTTAAGACCGTGGAGCTAAAGTATCTCACGTGGAAAGTGGTCATGCTGTTGGCCTTAGCTTCGGCTAGGCGGGTGTCAGAATTGGCGGCTTTGTCATGTAAAAGCCCCTATCTGGTTTTCCATATGGATAGGGCAGAATTGCGAACTCGTCCGCAATTTCTGCCAAAGGTGGTGTCATCCTTTCATTTGAACCAACCTATTGTGGTGCCTGCGGTTAATTGTGACTTGGAGGATTCCAAGTTGCTTGACGCAGTCCGGGCTTTGAAGATTTATGTGACCAGAATGGCTGGAGTCAGGAAGACTGACTTGCTGTTTGTCCTGTATGCATCCAACAAGCTGGGTGCTCCGGCTTCAAAGCAAACTATTGCTCGCTGGATCTGTGGCACGATTCAGCAGGCTCATTTGGCGGCTGGATTGCCGCATCCAAAATCAGTGAAAGCCCATTCCACAAGAAAGGTGGGCTCTTCTTTGGCGGCTGCCCGAGGGGTCTCGGCATTACAGCTTTGCCAAGCTGCTACTTGGTCGGGTTCAAACACATTTGCAAAATTCTACAAGTCTGATACCCTGGCTGAGGAGGACCTTGTGTTTGCCCATTCGGTGCTGCAGAGTCATCCGCACTCTCCCGCCCGTTTGGGAGCTTTGGTATAATCCCCATGGTCCTTACGGAGTACCCAGCATCCACTAGAACGTCAGAGAAAATAAGAATTTACTCACCGGTAATTCTATTTCTCGTAGTCCGTAGTGGATGCTAGGAGCCCATCCCAAGTGCGGACTCTCTGCAATACATGTATATAGTTATTGCTTAACTAAAGGGTTATTGTTATGAGCCATCTGTTAAATGAGGCTCATTTGTTGTACATATGTTGTACATACTGTTAACTGGGTATAGTTATCACAAGTTGTATGGTGTGATTGGTGTGGCTGGTATGAGTCTTACCCTGGATTCCAAATCCTTTCCTAGTAATGTCAGCTCTTCCGGGCACAGTTTCCCTAGCTGAGGTCTGGAGGAGGGGTATAGAGGGAGGAGCCAGTGCACACCAGATATAGTACCTAATCTTTCTTTTAAGAGTGCCCAGTCTCCTTCGGAGCCCGTATATTCCCCATGGCCCTTACGGAGTCCCCAGCATCCACTAGGACGTTAGAGAAAATAAGATTTTACTCACCGGTAAATCTATTTCTCGTAGTCCGTAGTGGATGTTGGGCGCCCGTCCCAAGTGCGGACTTTCTGCAATACGTGTATATGGTTATTGCTTACTAAAGGGTTATGTTATGTGGCATCAGTTGAGTGATGCTTGTTCTTTGTTCATACTGTTACCTGGGTATATTATCACAAGTTGTACGGTGTGATTGGTGTGGCTGGTATGAGTCTTACCCTGGATTCCAAAAATCCTTTCCTTGTACTGTCAGCTCTTCCAGGCACAGTTTCCTTAACTGAGGTCTGAAGGAGGGGCATAGAGGGAGGAGCCAGTGCACACCAGGTAGTACTAAATCTTTCTTTAGAGTGCCCAGTCTCCTGCGGAGCCCGTCTATTCCCCAGCATCCACTACGGACTAAGAGAAATAGATTCACCGGTGAGTAAAATCTTATTGTTACTGCCATATATGTCCAGTGATCCTGCCGTATATTTCCAGTGATATTGATGTATAAGTCCTGTTATCCTGGTGTATAATTACAGTGGTAATGGCGTATAAGTCCAGTCCAGTGATACTGCTGTATATGTCCAGTGATACTGCCATATATGTCTATTGATATTGCCGTATATGTACAGTGGTACTGCCGTATATGTCCAGCGGTACTGCAATATAAATACAGTGATCCTGACGTATAATTCCAGTAATCCTGCCGTATATACTGTATGTCCATTTATACTGCCGTATATGTCCAGTGATCCTGCCGTATAATTCCAGTGAGCCTGCCGTATAATTCCAGTAGTACTGGGATATACAGTAAGTACAGTGATCCTGCCGTATAAATACAGTGGTACTGGCTTATAAATCTAGTCCAGTGATACTGCCATATATGTCCAGCGGTACTGCCGTATATGTCCACTGGTACTGCCGTATAAATGCAGTTATCCTGCTGTATAAATTCAGTGATCCTGCTGTATAATTCCAGTGATCCTGCCGTATAATTCCAGTGTTCCTGTTGTATAATTCCATTGATACTACCGTATAATTCCAGTGATCATGCCGTAAAATTCCAGTAATCCTGCTGTATAATTACTAGTGATGTGCACCGGAAATTTTTTGGGTTTTGTGTTTTGGTTTTGGGTTCGGTTCCGCGGACGTGTTTTGGGTTCGAACGCGTTTTGGCAAAACCTCACCGAATTTTTTTTGTCGGATTCGGGTGTGTTTTGGATTCGGGTGTTTTTTTCAAAAAAACTTAAAAAACAGCATAAATCATAGAATTTGGGGGTCATTTTGATCCCATAGTATTATTAACCTCAATAACCATAATTTCCACTCATTTCCAGTCTATTCTGAACACCTCACACCTCACAATCTTATTTTTAGTCCTAAAATTTGCACCGAGGTAGCTGTGTGACTAAGCTAAGCGACCCAAGTGGCCGACACAAACACCTGGCCCATCTAGGAGTGGCACTGCAGTGTCAGACAGGATGGCCCTTCAAAAAAATACTCCCCAAACAGCACATGACGCAAAGAAAAAAAGAGGCGCAATGAGGTAGCTGTGTGACTAAGATAAGCGACCCAAGTGGCCGACACAAACACCTGGCCCATCTAGGAGTGGAACTGCAGTGTCATGCAGGATGGCCCTTCAAAAAAATACTCCCCAAACAGCACATGATGCAAAGAAAAAAAGAGGCGCAATGAGGTAGCTGTGTGACTAAGATAAGCGACCCAAGTGGCTGACACAAACACCTGGCCCATCTAGGAGTGGCACTGCAGTGTCAGACAGGATGGCCCTTCAAAAAAATACTCCCCAAACAGCACATGACGCAAAGAAAAAAAGAGGCGCAATGAGGTAGCTGTGTGACTAAGATAAGCGACCCAAGTGGCCGACACAAACACCTGGCCCATCTAGGAGTGCCACTGCAGTGTCACGCAGGATGGCCCTTCAAAAAAATACTCCCCAAACAGCACATGATGCAAAGAAAAAAAGAGGCGCAATGAGGTAGCTGTGTGACTAAGATAAGCGACCCAAGTGGCCGACACAAACACCTGGCCCATCTAGGAGTGCCACTGCAGTGTCACGCTGGATGGCCCTTCAAAAAAAATTCTCCCCAAACAGCACATGACGCAAAGAAAAAAAGAGGCGCAATGAGGTAGCTGTGTGACTAAGATAAGCGACCCAAGTGGCCGACACAAACACCTGGCCCATCTAGGAGTGGCACTGCAGTGTCACGCAGGATGGCCCTTCAAAAAAATACTCCCCAAACAGCACATGACGCAAAGAAAAAAAGAGGCGCAATGAGGTAGCTGTGTGACTAAGATAAGCGACCCAAGTGGCCGACACAAACACCTGGCCCATCTAGGAGTGGCACTGCAGTGTCAGACAGGATGGCCCTTCAAAAAAATACTCCCCAAACAGCACATGACGCAAAGAAAAAAAGAGGCGCAATGAGGTAGCTGTGTGACTAAGATAAGCGACCCAAGTGGCCGACACAAACACCTGGCCCATCTAGGAGTGCCACTGCAGTGTCACGCAGGATGGCCCTTCAAAAAAATACTCCCCAAACAGCACATGACGCAAAGAAAAAAAGAGGCGCAATGAGGTAGCTGTGTGACTAAGATAAGCGACCCAAGTGGCCGACACAAACACCTGGCCCATCTAGGAGTGGCACTGCAGTGTCAGACAGGATGGCCCTTCAAAAAATACTCCCCAAACAGCACATGACGCAAAGAAAAAAAATAGGCGCAATGAGGTAGCTGTGTGACTAAGATAAGCGACCCAAGTGGCCGACACAAACACCTGGCCCATCTAGGAGTGGCACTGCAGTGTCATGCAGTATGGCCCTTCAAAAAAATACTCCCCAAACAGCACATGACGCAAAGAAAAAAAGAGCCGCACCAAGGTCGCTGTGTGACTAAGTTAAGCGACACAAGTGGCCGACACAAACACCTGGCCCATCTAGTAGTGGCACTGCAGTGTCAAGCAGGATGGCCCTTCAAAAAAATACTCCCCAAACAGCACGTGACGCAAAGAAAAATGAAAGATAAAAAAGGAGCAAGATGGAATTGTCCTTGGGCCCTCCCACCCACCCTTATGTTGTAAAAACAGGACATGCACACTTTA
Source organism: Pseudophryne corroboree (assembly GCF_028390025.1). NCBI lineage: Eukaryota > Metazoa > Chordata > Amphibia > Anura > Myobatrachidae > Pseudophryne > Pseudophryne corroboree. The sequence continues at coordinate 210,215,557 of NC_086454.1, forward strand.
ACGAACCCATCATTTCAGCGACAGGGTCTGCCACACGACTGTGACTGAAATGACTGGTTGGTTTGGGCCCCCACCAAAAAAGAAGCAATCAATCTCTCCTTGCACAAACTGGCTCTACGGAGGCAAGATGTCCACCTCATCATTATCGTCCGATTCATCACACCTTTCACTGTGTACATCCCCCTCCTCACAGATTATTAATTCGTCCCCACTGGAATCCACCATCTCAGGTCCCCGTGTACTTTCTGGAGGCAATTGCTGCTGGTGAATGTCTCCACAGAGGAATTGATTATAATTCATTTTAATGAACATCATCTTCTCCACATTTTCTGGAAGTAACCTCGTACGCCGATTGCTGACAAGGTGAGCGGCGGCACTAAACACTCTTTCGGAGTACACACTGGAGGGAGGGCAACTTAGGTAGAATAAAGCCAGTTTCTGCAAGGGCCTCCAAATTGCCTCTTTTTCCTGCCAGTATACGTACGGACTGTCTGACGTGCCTACTTGGATGCGGTCACTCATATAATCCTCCACCATTCTTTCAATGGTGAGAGAATCATATGCAGTGACAGTAGACAACATGTCAGTAATCGTTGGCAGGTCCTTCAGTCCGGACCAGATGTCAGCACTCGCTCCAGACTGCCCTGCATCACCGCCAGCGGGTGGGCTCGGAATTCGTACCTTTTCCTCGCACCCCCAGTTGCGTGAGAATGTGAAGGAGGAGCTGTTGACAGGTCGCGTTCCGCTTGACTTGACAATTTTCTCACCAGCAGGTCTTTGAACCTCTGCAGACTTGTGTCTGCCGGAAAGAGAGATACAACGTAGGTTTTAAATCTAGGATCGAGCTCGGTGGCCAAAATGTAGTGCTCTGATTTCAACAGATTGACCACCCGTGAATCCTGGTTAAGCGAATGAAGGGCTCCATCCACAAGTCCCACATGCCTAGCGGAATCGCTCTGTTTTAGCTCCTCCTTCAATGCCTCCAGCTTCTTCTGCAAAAGCCTGATGAGGGGAATGACCTGACTCAGGCTGGCAGTGTCTGAACTGACTTCACGTGTGGCAAGTTCAAAAGGTTGGAGAACCTTGCACAACGTTGAAATCATTCTCCACTGCGCTTGAGACAGGTGCATTCCACCTCCTTTGCCTATATCGTAGGCAGATGTATAGGCTTGAATGGCCTTTTGCTGCTCCTCCATCCTCTGAAGCATATAGAGGGTTGAATTCCACTTTGTTACCACCTCTTGCTTCAGATGATGGCAGGGCAGGTTCAGGTGTTTTTGGTGGTGCTCCAGTCTTCTGTACGCGGTGCCTGTACGCCGAAAGTGGCCCGCAATTCTTCTGGCCACCGACAGCATCTCTTGCACGCTCCTGTCGTTTTTTAAATAATTCTGCACCACCAAATTCAAGGTATGTGCAAAACATGGGACGTGCTGGAATTTGCCCAGATGTAATGCACGCACAATATTGCTGGCGTTGTCAGATGCCACAAATCCCCAGGAGAGTCCAATTGGGGAAAGCCATTCTACAATGATCTTCCTCAGTTGCCGTAAGAGGTTTTCAGCTGTGTGCGTATTCTGGAAAGCGGTGATACAAAGCGTAGCCTGCCTAGGAACAAGTTGGCGTTTGCGAGATGCTGCTACTGGTGCCGCCGCTGCTGTTCTTGCAGCGGGAGGCAATACATCTACCCAGTGGGCTGTCACAGTCATGTAGTCCTGAGTCTGCCCTGCTCCACTTGTCCACATGTCCGTGGTTAAGTGGACATTGGGTACAACCGCATTTTTTAGGACACTGGTGACTCTTTTTCTGAGGTCTGTGTA